>NC_054382.1:58539659-58874659 GCF_017654675.1 Xenopus laevis
TGCAGCAGATATCAGATAAACTCTGTAGTATACAATGGGATTCTTCAGAATGTATCTATTATGTACAATGTATACTGTGTTTGAATGGCTGCCCCCATGGTTACATAGCAGCTTGGTTATATGAACTATAGTTGTGCTTTGAAAGCAAACACACCAGTTTTACCAGTGCAGGGCAACAGTTAATTATATTGTCCTTCATTTAAACCACTTTCATTTTTTTGGCGTTACTGTTACTGTGCTGCTGTATGACTGCACACTGTTGTTTCTGTTTCAGCTTCCTTCCACCTTATTGTTCTTGTTTTTCCAATGTATATCTTCTCAATTTATCTACTTGCTCTTACTTGCCACATAATATTTACTAAATATAAACAGTAGGGGCAGCTGGCACTATTCCGTCTGGGGCCACATTTATGCTGGAATTAGCTCAAAAGGCTCCAACATACCAGCTGAAACGGTTTGCTGAAGAAATAGCTGAAGAAAATGTCTGAGTTGAAATATTGAAACCGTTTCAGCTGGTATGTATGTCACAATCTTAATCTTCCTCACCATTTGAGTCATTATACTGCCAGGCAGGTTTAACTTCAAGTATATAAAAGATACTGATGGACCCAACCATCTGTTGAAACATTCATATATGGCTAAAAGAAAAATAGCTCTGACTCAAAACATGACAGATTGGACTCAAATCTGGTCTAATGTCAAAAAAATGGTTACTTGTGTTAAACAGAAAAAAACATTTACAAAACAGTTATATTTTGGTACCACACACCTATCAAACTATGCAAACTATTCCCTAACCATCCAATACTTGTATTTGAAGTGGATATGGTGCCCTGTGCACACTTAACCATATTGTTTGCCCCTGTCTTATAATACAACCATTTGGGGATAAAATAGGTGAACTACTAACATGGCTAACAATTCACTCTATAGCGAAGATCCGACTTATCCTTCTTTTTGGTAGACCATTTCCTGAGCTGGATGTCTCAGGACTCATTGACATTAAGGGCATGGATACACATATAGATTATGCTTTTTAAAAAATGTGACCGCCACGTAAATACGCTAATGTTATGTGCCATTGCATAAGCTTGAAAGCGCTAAGTATATTTGCGCTTAACTGAAGTTTAAATAATTGTCTAAATAGCAATAGGAAGTTTCAAGGAAGAATTTCATCTTTACAAAGCAGGACTCCTCGATTCCCTGAATTCTGGTCTATTTGGGAGCTCAAAGGTATTTCCACTTTCTTATCCTTCCTATACATCTCATATTGCCATTGGATTGCAGTATACACAGCATTATGAGCTTTTTGGACTGGTGGCTTTTATTTACTGTGGAAAATTCTCTTACTAAAACAAAAAAAAAACATGATTTCTTTCCAAAAATTCCACACTGCACTGGGTTTCTAAGTGCTCTTTTATGAGCATGTCAATATAGTGTGCAAAGTGCAATTTTAAGCACAAGTCACCATGTTTTTACCAACAATGCCACATTCATTTGGGTTTGAGGGTTTTTTTGGAGCTAAAAATCATGAATATGATTAATGGTTTAAAAACATGATTTTTTGATATTAACTAAGCTAAAAAACACAAAAAACTTGAATGTAAAAGTTCTGCATCTAAAAGCTGGCTAGGTCACAACACAAATTCGAGGTATTCGAGTTTTTTTCCCACAATTTTATTCATTCAAGTTTTTATATTCAGATATTCTAACAAATAAGGTAACATTTGTTTTTTTTGAATTGTGAGTTTATTAGAAGTAGAAGAAACCTTCAAAGTCACACACATTTTAATTTTGATAAATCGGCCAATAACATTCGTAATGCAATAACTTTCTAATAAGCAATTCTTAATTAATCCTTGGAAAAAGTACAATATTCTACAAAGTAAAATATTTCTGCTGCTGAAAACTTTCCTTTTGCACATTTTTTAAACTATACTTATTACATGATAGGATCCTTTATTGAGATACCTGTTATCAAGAAATCTCTGAATTACAGAATGGTCATCTCCCATAGATACATCTGTGGTATTAGGGTCTCCAAAAGTAGGGATGCACTGAATCCACTATTTGGGATTCGGCCGAATCCCCGAATCCTTTCGTGAAAGATTCAGCCGAATACCGAACCGAATCCGAACCCTAATCTGCATATGCAAATTAGGGGTAAGAAAGGAAAAAGTGGAAAAAATTCCAAAATTCCGAATCCTGTGGAAAAAGGCCGAATCCTGGCCGAATCCTGGATTCTGTGCATTCCTATCCAAAAGTAAATGATTACTCACCACAAAGGGGAAGTGGCCCAGGTGCACAGCTCTGAGCCCTCAACATGGGGAGCGGACAGATCTGAAAACCAATTGGGAGCAGGCACTCATAGAAGGCAAACTTCCACCAGGCCAATAGTTCAAAGTGAAGAAAGTTTATTGTGTCCACAGCCTTACGCGTTTTGTGTCATAAACACTTAATCATAGACTATGAATAAGTGTTTATGACAAACTTTCTTTTTCACTTTGAACTATTGGCCTGGTGGAAGTTTGCCTTCTTTGAGTGCCTGCCCCCAATTGGTTTTCTCATCTCCCATAGACTCCATTTAATTTAAATAATCCAAATTTTTTAAAAATATTTCCTTTTTTTCTGTAATAATAAAACAGTACCTTGTTCTTGATCCCAACAAGGATATAATTAATCCTGGTTGGAAGCAAAACCAGCCCATTGGGTTTATTTAATTTTTAAATTATTTTCTATTAGTCATCAAATACAGCTATGGAATATCTTAAAGGATAAGGAAACCTTTCAAATAAGTGAGTGTAAAATTGATGAGGGTGCTATTCTAAGCACTTCTGTAATTTGTATTAATTGCAAGATACTAAGGAATATATGTACTGTTAATATGAATGGATTTAGTTACAACATCACAACCTGCTGGTCAGTTCCCCACCAGTCTGACCACCAAGTAGTGTAACGGTCGGCACCCAACACCAGAACAAATGTCAAGCACCCTTGTCTCGGCTCATGCTTTGCCTGTAGTGTGACTGCCTTTGGCTTCAGGAGGAGCCCTCAGCTACTTGGATGCCACCAGGTCTTAGACGAGAGGTGCAAGGCTATAGGTTCTGGATAGGCAGAGGGGCACGACTAAAGCAAAGTCTTTGGGCAGAAGGTCGTAGTATAAGGCGTTTAGGCAAAGGAGTAGTCAGATCAGCCGGGTCAGGGCAGGCAGAGAATAAACGTAGTCAGGCAGGCGAGGGTCAAACCAGGAAGTCAATCAGAGGGTTAATCAGAAGAGGTAGTCGGTAATCAGGCAAGGGTCAGGATCCAGAGGTCAGAATAGTCAAAAGCCAGGCAGGGGTCACAACTGGAATCAAACAGGTTCAAACAGGATTAGCAAAACTCAGGAAGCACCAGGAATAAACTCCTATCACGGGCAAGCTCTCACAGCCCTAATGAGCTTTAAATACTGTTCAAATTTGGCGCCATTTAAATGACATGGACAAACTATATAAAACTATATAAATTACTCATTATAAACTATGTTTATAATGAGTAATTCATATACTACTACTATATAAATTACTATTATAAATTATGTGCTACAACAATTACATTTACGTTTGAAAAAGTTTGGGAACCCCTCTCAATTTATCATTGGCTAAACTTTCAAAGTAGCAACTTCCTTTTAATATATAACATGCCTTTTTGAATCAGTAGTATTTCAGCAGTGACATAAAGTTTATTGGAATTACAGAAAATACGCAATATGCATCATAACAAAATTAGACAGCTGCATAAATTTAGGCACCCCAACAGAGATATTACATCAATACTTAGTTGAGCCTCCTTTTGCAAATGTAACAGCCTCTAGACGCCTCCTATAGCATTTGATAAATGTCTGGATTCTGGATGGCGGTATTTTTGACCATTCGCCCATACAAATAATCCCATAGATTTTCAATGATATTCAAATTGGAGGACTGTGAAAGCCATTCCAGAATATTGTACTCTCCCTCTGAATATCCAACCCCTGCGTAACTTCAACTCTGTGACTGATGCTTGAACATTATCCTGAAGAATTTGTTGATATTGGGTTGAATTCATCCGACCCTCGACTTTAACAAGGGCCCCAGTCCCTGAACTAGCCACACAGCCCCACAGCATGAAGGAACCTCCATCAAATTTGACAGTAGGTAACAGGTGTTTTCTTGGAATGCAGTGTTCTTCTTCCATCATGCAAAGCTCTATTTTATGACCAAATAACTAAATTTTTGTCTCATCAGTCCATAGCACTTGACTTATTTAAATGAGTTTTTGCATACAACAAGCGACTCTGTTTGTGGCGTGAGTGCAGAAAGGGCTTCTTTCTCATCACCCTGCCATACAGATGTTCTTTGTGCAAATTCCGCTGAATTGTAGAACAATGTACTGATACACCATCTGCAGCAGGTCTTTAGAGGTGATCTTTGGGTTGTCTGTAACCATTCGCACAATCCTCCGCATATGCCGCTCCATTTTTTTTGGCCTGCCAGACCTGGGTTTTACAGCAACTGTGCCTGTGGCCTTTAATTTGCTGATTACATCCCTTGCAGTTGAAACTGACAGTTTAAACCTTTGAGGTAGCTTTTTGTAGCCTTCCCCTAAACCATGATACTGAACAATCTTTGTTTTCAGATCTTTTGAGAGTTGCTTTGAGCATCCCATCATGCTGTCACTCTTCAGAGGAGAGTCAAAAAGAAGCACAACATGCAATTGGCCTTTTCTTATGATTGTACACACCTGTCTATGAAGGTCAAGGCTTAACAAGCTAATCCAATTAATTGGGTGTTGCCAGTAATCAGTATTGAGCAGTTACATGCATTCAAATTAGCAAAATTACAAGGGTACCCTTATTTTTGCACAGCCAAGTTTTCACATTTGATTTAATTTCATACAACTGAATACTGCTTCACTAAAAATCTTTGTTCAGAAAACACCACAGTCCCAGAAACAAATGTTTCTGGGAAATGAAAGATAAACCACTGTTATCTTTTTTGTTGAAAGTGGAGTAAATTATTATGCAGGCTGAGAGGGGGTCCCAAACCTTTTCATATGACTGTATCTGATAAATGTAAAAAGCCTTAGGTGAGTTTCTATCAAGATTTTTACATAAGTTATATTTGTGAAAACATACAAAGAAATATTTGCAGTACTTTATTTGCCTTGTCTACTGATGGGATTAAGCTATGCACATATCACAAGTATCACACATTATAACCATTCCAACTTTAGCTTCTTATTTGAATAGCTGCATATGACTGCAATGGGGTTTTTGTGGCTGTACTGCAATAAAAATATATTCCAGAGTTATACCAGGAACAGTGTTGGACTGGCCCCAGCCCAGACCCGGTCCCTTTGCGGAAGCGGCTTCCGACTTCCCTCCCTGGCCCCATGCTCAGCTGAACGAAAATGAAGGCAGGCTCGAGGGGATGGTTGTGGCTCAGGCAGAGGGGCCAGAGGCAGGGCCGTTCCTGCCATGAGGCAAGGTGAGCACCTTGCCTCAGGCGGCAGGGAACGGCCAGTTACAAGGGGCGGCAAAAAGGCGCGTCCTGTAACTTTAAGAGCGGACCCTGGCCAGAGGGCACTTTGCACCTGTGGTGGGGTGCCCGAGGTGGAGGTGGGGGGCCAGGGGCAGCAGCCCTAGTGGGCTATGGGTCCCCAGTCCGACGCTGACCAGGAACCAGTATTACTCTGCATAATTTCAGAATTGTGCTGTTAGAAGAGGGGTCACCTTTGTATACTTGATACTTTATAAGGTTGCTTAACTGTTTTTTTTCTCCCCAATTGCGTCAAAACACTAATCTGCCATGATATGGTGACTTGGCAATTTTATGATCATACCATCAACTGTTTCACTTAGCTTGTGTGTCTTTTAACTTCATACTTAATATATCAATGTAAAATTATTAAACATTTGCTTTAGTTATTAATAAATAATTTAAGCTAAAGCTAAGCTAAATAAATTAAGCTAAAAAAATTGTAGCTTTATTACATTTTATTCAGCATATTATAGTGTTTTTTTTTATTTAACATACATTTTTTTTCTGAAAATTGTCAAAATTCTCCATTGGATAGCAACAGATACATTTACAAAACAGATTCTTCTAAAAGCCGATGTAGATATTTATCACTGATGTGGTTTAAAGGGGGTTGTTTACCTTCCAACACGTTTTCAGTTCAGTTGTTTTCAGGGGACACTTTGGACATAATGGCTGCGGTCGTATATGACCCATTTTATTTTAGAAATTGCTTATTTTTATTGATAGCTTTATTTAGCTCTTCATCTCATGTAATAATATTACAACTTAGCAAAATGAAATGTTTTTTGTCTCTGGCAAGACATATGGTCAGTTTGTGTGGATGCATGAACAACCATGTGTGTAAAAAAAAGTTAACAGATTGTATAACAAAGTGTTCCCTTGCCTGACTCTGAATTGGCTGAGAATAGACACATAATGAATAATAGCTCCTGGGGTACAGTAGAAAGATGTGTGGGAAAACTTTAATTAAAACTTGTCAGTATAGTTTTACCTGGGTGACATCACCTGACTGTAATCCTGCTGTTAAGCTTTGTTGTCCATGGGTTTGCAGATAGAGCATTTGTTTTGCCGTCAGCTAACAATTTAGACAGTTCTTGAAAACATCAGGGGCACAAAATCGTACTGCCAGTGAAATGCCATCAGTTTATTGTTCAGATATTCTAATAAGCAGATGTTGGATGCATATGGTATTTATTTGAAGGTGGTAAAGGAGACAAGATAGTATAGAAATGTAAAGTAGTTAAACACAATAAACAAACCACACTTGCTTATGTACAGACCATCAGTGAAGAATTGGCAACATGCATTCTTAGAATAATTACATATCATGTTATCTGTAGAAATGTGTACATGTGATTGTCAAAAAGTTTGTTTGACAAACAACCATCAGATTAATTGCTTTGTTATGAAACACATCTCATGTTGTGTACGTGCTTTTCAATTTTAATATGAAAATAGACAGTTTTTTAAAAGCTATAAAAATGAGAAAAATACATATTTGAGTTTCTAATGAGAACATTCCAAATACCTACACACTTGACATGTTGGATTGGCTATTCCTGCTATATTTTTTAAGTACTGTGTACTAAGTTACTTCCCAACTACATTTAAATGTTAAAGAAAATCTATATTGCTAATTGATGAGCAAGTCATAGTTGAATATGTTAGCTGAGACACCTATGCATGAGCAACAATGATGGGATCTTCTCTGGAACCATCACATGACAAATTTAAGAACCAGCCAGCATAACTTGGCTTCTAGCTTAAGGGCTTCACACCACATGATCAGCCAACATAAATAGTTGTTTGCTTTTTCTGTAGATAGCAAACTCTGCAAACATTGGTGGTTTTCTGCTTGTGAAATAATTCACCAATTAGTAGAAAAACAAGTTTGAAATCCTGGCCCAATGCAGGACTATTACATTTCAATGGATATTTCCCTCTATGCTTCACCATACTTTCCAGGTTCTCTTCCTCTTAGGTTCTACACATTATTGTCAGGGATGAATGCAGCAATTTAAATTTTGATACTGCAAAACTGCTTGGTGATTGTTCTTATTATATTGTATCTCTAATATCATGCATGGTTTGTATCACTCAAACTCTCCATGCAATGGAAAGATAAGAACTAAGGAATTCGGAGAATTGACTACAACTTATCCCTACCTCCCACAAAGTAGACATGAGTTAAAAGTCCCTATAACATCATCAAAACAGTTAAAGGGATACTGTCATGGGAAAACATGTTTTTTTCCCAAAATGTATCAGTTAATAGTTCTGCTCCAGCAGAATTCTGAACTGAAATCCATTTTTCAAAAGAGCAAACAGATTTTTTTATATTCAATTTTGAAATCTGACATGGGGCTAGACATATTGTCAGTTTCCCAGCTGCCCCTAGTCATGTGACTTGTGCTCTGGTAAACGTCAGTCATTTTTTACTGCTGTACTGCAAGTTAGAGTGATATCACCCCCCCCAGCAGCCTAACAACAGAATAATGGAAAGGTAACAGATAGCAGCTCCCTAACACAAAATAACAGCTGCCTGATAGATCTTGGAACAACATTCAATAGTAAAAGCTAAGTCCCACTGAGACTGATTCAGTTACATTAAGTAGGAGAAATAACAGCCTGCCAGAAAGTAGTTCCATCCTAAAGTACAGACACAAGTCACATGACTAGGGGCAGCTGGGAAACTCACAATATGTCTAGCCCTATGTCAGATTTCAAAATTTAATATAAAAAAAATCTGTTTGCTCTTTTGAGAACTGGATTCCAGTGCAGAAGTCTGCTGGAGTAGCACTATTTACTGATGCTTTTTTAAAAAAAGACGTTTTTCCATGACAGTATCCCTTTAAACATCAATAAGAAGAAATGTAAATGTTACCATTCACTAAAGCATTTATATCCTTAATCCTTACAGACACAACTAGAAATAACAAAGCCATATTCTATGTGAAACCAAAGAATGTTAAAAAGGGCCATTAAAACCCCCAATTATTATATCTTATTATCTGCTATTACAAGCCCTCAGGTAAGCAGTATCGAAACACAAATGATCTGCACCTATGAATAAAGTCCTAAAGCAATATGAGGATTAGTTGGTTTAAAAACTCTACACTAAGGTCATAATATATCCAGTAGAGTTATAACCTTTTCCTTACTTTTATATTTTTTTCTATTTTAAAAGTGGTACTTATAAATGTATGCATCACTGCCATCAGTGTTATGGGGCTTGATCCAAAATCAGAGTAGCCTATGAATGACATAAAGCTATGGAGCTATGTTCAAGAAAAGGGTAAGCAGTGTAGAAAGACTGATAATTGAGATTACATTGCATGGCATGTAAAGTCTTTTAAAAACTATTGTTGACCTTTAAGTGATTCCCAAAAAAAAAAATCCTGGAATTTTATAAAGGAATCTGCAACTACAAAAACATATGACAAAGGGTGTATGAATGACTAGATGCATGCCTCCTACAAAAGGGATGATAGCTTTTGTGATGTACTTGGATGTGCAAAAAGTATTTTACAGGATGCATGAGAGTTTGGTCCATAAAATGCCTATTAAATTGATTGTATCCACTCCTACATTATATACAATAGCCACCTTCTATTAGCATCATTCTGCCAGTTGGCTTAAATAATGACAGGTACTTCTCTGCACTGTTCAAACTCACCAATAGGAAAATATGAGATTAATCTGTAATCTAGTACAGGTATGGGATCTCTGAAGCTCTGAATTATGGCAACACCATCTCCCATAGACTATTTCTCCGGTATATGTGCGAGGAGTTCTTCACCTTTAACTCCCGTTATACGTGCCATCCATTCCCACTTGACATAAGTGCTTCCTTGTGATTTATTTTCCACTCACAGCCATGGATCAACCACAGTATAAGAGCAAGCACAGTATAGGTGCAACAAGTCAAATCTTTATTTGTTTAAAAGACCATTAAACAATGGCATCGGGTGCAGAGTAAAATTTTTCTAATAAAGAAATCCATCTCCTATAAACTCCATTTTAAAAAAGTATTCACATTTATTTAATGATTTCCTTTTCTCTATAATGATATACTTACCAGTGTAAGTTCATCTAGAATGGCTATTTTCAAGAAACTTTTCACATGACCTTAATTTTTTTCTTTTTTATAGATTTTTAATACTTTGCCTTCTTCTTCTGACTCTTTCCAGCTTTCATATGGGGGTCACTGATCCTATTTAAAACACACATGCTCTGTATGGCTACAAATGTATTATTAGTGTTACTTTTAATTACTCATCTTTCTGTTCAGGCCCTCTCCTGTTCATATTCCAGTCTCTTATTCAAATCAGTTCATGGTTGCTAGGGTAATTTTGACCCTAGCAACCAGCCTGCTGAAATTACAAACTGGAGAGCTGATGAATAAAAAGCTAATTAATGAAAAAAACACAATAATGAAAAATTAAAACCTATTGCAACTTGTCTCAGAATAATCAGTCTACATCATACTCAAAGTTAATTTAAAAGTGAACAATCTCGCTGCTCTCTCACTGTTAAGGATAAGTTCAACCCAGTCTTACTACTCAGTCATACTGTTTGTTTGGACATGATTTTAAATGCACTACAGACTTGCTAATAGGCAGTATAGGATGTATAATGAGAGGTCTTGACGTGACATGTGAGCTGGTAATCTTTCTGCATCATTAAGTACACCAGTAGTTGTGCCTCTTCTCCTACTAACATGAACCCTATAAAGTTTTTAAACTTGCTGAATCATTTTGCTCATCTTTTGTCCTTAAATGTTAATAAAAATATAGCCTACATTTTAATAGAAATAAAAATAATAATTTTGTTAGATTAGTATAACTTTTTATAAAAATAAAAACATTTTGAGCTTTATGTAAATGTCGACAAAATATTATGAATACAGTTTACATTCTTTGACACTAAACCAATAGTGATAAAATTAGCACTATATTTTTTTCTACAACTAGCATGCGGTTTGTGTGTTTATTAGTCATAATAATGTCTACTAAAAGAATTGACTGCTTCTTCTTTCTTTTTTTTTTTTTACAAGAGATGAAAATATTAATGTTATGCAATTAGAGGTGTTAATATGTTCATATTAAAATGCAGTCAACTTAAACTTTGCTTGTTAAGTTGATAAATAACACAAACCACTGATGCTCAACATAATTTGTAAGTTATAAATGACTTCCATATACCGTCAGCCATAGCTCCAGGGTTTTAATCATAGTTACAAGATCTTATTTTGTACATAATTAAAAAAGTTAAATGTCTTTCATTTTTTTTTAATATACTCTGCATATTTTATATTTCACTGCAAATGCTTGGCTTTAGCTCAGGAGACAAATTTACATCCAGCAGATTACCAAGATGCTAGAATTGAAGACTAAAGTGGGCAGTAATAATTCCAAACAAGTTGTCTATAAATTAAATGGGAGGTTGCCACTCTCAAAGCAAAATGTCTTGGTCTTTATCATTCAAATTGGTAAATTATTGCTTCATTGGCCAGGCACTAAAATTAACAGTTTAAACAGGGTGTCATATTCTACTCCTGATCAGTGCAATTTCATCATCCATGTAAAGGCTTAATCACATGCAGTTGTTTAGGTTGCAGGTTTACCAATCAAGTTACAAGGGGACCAGTCTATAGGGAAAATTTACTAAAGGGTGAAGTGGCTAACGCTAGCGAGAATTCGCCAGCGTGACGTCATTTTGCCACTTCCCCAATTTACTAACGGGTGCTGGCGTAAATTCGCTAGCTAGTGGACCTACTCTAGCGATATTTCGCACCCTTACGCTTGGCGAAGTTGCGCTCTGGCGAAGGGATGTAACTATGCTAATTCACTAAGTTGGGGATTTTTCGTGAACGTTACCTCTTGCACCAGACTTTACTTCGCCACCTCAGACCAGGAAAAGTGCAATAGAGTAGATAGGGATTGCTCCAAAAAAGTCCCAAAAAACGCTGGCGTCTATAACTTTTTTAAGGTGATAGGCTGAAAAAGAGCACATTTTTTTGGGGGTACCCTCCTTCCCCCCTATATTTGATAAAATATGGCACCTAAACTATACAGTGGGCACACGTGTAGGGCATTAGAATACATTTATTAAGGTTCCCTGGCCTTGTGTACTGTGTTTTCTGCTGCATATATACGGGCATTGTACTTTAACTGCACGCCGTATGCAAATTTTTGATCGCTAGCATAACTTCGAACCGCTGATTGTAACATCGCTAGCGCAACTTTGCAAACGATCAGTAACTTGGGGCAAATTTACTAAAGGACGAAGTGGCTAACGCTAGCGAGAATTCGCCAGCGTGAAGTCATTTTGCCACTTTGCCAATTTTAGTAACAGGTGCTGGCGTAAATTCGCTAGCTAGTGGACCTACTCTAGCGATACTTCGCACCCTTACGCCTGGCGAAGTTGCGCTCTGGCGAAGGGATGCAACTATGCTAATTCACTAAGTTGGGGATTTTCGTGAACATTACCTCTTGCACCAGACTTTACTTCGCCACCTCAGACCAGGCGAACTGCAATAGAGTAGATAGGGATTGCTCCAAAAAAGTCCAAAAAACGCTTGTGTCTATAACTTTTTTAAGGTGATAGGCTGAAAAAGAGCAATTTTTTTGGGGGGGTACCCTCCTTCCCCCCTACATTTGATAACATATAGCACCTAAACTATACAGTGGGCACAAGTGTAGGGCATTAGAATACATTTATTAAGGTTCCCTGGCCTTGTGTACTGTAATGTGTTTTCTGCTGCATATACGGCCATTGTACTTTAACTGCATGCCGTATGCAAATTTTCGATCGCTAGTGTAACTTTGAACCGCTGATCGTAACATCGCTAGTGCAACTTTGCAAACGATCAGTAACTTGGAGCAAATTTACTAAAGGGCCAGTTAGCATGCCCTTTCTTCAGTGCTAGAATTGGGGTGGGATGCAGCAGGATGGCATCCCGCCACTTCTTTTTTATCACTAAATTCCATCCCCTCTGGCGGGATGGTAAGGGTCAGCATACCGGAGCATTTTTTCCCCTGGTCTCAGCAGCACTGGTGTGCGCATTCCTTTAAAATTGGACTGCATGAGACCTGTACTCATGCTCTGCCTGTACTGGGTGCGTGTTCCCACCACTGGTAAGAGTGTGCGCATTCCTTTAAAATGGACTGCATGAGCACCTGTACTCATGCTATGCCGGTGGGTGTTCCCACCAATGCTATTTCCCCCTAGAAAGTACTTAACGGCCACCCCCATATTGCAGCATTACTGGGGCGAGTGCGGGTGCCTTACTTTTACCACTGCAGCTAATCCTAGCACATCCTGTCTCTGGCTGCTCCGATGTCCTGCAATCAGCAGCAACAGGAAGCAGTGAGCACAGGCAGCAAAGGGTTAAGCATATCTGGAACACAAAGCAGCAGAGGTGGAGAAAGGAGGGGGGAGAGGATTTTGCTTACCAGCTACGTGGGCTCGCCAAAAAAAGCAAAGAGTGAGGAATTCAGGTGCACAAGCAATTTAGAAGGAGCCAGGTACGCTGTGGGGGAGGGGGAGATCGGTAGAAAGGAGGGTGGGTGACAGCACAAGGAGAGGGAAGCTGCATGAAGCCATTGCTGCTGGGAGCCCGTACTGGGATAGGGGAAGCCCTAATTTGCTCCTTAGTGTAACAATTAGCTGCATGAAAGAATATCTGTCTCACTCACACCCAACAACACCCATCATCCCGTTGTGTTGGGAGGGGATGATGGGAGTTGTGGTTCAGCAACAGCTAAATGCCAGTGGTTAATATTGTGCTATAAATTCTGGGGGTATTTATACATGAAATTGCAGTTGTGCCATTGTGCTATGAATTCTGGGGGTAGTTCTACATGAAATTGCAGTTGTGCCATTGTGCTATGAATTCTGGGGGTATTTATACATGAAATTGCAGTTGTGCCATTGTGCTATGAATTCTGGGTTTAGTTCTACATAAATTGCAATTGTGCCACGTTAGTGCCGTTGTGCCAGGTTAGTGTTAATGTGACATGTTGATTGCTGTTAAACTAATTTGTTGTGCTGTCAATAAACATGGAAATAGCGAAATGATTTTATATTAAAGTGGCCGTAACTAGAAAGTATTGGTAGGCGAGGCTAATAACAATGGCAGGCGTGGCTTATATTTGTGGGCAGGCCACAGAATTGCTGCATATAGCTACGCGCGCTGCACGTACCATCCCTCTACTTTTTAAATCACAATTCAAACACTGGTTGGAACTTGTACCAGCATCAGCAGCGCATGTCTTTCTCCATTGGTTCTGTTTGTAAAGATATGAGCTATTCACTGTTCCATAAGCAGTTGAACAAGCACTTCTGTTCATTGATTTCTGATTGTAATGCAGTATTCACAAAGCCTAGTGCTATCATTTCACTGAATTGTATTTTTATGGATGTTGAGTTTGCTTGCAATAAAGTCACTTACAACATCTTGCCAGTCAGATATATTTATATGTACCTAATCTAATCTAATACAGGTTCTTGTTTTAGTGTTTAGTGTTTGATTTAGTGAGGACATGATAACTGTCAGACTGCACCAGAGGGATCTAGACAAAATATGGGAAGTACGGGTTTATCCAAAACTGAAAGCACAAAATGTTGTCTGAATCTAACACTACCAGTACTCAAAATCTGATGGTACAGGTATGGGATCCCTTATCTGGAAACCTGTTATGCAAAAAGCGACAAATTACTAGAAGGTCATCTCCCATAGACTCCATTTTAATTTAATAATTCAAAGTTTTAAAACACATTTCTTTTGCTCTCTCTAATAACTCAGTACCTTGTACTTAAAGTTAACTAAGATACAATTAAAGGAAACTATATCCCTGGAACAATGTAGGTCTCTATAAAAATATATTGCATAAAACAGCTCATATGTAAAACCCTGCTACAGTAAATAATCTGTTTTGATAATAATATACTTTTTTAGTAGTATGTGCCATTGCGTAATCCTAAATAGAGACTTGCCATCCCTTTTTCAGATTTAATGTCTGAAACCTCAGACTTTTTCAGATTTGACGCCCAAAAACACAAAATCTTTGGATTACAATACTGAATGAAACCCAGTGCATATTAGGATATCAATGGGACATCTGCCATTGACATCTACATGAACTTGGCATGAACTGAAGCTATGATTTTTTTGGTAAATTCATTTATTCAACCTTCTGTTTTTCCTGTTTTACCCTTTCACAGACCATATAGGGGCAATTTTTCTGGTACCTATTTTTCATGAAGTAGTTAATATTTGCATGGTATAGTGCCTTAAAGCTTTGTAGGCAAGTTACTATGGCCAAAGGATTATGAATTTATGGAGGTTATTAATCAAAATCTGAAAAGTTCTAACTATTTTCTGGAAACTTTTTGGACTTTTCCCCCTATTTATCAATACATTTTTCTGATATTTCTTGTTCTGCAAAAAAGTATTTTTTTAGATTTGTTGCAGAGAACGATGACTTCTTATGATTTGACTTCTAAAAACCACAAAATCTTCATATTATTGAACGAAACCCAACGCAGATCAGGATATCAACGGGACATCTGCTATTGACTTCTACATAATTCAGCAGGTCTGAGTTGAAGCACTTTTTTTTTAACACCATAGGATATTAATAAGTCTCTAAAAATTTGAGTTTTTTTTCTCGGAAAAAGTTGTATTTTCCCTTTAAAAGTATGACCAGAAAAATTTGGAGCTTAATAAATAACCGCCTATATGTTATTCACCATAATTAATGGCGTAGACCACAAACAGGGTGCTCTTTCCATTATTTTTTTAGAACTTGGTAATTTATCTAAAAACTAAAATCAAAAGACAATATACAAATTAATTTTGTAATTCCATCACTACAGGTTAATTGAATAACATTCCACAAAAATTTTATTTTTTAAACTGAAACCCATACCCTACATCATCTTCATCAAATACAAAAACCCTCACTTTCCCTTTACAGTGTCTCCAACATACAGATTGAAACTTAATTAAAATGCACATTGTTTAATTTCATTACATTGTATGAAACATTAATGGTACGGGAGGAATATTGCAATGAATAAAAAAAAAACAGTTGCAAACATTGTGGGGGTTATTTACTAAAATCCAAAAATATCTCATTATTTTCTTAAAACCACGTCGGCCAAACGCCAGTGCACATTTTTACCATATTTATTAATAAATGTATTCAAAAAATTCTGATGCTGAAAAAGACAATAAAAAAAAAAAAATCAGAATCTTACTGGGTTTTTTTGGATTTGACCATCGAAAAGTAAGATTGGATTTTATTGGATTATCACCCGAAAACCATGGTTTAATTGTATTAATGTATGAAAACCAAGGGCAGATCAAAATATCTTCGAATTGTAAATGGGACATCTGCCATTGACTTCTACATGACCTCGGCAGGTTTGAGATGGAGTCATTTTTTGAACCAGTATAAACTTGTCAGATCACTTCAGCCACTTTCATGCAAAATCAAATGAAAAGACCACTGCAATACCCTGGCACTGTATTAACAATGCTTCCTCTTTATAAACTGACCTATCTAGCTAAAGGATGCCCACAGAAATTTGTAAAATTATGGAACCCCTTGCTAAATTTAGTAGATAAAACTATATATTGAATTGAATTATTGACTATATGTACTTATTTAACAACTTAATTTTCTATGTAATCTATGTAATCTGCTATTTGCAGCTCTACTAGACACAGAAAGTTTACCAATTGTTAAATGTGCAAATTTGTGTAAATTTGTAACCTGTTGACAAGTGATCAATTTACTAGTGTATCAGTACATGGATTGTATCTGTACTTTAGTTTATATGCAAAGTCCAAACAATGTTTTTCACTACCTGTTTGTGTTGGCTAATCTCATACTCCATATGTTTTTTTTTCCAATGAGGCAATGTTCTCACACAGTGGACCACCTAACTCTATCAAGTGGTAGTCACATTTGCTAGTAATTTAGACCCTACTACAACTCATTGGTAGAAACAAAATTGCTTATGCTCTACACTCTGTCTACTTTAAAGGTTACCATCAAATTTGCTATCCTTCTACAATACTCATTCCAACACTTCCCCAAGCACTCCAACATAAGAAACATATCTAACATTATTCCTATCACATGGAAACACCACATACTGGTAACAGAATCTAGCCTCATCCATCTTTGAAGGGGAACAATTACATGGAAACACACTTGGTAGAGATTATATATGGGCACATCCCTACAAATCTTAGACCTGTAGTCCTTACAATGCATATAAAGACATGATTTTGAACTCTAACAATATAATGCAAATACAGGCAATAATTGTGCTTTAAATTCTGCATAAGCTTTACCGCTACAGAATAGGTTTCAGCCCTGTCTTAAGAAATCCAGTGTATATCAACCATTAACTAGAAAAAATACAGAAGACAGCTAACAAACAAGTCAGCGATGCACTTATTTATTACTTTCTAATGCACACTCTGTGTTGTGGTGGATCATTTAAATATCATGTTCTTATTTGTCTTTTTTTACCTCATTGCTGGAGTTTTTCGAATATTTGCATTTTATGTATTTGTTATTAACATATTTAAGATGTCTGCACCTCACTTTTCATGTCTTTTTGATGTTTTATTAATTCTTATACCATTTTTAGCATTCTTTGAAGGCCATTTATGGGATGGGGAAATATAAGTAGATATTCAGGTAGTACTGCTTAGTTCCTTACCTATGTAGGAGTTAAATCATCTTGTCAATCACAAAAGAACAAATAGTCATTTTTACATATTTGTCACAATCAAAGAGAAAATCAAAACCTTGTTTTTGAGACTAATTATAACCACTTGTAGTGAGTTGAGCAAAACAATTTGGCAATCTTAAAACATCTCTAAATTTACTGTAAAGCAAAGGTTCAAAGGGAAAAAATAGGTTTACAAAAAGGTTTGAAAAAAATATAATCATATAGATCATATGGGCTCAGAACAAAATCCATTTTCTTTATCTGACCAGCATTTGTCCTTGTTCACTAAACAGTGAGACACTGAATATATTACATGCAATATAGTATATATAAGTAAAAACAGGTCAACTGACAAAGAGAAATGGTAAGTTTTGGCGGGTTAATCTTTCTGCTTTGCTTTATTTCACCTGAAAAATAATTGGTCAGACTAACATACCTGGATAGTCTTTAATGTATATCATATCTATACATTAAGGGGCCGATTCATCAAGCTCGAGTGAAGGATTCGAATTAAAAAACTTCGAATTTCGAGTGGTTTTTTGTGCTCCTCGACTATCGTATTGGCGTAAATTCGCCTGAGTAGAATGATTCGAATAGATCGAGCGCAAAAACGCTGCGAATATTCGCCCATTCGATAGTCAAAGTACTGTCTCTTTTAAAAATACTTCGACTGCCTACTTCGGCACCTAAAACCTACCGAATTGCTTTAAAAGCCTATGGGAAAGTCCCATAGACTTGTTTTCCAAGTTTTTGATCGAATAAAAAGGCATTCGATCGAACGAAAATCCTTCGAGCGAATATTCGATTGGGCGCCTTTTCGCCTGGCGAATATTCGACAATTCGACTATTCGCCAGCGGGTAAATTCGCCCGAATTGCCTATTCGATTCTATTCCCCAGTCGAATTTCGAGGGATTTAACCCCTCGAAATTCGACCCTTGATGAATTTGCCCCTTATTGTCATTTGTTGTGAGTAGCATGCACATACAATCATTATACTGACCCTAGTACTCAATCACAGTATGTATAAATGTGCACACATGAGCGTGTTGTAGTATTAATTTGTATACAAGTAATAAATGCAAAAAGTGTTTCACAATGTTTTTTCTGGAATTAGAATTATTTATTATATTTATTTATATTTTGACTATTCAGGACACTGTTGATTGTCTAGTAAAAGCTTTGTCTAATACAAATATATCTAAATGTATCTAGATAAATTAAAGTGAAGCAGATTTTGCAATGCAGCCTGTTACTTTGAGGAAAAATGCAGAAGTCATTATTATCCCCTCCCCATTGTCTTCCACATCAACCAATGAGAACTTTACAATAAATATGTAATTGTTGTAACGAGAAGATGCTAGTACAGGTATGGAATCCGTTATCTGGAAACCCATTATCCATAAAGTTCCGAATTACGGAATGACTTTCTCCCATAGGCTCCATTTTATGAAAAAAGAATCCAAATGTTTAAAAATTATTTCCTTAATCTCTGTAATAATAAAACAGTTCATTGTACATGATCCAAACTAAAATAAAATGAATCCTTATTGGTAGCAAATCCAGCCTATTGGGTTTATTTGATGTTTACACTATTTTCTTTCAGACTTCAGGTATGAAGATCCAAATAACAGAAATATCCATTATCTGGAAAACCCCAGGTCCCAAGCATTCTGTATAACAGGTCCCATAACTGGAGGCCGTTTTCGCAGCACTAAGATAAAAGATGCTAGTGGTAAGTCTGAGGGTGTAATGGCCCATATGTGATATATTTTGTTCAGCTCATTGCAATTTCCAAGAATTAAAGCATAACTGTTGACACTGAGTTACTTGCACCAACTTGTATGCAAATTGTCATAACTTGGGCCTTCTATGTAAGGGACAGCAAGACAGGACATAGCCTTGGTCATAATTACTTGTGACCAAGTGGCACATCATATAGAGACATTACACACTGCATCTTATGCCCCAAAGTAGGTAGGACAAACTGTCTCAATCCACTAATATACATGAGTGCACGTAGGTACAAGGGGTTTCAGTGTGGCTGTGATATCAATCAAATGAAACTTTGGCTGTGATATCAATCAAATGAAACTTCACATTTTTTTGTTTTCGTTTAACAGTGAACTATGTTAACCCAAATACATCTACGACAAGGCAGAATATCTATACAGTATTTAAGAAAACTCACTCTAGTCAAATAATTTACAATTAGGCTTCCTTTGAAGAAGTCCTAGGGGCATATTTATCAAGGGCCGAATTTCGAATTTGAAAAACTTCAAAATTCGAACTCAAAAAGACTGAATAGGTCAGTTTTTGATCAAAATAAGTCCATATTCGGCCAAATTCGTACAAATTGAAGTAATAGCGCACTCGATCGAATTCGAATCAAAGTTTTTCCCAAAAAAACCTTAGATTTTCTACCAATTGACTCCAAATAGGTTCTAGGCGGTCCCCCATAGGCTAAAACAGCAATTCGGCAGGTTTTAGATGGCGAATGGTCAAAGTCGAATTTTTAAAGAGACAGTACATGATAAATTTAGATATTCGAATTTTCAATTTTTTTTCAAATTCTAATCGAACTTGGACTATTCCCTAGTCGAAGTACACAAAAAATAGCTAGAAATTTAAATTTTTTTAATTCAAAAATTCACCTCAACCCCTGATAAATCTGCCCCTTAGTGTCAACATAATATTCCAAAAACTTAAAAAAAAACCTTCTGCAGAAGAAAATGAAAAATGAATTGTACCGCATTAGAGGCAGCACTAAAGTCCCCAGCAACTAAATGTTCAGCTTTTCTGTTCCTGCAGATTATTCACTCAGCACTCTTCAGCAATTCGCTTCTTAACGTGAGATATACTGAGACAGATAAATAGCGGGAACAAGCGAGCATGTCATCAGCCTATAGTTAATACCATATTCTTTGTTTTTTTCATGCTGTAATGTCTGGGATGAAAACAGACTATTGCAAAGTAGATTGCAATAAATAGAGAGATGTTTATCAAATCCTTGTTTGAATAAAACTCTGTGTTGGTAATGAAAATTACTAATCAGAAACAAGCAGTGTTCCTTGTATAATTTTGTTCTTTGAGGACCTGTCATAACTTTTTAAATAACCCTTTCTCTCAGGACTTTAAACATAATCCTCTTATGAAGATAAAAGTATTTCTGTGTTTAAACTGTAAAATGCCTTTGAAAACAGGTTAAGTATAAGGGTGATATTAATCACTTAACACTAATCTTAGAAAAAAAGGTGAAAGGGATTAGAGCACTATCTTACGTCACACGTACTATAGTATACATATTAATATAATGTAGAGAAAGAATAAGAAAATACATTATCTCTAAGGGATAGATTTAGGATATGATTTAATTTACCACATTTAGATAATGTAAAAATGCAAAACTATATGTTACATCATACCTAAAAGGTTGTGAGAATAAAATAAGGTACCGGTGTTAAATTAGGGTCAATGGTATCTGGACTTATAGCATCTGGGGATAAAGTCATTACAGTGATTATACCATTCTTGCACATTGACCATTTCCATTCCTGACCATCCATATGATGAAGTAGATTCCAATATACTTAGTACCAGTACCTACCAAGTTTAAAATATGCACAGAAAAGAGTTTTTTGTGCACATAGCTGAGAAGAAATTGGAGGGACCAATATGTACGACCTTTCTTTATATATAAAATGCAGTAATTGCTTTAGATTAAAATGCAATAAATGCAACCCAGCATGGAGCTACCAACACAAATGTTTAAGTGAATGCTTCTATGTATTTGAAGGAGCATCAGGTTCATTAAGCATATAGCAGCAGGGACAGGGTGACTATGGGATTTATAATTGGGTTGTTCATATTATTTACCTATTCAATACATTACACATGAAATATGCAGAGAGTGGGAAAATACAGAGTCCAACACGCCTCACAGAATAGTGTCACGAACCATGTGAAAAATCATAAGAAATTTTAGAAATTTTACCCAGGGGCACAGCAATGATCAAATGGAATTCAAATGCAATCAGTGTAGTCCAGCAACTGCATTTATTACAACCGAGTCCAGAGGTAGAGGTAGTCAGAATAATCAGGAGCCTCTGGCCGATTATTGGAAAGGTGCAATTTCATTAAAATGCCTTCTTTCCTTTGTAGTAATAACAAGATGTCCTCCAATCCCAACATATGCAGCCAGGCCAGTTGTTATGTTTTGGGTAGCCGAGGATGAATAGAGTATAAAAGGGCTTTATTAGCAGACTCTTGCAGCCATTACACAACAGAAACTTTCACTTTTAAGCTGTCAGGAAGTATGCACAGTATAAGTCTGAGCACAGTGACATCTACAGGCCATTTGTATAAACACCACATATTCCCCCTATAGTAGGAAAGCATTTGGAAAACTATAATAAACAGCAGCAATGCATTTTAAAGCAATAATATACATTCTTTACATCACATAGTCCTTGGTCCATGCAGGTAGTTTTCTGATTCTCTCAGTATGCCTTATAGGCTCACTTTCTTCAGGCCTATTGCAGTTGGCATCAGGTGTAGGGAAATGTCCTTCATCAAATCGAGCTTCTCCAAAGTCATATCTAACAGTAGCAAGATGACTTGTATTCCATATGCGTCCATCAAACAGTTCATATGTATATATGTGTCTCACTTCAAGTGCTGTAGTAAATTTAGATTGTCCTTGTTTCAGTATTCCTGGTTTCTTAATTCTGACTAAAGATCCAGGCTGAAAATATACTTCTCTAGCACCACGTTTTTTGTCAGTATAAGCCTTGCATTTGGCTTGGTGATGTTTCACAGTGTCAGCAGTAGATGATTTTGTAGGCACAGTATTTTGTGGAAGTTTGATGTCTGCAACATGTTAATTAGTGCACATCTGTCTGCCATGTAGTAATTCAGCTGGAGATGATTAGGTTGTTGCATGGCACGTTGCTCTGTAGTTATGCAGGGACTCTGTTATAAATACTTTCCAAGATTTCCCCGTAAGATTTGCTGTCTTTAGTGCTTCTTTCAGACTTTTGTTGAATTGCTCAATTTCTCCATTTGCTTGTGGGAAAAACATTGAAGATTTCCTATGCACAATATTCCTCTCTCTCAGAAAGGATTCAAACTCATATGAGACAAACTGTGGTTCGTTGTCTGATATTAACTCCTTTGGATTACCTTCTCTGTTGAAGACTGTAGACAGAAATGTTATAACTATAGCTGATGTTATATGAGAAACAAATGCAATTTCAGGCCATTTACTGTAATAGTCAATCAATGTTATAGCAAATCTGCAGTCTATAGGAGCATCTGTAAAAGGACAGACAATATCAATAGCAAGTTTTTCCCATGCTGAATCAGGAAATGGTACTGGTTTTACATCTGGTCTCATCTTAACTTTGTGTACAAAGTTCTTTGCACAGCCCAGTAAAGTGCTGCTTTGTGGTGAAATTTTAGACACTGGCTGTGTGGCAGGCACTGGTGCTGTAGTAATGAGACCATCAACTAATTGTAGGTTTAATGCAGCAAAGAGATCCCTTCCAAATATAGCAGTACCCTTATTCACAATGTAAAATTCACATTTTTCAGTATTTGATTCAAATTGTACAGTCACTGGCAAGCAATCAAGCACAGGGATTGGATCCTTTACGTAACTGACCAGTTTCAGGTCAGGTGCAACAAGCGGATCTTTTACAAAGTATTTCAAGAAAATATCCTTTGGTAGTAACAGCTGAACCTATATCAAGCATAAGGTTAATGGAGTGGCCCTTGTCAGCAGAAGCAGTACTGACACTGACAGTGCATATCAACTTGTCTGGAATACATGTACCAGCTTTATCTACACTTAATACTGTGACATTTGTAGTAGTGACTTCATGAACATCTTTAGCAGAGCTACGGCAGATCTTAGCAAAATGTCCTACTTTTTTGCATTTGTGCCACTGTAAAGCTTTTGCAGGACATGTAGCATAATTTGCAGTGTGTTGTATTGAACCACAGCGGAAGCAGTATTTTTTTATTTGTATTTACTGCATGATTTTGCAGTGAATCCCTTTCCTTAGCACTGTATTTTGCCTGTGACTGTGCATTATTAGGCCACAGTGTTGAATTCACAATCTGTACATTCCCAGCAGTTCCCTGACTGAAAGTTTTAACTTCTGCCACTGCTGTTTCAATTTAGCTAGCAACTGTAATAGCCTTTGCAAGGGTTAAATCCTGCTCTAGGACCAATCTCTCTCTAATGCGAGGTGAGTTTGTTTTTTCCACTATTTGGTCTCTTAGCATTTCATCTGTTAGATTCCCAAAGTCACAGGTAACAACCAGCTTTCTCGAAGCTGCTACAAATTGTTCTGTGAATTCGCCATTACATTGACCACATTTCAGGAATTTATATCTTTCAGCAACCACATTTACTCTTGGCACAGAGTGCTTAGCAGTAAGTGCAGTTTCATAAGTCTCATCAGGTAATGGTTATGTATAAAATATACACTGTCCCTCTGCTCCCAGGCAGTGAATAAGTAAAGCACACTTTCTAGCAGCAGAAATCTCCCCTTGGTCAGCAACAATAATGTAATTTTCAAACATACGAATCCAAGCAGTAAAAGGTATGGTAGGCTCATCAGGGTTTGGAAGAAAAGTTGCAGGCTGCTGCAGAGGTAGAAAAGCCATCTCATCGCCAATCTGTTATGTTTTGGGTAGCCGAGGATGAGTAGAGTATAAAAGTGCTTTATTAGCAGACTCATGCAGCCATTACACAACAGTAACTTTCACTTTTAAGCTGTCGGGAAGTATGCACAGTATAAGTCTGGGCACAGTGACATCTACAGGCCATTTGTATAAACACCACACCAGTCCTCTAATTGATGTTAGATTCAGGCATGCATCTGTATGAGAAAAGACCACTCCACTTATTTCATATAGAAGCAATATCTTATATTGGGTTTATGGCTCAGCCTAGTAGAAGGAGGAATGTGTTTGAATCTGGTTGTGTGTGGGAAGGGAACATAGCATAGGCCTTCTTAGAATAGCACATGGTGAGAAGAAGGATAGAAATAAAGGACCGTTGTGGCCAGGGTGCCATATTAGCTAGGCCAAGCTCTAATTTGAAGTGCTCTGATATTTTCACCTGATTTGGTAACCTTATAGAATACTTATGAAGTCTACACAATGAATATCTATTTATCAATCTGGTAAGCTTGATTCAGTGTGGCTGCAGATAAAACAGCTTCTCTATCTAAATTAACTGATAATTAGCAATGCAGCATTTGTGTTGTATGTATCTGGTTTTAAAGTATAAAAAACAGTACAATTTTAAGAATTATTGTGACCCATACTTTTAGGGGCATGTGTACACTATGACATAAAGGTGAGAACATACCTCACCTTTAATGCAGGCACCTTCAATAACATTATGCTATACGAGTATGGGATCCGTTATTTGTAAACTTATTATCTGGACACTCATTATCCAGAAAGTTCCAAATTACAGGAAGGCCATCTCCCATAGACTATTTTAAGCAAATAATTCATTTTTTTTTAATGATTTCTTTTTTCTCTGTAGTAATAGAACAGAACACTATAATTGTTCCTAGCTAATATGTAATGAATCCTTATTGGAGGGGAAACAATCCTATTGGGTTTACTTAGGGGCAGATTTATCAAGGGTCGAATTTCAAAGTTAAAAATAGTTAAAAATTCGACCATCGAATTGAAATACTTCAAATTCGAATATGGAATTCTAACTTTTTTTCATCAAATTTGGCTATTCCGCGGTCGATTTGAATGATTTTATCGTACGATCGAACGATTTTTACTTCAGCATAGAAAAATGCTGTAGAAGGTCCCCATTGGCTAACAAAGCACTTCAGCAGGTTTAATTTGGTGTATTGATTATCTAATGGTTGAATATTCGATCTATTTTTACTTCTAAACTAATTCGAAGTAAAATTCAAAGTTGTAGTATCTTATTTGATGGTTGAAGTATCCAAAAATTACTTTGAATTTTGATTTTTTTTACTTTGAAAATTCCTTTGAATTCACTTCGACCCTTGGTAAATCTGCCCCTTAATATTTGAATTATTTTTAAATGTAATGTTTAAATTATTTCTTATCTGGAAGCATTCTATAGCATTTATTAAACTATGCATTGAGCTATTGCTTTTACCTATCCCTTAGTTTTTGCAAGTGATAACCAATTTTATGTACAGTTATGAATATTTAGATATTGTATTAGCATTCAAAAATGTATTCATTAGTGTTTAAACACATTTTAGAAAAGACACTGTTTTATTGTCAGCACAGTAAACATCAATGATAAAACATGCTCACTAGTGGAACATACTAAAGATATTTATTGTGGATGTATTTAAGGAAGAAACAAAAAGATCTTATCTTTAGCATTCTTCCTTGTAGTTTGAAAACTTTTATCCCAGTCAGTGATTTATAAACTGTATTGAGACTTGTCAGATTTATAGCTGCTACTATATAAAAATGCCATAAGTGTCAAGTGTATTTGAGGTGTAAAACATGTGAAGAAACTGGCTATTTAAGTCACGTAAATACATTTGACACGTATGGGATGTCAAATGTTAAAGAGTGTCTGGCTCACATGTGAGCAGGAGGTTATGAAAACACATATATCAATCCAAGACAAAGTGTTGGACACAAGTATTACCAGCATTTACCTTATTTTGTGGCAATGTCTAATTACAGTATACATGGAGTACTGAACATTTGTTGCTCTACATAAAGAGATTACTAGTGATGGGCGAATTTATTCGCCAGGCGCGAATTCGCGGCGAATTTGCGCGTTTCGCCGCCAGCGAATAAATTCGCGAATCGTCCGCGAAAATTCGCGTCAAAAAATTCGCCGGCGTCAAAAATTTTTTTCGAAAAACGGACGCCGGCGCCAAAAACGGGCGCCGGCGTCGAAAAAACGGGCGCCGGCGTCAAAAATGGGCGCCGGCATCAAAAACGAGACGCCGGCGCGTTTCGCCGCCAGCGAATAAATTCGCGAATCGTCCGCGAAAATTCGCGTCAAAAAATTCGCCGGCGTCAAAAAATTTTTTCGAAAAACGGACGCCGGCGCAAAAAACGGGCGCCGGCGTCGAAAAAACGGGCGCCGGCGTCAAAAACGGGCGCCGGCGTCAAAAACGAGACGCCGGCGCCGTTTCGCGAATTTTTCGCCGTTTCGCGAATTTCGCGAATTTTTCGGCGAAGCGAAACGGTGCAAATTCGCCCATCACTAGAGATTACTCTTTAGCCTAATCATTCCATAGTTATGAAAAAAGTCCTCATAATAATGAAAGTTTTGTTAGCTGTATACATTTGTAAAGGTAATTTACAGAGCAGAATGAAGTTGCAAAGTGCTAAAAGGGTACACTCTACATTTATTAATTGATCTTCATTGTGATTGTATTGAAATTCTTATATACCGCAGTGGGTTAACAGTGGTTATGTCTAGTATGGCAACTGAAAAATTTTTAAAAGAAAAACATCAGCTTATACCTTTAGGCTTTCCATTTTATTCCCTCCGCTTGCAAACTTCAGCATATACTTACAGTGTTTCTTTTTTTCTTAGCGGTAATTTATAGCTTGTCAAGGTTCATTCCACCCTACTAATAACTTAAGATGCCTGTGTCTGTACCATGTTATTATGTCAGTTCTGATGCTTCAACAAATTGGCCCTTGAACATAATTCCTATACAGTGATATCAAACATTTAAAATGTAACACATTTTGTTTTGCAAAGTAATATTCATTCAGAATTTAACAGGTAAATATGTACCAACTTCTTATAAGGGCTCATTTATAAGTAGGAGTACTGGATGCAAAGCTTGTAGAATGGGTCCCATTTATAATATTATTAGCACATTTTACCATATCTTCTGGTCTTCAAACCTGAATTTTGCATTTTGAATTTTAGCCCCTTAGCTTGCATGCCAATAATACATGCAGTCTAAAGAACAACAGTAGGTGCAAGATGTAAAGCACTCTTGGAATTAAAAAGGCTGTGTGCTGCCCCTTGCAACACATTAAATATCCAGTGCAAAGTGTAGAGCACAGCAAATGACACAAGTACTCAATCAGAAGTCTTCAGGGGTTGCAGTTGCGTGTGTCTTAGGACAATTGCCACCTATGGCAAGTGTAGGTTTGCATCTCTTATAGGTTATACGGGTTTCGATAAAGATATCTAGATATCTAGATATCTTTCTCATTGGAAGTCTGTGCTCTTGGTGCTCTTTGATACAGAAAATACTGGAATTGGTCCAGAACCTTGAGTACTGTCTTATTTCCATGTATTGCATACATAGGTACTATGGATATGGGTTACTGCAAACTTTATCAAAATTTATATTATTGTGATTTTACTTTTTTTGCAGCAAAAAAAATCACAAATTTGAATTTGAGTTTTCAAAACTCAAATTTTTGAGATTTATTAAGTGCAAAAATCTTGAAGACTTGAATGAAACAAGTTAGCATTGAAAAGCTAGCAAATTCATGTAGGACTTCAATAGGATTTGTATCTGAAAATTTCAAGCTATTTATGAATTTGAATTTTGGTTTATAAAAAAAGGATGTGATTTCAATAGATTCTAGTTGTTTTTTTTTTAAATTTTTAGGCATTTGAGTTTTCAAGTATATATTGTTTTATTAAATAAGTGCACATTTGAGATTTTTGAGTTTCCAGGTAGTAGAAAAAACTTGAAAAATAAAATTTTGCTAAATGTGTTAAAAAAGTTAAATCACCTAAACTTGAAGATAAGGTTGCCATCTTTTCTGACAAAAAATATCCGGCCTTCCTACATACAGGTATTTTTCTTTAAAATTGGGATCAACCATAATTTTTACCACCCAGGCTGGTAAAATACCAGCCACGTGGCAACCCTACTTGTAGATCATTAGAACAATGATGTAAAGGACAACCTCTTATAATGTGACTGAACTTTGTTCCATGATGGTGTTCAGAAAAGATATTTGAATAGAAGTATGGGTCTGGCCCTATAATAAAATATAATAAACATTATGGGGCATATTTATCTAGGGTCGAATTTCGAATTGAAAAAACTTTGAAATTCAAATTCAAAAAGACCAACCGAAATTAAGTCAAAGTTTTTTTCCAAATAGTATGAATCAAAGGAATAGCACGAATTTGATTCAAAGTTTTTCCCCAAAAACACTTTGATTTTTCAAAATCCACCAATGGACTCCAAATAGGTTTCAGAAGGTCCCCCATAGGCTAAAACAGCAATTTGGCAGGTTTTAGATGGTGAATTGTCGAAGTCAAATTTTGAAGACACAGTACAGGATAAATTTCTATATTCGAATTTTCAATTTTTTTTCTAATTTGAATCGAATTTGGACTATTCCCTAGTCAAAGTAAACAAAAAATAGCTCAAAATTCTATTTTTTTTTTCATTCGAAAATTCACTTAGACCTTTGTTAAATCTGCCCCTATAGGTCACTGTGGGAGAATTACCCCTTACCTGAATGTTGTACAATGCTGGACACTACAGTCAGTCTGAAATGAGAATAGTATCTGGTTCTTGGGTCAAGTATTCGAGAATCACAGCATTATGTCTTTTGAGCAATTAAAATAGGAATATAACCTCCCTACTCATTATCTGTTTCACTATTTACAATTATGATGTGCTTTGTCATCACAGTACCCCAATAGTTGCCCTACCCTTAAAACCAGCACCTGTGTCGCTAGCATTCTAACTGGATACACCAATGGTCTGATATCCAAAATCTATAGCATTCTCTTAGGACCCAACTCCATCACATACAGTACACCAAATGCTCTAGAACAAATTGGAAGAAGAATATTGGTCAGATTGAGATCGAGGAAGCTCTCGAATCCCTGTACATGCTTTCCCATATGTAAGGGAATGCACTATCCAAAATCTTATGTAGAGCTAATGTAGAGCCCCATTACCACTCATGTATGGAAGCTGTGGCTTGCAAACCCCTGTATTGCTCTACATTGACATATACACATATACAAGACAAGCTCTGACCTTCTAAACAGCCATAGTGTCCTGGCTTACTAACTGAGAACAAAATGTGCTAGTTAGGCTACCTCTCTGTATTGGGGTACAGTGCCACACATAAGGTTACGGGTTCAATTAAGGAATGTTGGCCTGGAACATAGTATTTGTACCTGGATAGAGAAATGGCTAAAAGATAGACTACAAAGAGTGGTGGTGAATGGAACATTTTCTAATTGGACAAATACACTGGCACTCACAGCAATTCAAGACGGGAGGTCCCCTTGCGTGTTTATTTGCAGAAAAGCCAAGTTTCAGGGCTATACCTTTGCTTGTCAAGCAGGGACCTCCCTGCTTGAACTTACCGTAAGTGTCAGTGTATTTGCGCAATTGACTCCTTGGGAGGGTGCCGATCCCCCCAAGACCGTGCACAAGGCTTCTACTTCCTAAGGCCAGGATGTGCGAGCAGGCCATATGGTTCAACATTTTCTAATTGGACCGGTGGAGTACCACAGGGCTCTGTACTAGGTCCCTTGCTTTTCAACATGTTTATTAATGACCTGGAGGTGGGCATTGAAAGTGCTGTTTCTATTTTTGCAGATGATACTAAATTGTGCAGAACTATAGGTTCCACACAGGATGCTGACACTTTGCAGAGTGATTTGTCTAAGTTGGGAAACTGGGCAGCAAACTGGAAATTGAGGTTCAATGTTGATAAATGCAAGGTTAAGAGAGCTATGGGACCCATAAAATTGGTCCCGAATAGCGCATGACTAGGAGGGCATGGGAATGAGCAGGCTGGCCAATAGGAAGCTTTAGCGCGAAAGTTTCAGTTTGTCGCTGCAGGGACAAGCAGGGGAGCCCACACATAGATTTGCAGGTCGGCAGAGAGAGCGTCTGTGAAAATTCGGGTCGACATGGAGGATTTCTTGCGCTCAATTCAGTCAGCAGTGGACCAGCACGGTTTACAATGGGTGAAGGAGAGGTTTGGCAACTTACCGGAGCGGTCACAGGTTCCAGCTGAAAGCAAAGAAATGGAGCGGCGTGTGACGAGGAGAAGAGCGTGTCCACCGGAGCATCTCAGCCCTTCACAAGAGAGCCGTGCAGTCAGAAGACGGAGGAGTCGAAGTCCTGGAATGCCGGTAGCAAAGAGGGCACTAGTGGAAGACAGCGGTGAGTCAGATGGCCTGCTGAGGAGGAGGACAAGAAGAGTTATGAGTGGTAAGACCAGAGAGCATGGCGGGGAGGCTGCAGTGAGTTATGCAGACAGAAGGAGCAGCCGTGTGGACAGGAGCAGCAGCAGGGGGAGAGGCAAAGGAAGGGGACAGGTGAGAGGTGAAGAAAAGCATGCGGAGGGAAACAGTGAGACTTTTAAAAAAGCTATGGAAAAGGCTGGCAGTGTGGAAAAGAATTATGCTCGGAAGGTGGGAGACAAGAAAAAAGCAAGCGATAGTACAGCACACACAAAAAAGGGACAACAAGTTAAAAAGACAGGCAAAATGGATACAGTATCTAATAAAGTTTCGAGTGAAGGGAGTGATACAGTAAACAAAGTTGTGGGCAGTAACAGTCTTGCAAAAGAGGACACAAGGGAGAAAGGGATTTTAGGAAACAATGTTGCGGATCTTATCATTACTCAGCAGCAGTTACATTTAATAGACTCCCCTTCCTCGGCATAATTAGAATCCTTACTAGAATTAGACGAAGATGGCGCAGAGTCAAGGTCTGCAAATATGCAGCCGCAATTGAAAGAGAAGGATTTACAAAGGGACAATGAGAGGCTTGCAGAACAACAGGCAGGCACGAGTGGCTCGGTGTCTTTTAGAGCTTCAGGTGGGTGTCAAGGTTTGGGTAGTTATTCAGTTAATGCTCCTATGAACAATTTTGAAAGGGGAAATGTGTTGAATAATACTGATGATTTATTTATTGCAAAACTGAGAGATTTGGTATCAGTTTTGGAAAAGAGGGAGGCTAATGTGAACAATTTATCTCATGTATGGGGAAATGTGACAAATATGGGGCAGGAGAATTGTGACAGAATGTATAACAATGATATGTTGGACTTAAGGATAGCAGGTATGATTGCTGCAGCTAGGAATGCGGTAAGTACTTCGGGAGTGGAGGTTCCTATAGTCACAAAAGAGCAAAATATAAGGAATGCCGAAAACAAAGGTAATGAGGGAGATAATGGTACAAATCAGAAAAGCGCAGTAGCGGTGGAACCTGCAATATCTAAAGGTAAAGAACCAGAGAAAGAGAATACAAAGAGTAAAGAGTCTGAGGTGGGTAGATCATTACCAATATCGGATAATGCTAGCAGTCAAACATATATATGTTTTGAGGGTCCGCTAGGTGCGCATTTGTCCGTGGAAATAAGGGAAAAAATTTGGAAAAATGAATATGTAGATATTTTTACACTACTGCCACTGGAGAGATTTAACCTAGACAAATGGGAAAAAGGGAAGGAGGCAAGAAAACAGGAGGATGAGGACAGAAGGCGTTTTAGGCTGATACCCCGTACCTTTAGTAACTGGCTACAGGCGTTTGCTATTTTAGCAAGCATTATAGGGGAAAGGAAGCCTGAGAAATGCTCAGGATTATTTTGCTACATGGACATGATATTAGAAGCTTTCAGAGTTCATGGCGGGACAGCATGACTCAGATACGATGAACAATTCAGGCAAAGGCTAGCTGTCTGGCCATCACTTGAATGGGATCATAAAGACATTATTCTTTGGATAAAATTAATGAACGCGAATAGACCAGGACCCAGTGGTTTTTCGGCTGATCCCTTTCGGACTGGGACCGGTGGGTCAGGAACCGGGAACGCGTCGGTCAATAACAAGGCAGGTTATTGTTGGGCATTCAACTAAGGGAGTTGCAAGTGGGGAACAGCATGCAGATATAAACACGAGTGCTCACACTGTAATGGAAGGCACCCAATGCAAAAATGTTTCAAGAAAAACAAATTTGGAAAATTTGGTGACTCCAATTCAAAAGGGGAAGACTCCGGTGAACGTAGAAGAGATGGGGCCATGGTTAAAGGTTTATCCTAAAAGACAGGATGCCATTACGCTGGAAGAAGGTTTTAGGTTTGGTTTTGTTATTCCGGCAAAGATGATAAATATGGTTCAGGCGTCAAATAATTTGAAATCGGCTTATGAATTCACGGAGGTGGTAGAGAAAAAATTGGATAAAGAATTAAAGCTGGGGAGAATGGCTGGTCCATTCATGGAGCCTCCTTTTGAGAATTTATGCGTATCTCCTTTAGGAGTTGTCCCTAAAAAAGAAAAAGAAAAATATAGATTAATACACCATTTATCCTATCCAAAGGGAGCCTCCGTGAATGAGAGTATTAACGAGGATTTGTGTAAAGTTACATATGCATCATTTGATAAAGCCATTCAGATATTAAGGAAGGTTGGAATTGGAGCTCTTTTGGGAAAGACAGACATTGAGTCAGCATTTCGGCTATTATCGGTTCACCCGGATAGTATACATTTGCTGGGTTGCCACTTTAAGGGAAAATACTACGTGGACAGGTGCCTTCCCATGGGGTGTTCAATTTCGTGTGCTTATTTTGAGTGTTTTAGTTCATTTCTGGAGTGGGTGATAAAACAAGAGTCAAGAATTACCTCTTTACTCCATTATTTGGACGATTTTTTATTTATTGGGCCTTGAGGCTCAAATATATGTGCAGCTTTGATGTTAAAAATGGAGGAAATAACAAATAAATTTGGAATACCCTTGGCCAAAGATTAAACAGAAGTTCCTAAAACATGCTTGAAATTTTTAGGTATAGAAATAGATTCTATAAAAATGCAATGCCGTTTGCCTGAAGATAAACTGGCAGAGTTAGGTGAAGCAGTTAATACGGCCATTAGAACTAAGAAAATTACTTTAAGGAACTTGCAATCATTATTGGGAAAACTAAATTTTGCTTGCAGGATAATACCAGCGGGACGGATTTTTTCAAGACGATTATCTTTAGCAACTGCTGGCATTAAAAAACCACATCATTTTATAAGGCTTAACAAAGAACACAAAAATGATTTACGTACATGGCAAACCTTTTTACAGGAATACAATGGTATTTCAGTTTGGCAAGACAATGAATTATCTAACATTGAAATGGAACTGTTCACAGATGCAGCTGGCGCAAGGGGCATGGGGGGCTATTTCAATGGTAAGATCGGGTACGAACCAGAATACCACAGCAGATGTGGAAAATTGGGTTCGAGGATTAAGGGACGCAATTGAAGGCTTACAGAGACATCTGGATAGAATGGATTCAGAGTGGAGGAAGTATTGGAGGCAGGGTGGATGAACAAGAAAATCTGGATAGATTATTATTATATTTGGCGCAGCAAAAGGAAAAAGGGAATTCATATAACATGATTAATAAAAGAATGTCTGCGCCTAGTTATTTATTCAAATTGTTAAATTTTAAGGATGTTACTAAGAAGTTTATTGTGAGGCAAATTCTAAGAAGCTATAGAAAGGAACAAGCTAGGAAGGATAGGAGGAGACCTATTTCATTGTCATTACTGAACAAATTGTTTGACGAGTTAAGAGGAGTTTGTTTTTCGGGATATGAGGAAAATCTTTTTAAATTGGCATTTTCTTTGGCATTCTATGGGGCGTTTAGAATTAGCGAATTAGTTTCTAAAGATAAAAAAGGAAGAGGGGGTTTGTTGTTAGAGGATATTCAGTGTTTTGAGAACCATTTATCCATTTACCTTAAATTTTCTAAGACGGATGTTTTTGGAAAAGGCAAAATGATCACTTTGAACAGGATAAAAGAAAGCCCAACTTGTCCTGTTAGATGCTTAGAGAATTTTCTAAAACAAGACCAGATAAGAGTTTAACTTTTTTGATTCATGAGGATGGTCGGGCCCTTTCGGCATTTCAATTCTTAGCTGTTTTAAGGAATTGCCTGAAGCATTTAGGTTTGAACGAAATACGCATCACATTCGTTTAGAATTGGGGCGGCTACACAGGCAAAGATGTGGGGCCTTGATCCGAGAGCCATAAAGAAGGTTGGGCGGTGGAATTCAGAGAGATACAAATTGTATGTCAGACCACAATTGTTACAGGAGTAATATAAAAAAGAAAAAAAAAGATTTTTGCTATTGTATGTATATAACACTGTCTGTTTATCTATTTTAGGGACATCATGCTGCAGAGCATGAATTATAGGACATTCTTTTGTAGTCTGGGTGGCCAGGAGAGCGGACGTCAGAAAAGATGGGCGACAACTAGGTTTTCCAAGAAAAGAGTTGGAAATAAGCTGGCTCGGAAAAAGTGGAATGTGTTGGCATGAAGTGTTACCTAACATATGGGATATGATTAGTGTGGGGCATTTTCCACATATCTTAGTGATTCATGCAGGGGGTAATGATTTGGGGGCTTATCCAATAAAAAACCTCATCAAGGACATGAAAAGAGACATTTGGGAATTATTATCGTCCATTCAAGGGCTAATTTTGGTATGGTCAGAGATAATTCCTAGAAAAGTTTGGAGATATGCTAGATCACATGATGCCCTGAATAGGACAAGAATTACTATTAACAGGGAGATGTCTCATTATGTGAGGGGAAAAGGAGCAATAGTGATAAGGCATAAAGACATAGAATTCCAGGATGACTTGTTAAGAGAGGATGGAGTACATTTAAACAAGTTTGGCCTTGAGATCTTTAATGTTGGAATTCAAGAAGCTTTGGAAAAGGCCCTATTAGTTTGGAAGAAGATGAATTCCTAAGGTATCATGCATCCATCTAGTGGCGGAAAAAACATACAATGTTGCGAGTTGGTTTAAATACAAGGGCATAGTTAGGAGATATAAAAAGGGCTTACAGGCATTTGGAATTAAATGGAGAAGACATGATTATTAATTACCTGATGTTTACCTGATGGAATTCATGGTTTGGAGGGCTGTAGTCCCTATGGTGATTTATGGTTACAAATTTGCTTTCAATTTATGGAGAAGTTATGGCGTGCCCACTGAGTCGGTTTGGTTTGCGGCTGGTGCAGGGTACTGGTCCTGGGAAAACAATGAGTTGGAATTGGTTCAAGATGTTATTCAAATGCAATGAGATTGTATTCATTATAAAATATATGTGTTAACAAGTTAAGATAAAAAGAAAAAGATTATATTAATAAACATGCTGTGGCCAGCTCAATCCCATGCCTTGTGTCTTGTGTTTTATTTATATATAACTGCAATGAGTCAGGCATTCACTAGTCATGCACTTTGGCAAAAATATTATAAAAGCAAGTTATATACTAAATGGCAGTGTGTTGGGAGTTTCCTTAAATGAGAAGGATCTAGGGTTTTTTTGTAGATAATAAGTTGTCTAATTCTGGGCAGTGCCATTCTGTCGCTACTAAAGCAAATAAAGTTCTGTCTTGCATTAAAAAGGGCATTAACTCAAAGCATGAAAACATAATCATGCCTCTTTATATGTCCCTGGTGAGGCCTCATCTTGAGTATGCAGTGCAGTTTTGGACTCCAGTCCTCAAGAGGGATATAAATGAGCTGGAGAGAATGCAGAGACGTGTAACTAAATTGGTTAGAGGGATGGAAGGCTTAAATTATGAGGGGAGACTGTCAAGGTTGGGGTTGTTTTCTCTGGAAAAAAGGTGCTTGCAAGGGGACATGATTACACTTTACAAGTACATTAGAGGACATTATAAACAAATAGCAAGGGACCTTTTTACCCATGAAGTGGATCACCGTACCAGAGGCCACCCCTTTAGACTAGAAGTAAAGAAATTTCATTTGAAGCAACGTAGGTGGTTCTTCATAGTCAGGACAGTGAGGTTGTGGAATGCACTGCCGGGTGATGTTGTGATGGCTGATTCAGTTAATGCCTTTAAGAATGGCTTGGATGATTTTTTTGGACAGACATAATATCAAAGGCTACTGTGATACTAAACTCTATAGTTAGTATAGGTATGGGTATATATAATTTATGTGAAAGTATGAAGGGTTGTGTGTATGGATGCTGGCATTTCATTTGGAATGGTTCAACTTGATGAACTTTGTCTTTTTTCAACCCAATTTAACTATGTAACTATGTGTATGGATTTTACAGTGAATTGTGTTTTGCCATATCTGTAGTATATTTTTATGTATTACACACTTATTATGATTTAATGGTGCTTTAATTGTGATCAAGAAGTAAAACAAACATCTTTTCATGCTGAAAAATATTACTTCCCTATCTGCAATGATAGCTATAGTTCAGCACTGAAGGCTGATTAGATGAGTGATGACAACACATTTAATCATTTGTGATTAGATTCATCATAGATATCCTTATGACACACCCCTGCACACGCTCAGCTTTGGAATGTTGTAGAAATGCAGTAGCTACTCACCAGAGGACTGGGCTTCAGAGATGGCTGTTTCCTCTTAGGCTATGCTACTTGCCAATACATAGCTTCTAATTTTAAACATCTTGTGAAGCCTTTACTAGGTTTTTGTAAATGTTACAAAACTTGTTGAATTTTGGTGTTAATGCTTTGAACAAATGGTTCTTCTCTAGTTCAGAATATCAAGGTCATTTTTTTTTCAACCGAACAAAACTCTAACCAATAATTTATGTTGCTTTAGATGTGACATTCCAAATAATTAATTTTAAAATGAAAGCTGAAAGTTTAAATTTATGTTGCTAGGAAAAAGATCACTTGTGTAGACTTGCTAATAACCAGAGTAATTACACAATCATAATCACTTGTAACTTCTTTTAAAAGATTGTAAATCCAGCCCATGCTTGAAAAAGGCAATATATCCCAGGTGTAATTTGCAGCTAGAACACATAGGCTCTTACTTTCTTCTCTGTGACAGGTCAGTTAAAATATTCATATTTACAATCTTGACAAATTGTTACCGCACCTGGGCTGCAATTTATCAGGTTTATGAGAAATGTCTTTGAGGTTATTATTATTATTTCTTTTTTTTACTGTTAATCAGAATGACTCTTTACCTCACCAGAACAAGATTTTATCACAATGCAACAACAGTGTTAAAGAGTCTAGTGCAGGTAAACAAATAGCTACAAAACACATTTCTGAACTTCCACACCTCACAATGACCTTTTGCACCTTTTTGACTTGTAAAACAGCTATGTGGCACAGGACATTATGAAGTAACTGTAGCAGAAACAGAGGTTTGTGTAACTATTTGCAATCTATACAAGGGTAGTCTGGTGTATGTCTGGTGTATGTACAGTACAGGTATGGGATCTGTTATCTGGAAACCCCATTATCCAGAAAACTCCGAATTACGGAAAGGCCATCTTCTATATACTAAAACGGTGCCTTGTACTTGATCCAAAGATATAATTAATCCTTATTAGAAAAAAACAGCCTTTTGGATTTATTCAATGTTTATATGATTTTCTAGTAGACTTAAGGTATGAAGATCAAATTTACATAAAGATCCATTATCTGGAACCCCCCAGGTCCCAATCATTCTGGATAACAGGCCCCATACCTGTATTCTTTGATATTAATACATTTTTTCAGATTAAGTTTAATTTATTTTTTATAGACAAATAAAGATAACAGGTTTTTATATGTTTCCAAAAAATGCATGGCTGACACTTTAAAATGTGTCTTTTACAATGTGGAGTCCATTATCTGGAGTCTCACTCTTACACACAAGGGGCCAGATTCAATTCAATGAGAAAAATCTCATGGACGAGATCCAATTCCTTGAGAAAATACTTTTCTCCAAATTCAGTTCTAGTTTTTCCCCCATAGACATCAATAGAGTTTTGATGTGATAAACAGTGAGATAACTTTTCTGAATTGAATTGCTTCTCAAATTGAATCACATTCATGAGTTTTCACACAATAAACCTTTTTTCTCACTGAATTGAATTTGACCCATTGTGTGGTCAAAATGGCACATCAATAATATGTACACATACTGTATATAACACATATACACACAGGCATTGTTTGAAGATGGTGAAAAAGTAAAACAGGCAAAGGTCATTTATCAAAATTCTATTTTTTAAATAAAAAAAGTCAGACCAAACTAGAATCCACAATTTGACCTGATTTATTATAAAAAAAAAAAGCTTGATTTAATTGGTTTGGGTAAAAACTCTATAAAATTGAGCGAAAACACAAATCGTATGATTTTTTATGAGTTTTTTCCCGCATTGCTCAATTTTTTCATGGATTTTCACAAAAACCCCAAAATTTTGGGATTTTTGCCTGAAAAGTTTGGATTTTTGGGCTAATTCAAGCGCAGGCCACAAAAACTTAAAAATAGGATAGGGGCCTCTGCCACTGAGTTATACACAACCCTGGCAAGTCTGAGATGGCAGATTTTCAGATTCAGGCCTTTTGCTGCATTGGACTAGGGATGTAGCGAACTGTTCGCCGGCGAACTTGTTCGCGCGAACTTCGACCGTTCGCGTCCGCCGAATGTTCGCGAACGTCGTGCGACGTTCGCATTTTGAGTTCGCGTTCGATTCGAATACAAATCGTTCGACCATTCGACCATTCAAATTCCTTCGACCGCTAAAAATCGAACGATTTCCATTCGTTCGAACGATTGTAAGCATTCGATCGAATGAAAAGCATTCGATCGAATGAAAAGCATTCGATCGAATGCTTCGATCGTTCGATTCGAATGAAAATCGTTCGATTGAACGATTAAAATCCTTCGATCGTTCGAATCAAACGATTTTAGCGGGTGTTCGAAGTTCGCGAACTGTTCGCGAACGTTCGCATTTTTTGCCGGTGTTCGCGAACGGCGTTCGCGAACACCAAATCGGCAGTTCGCTACATCCCTACATTGGACTTTAACAAATCTTTAAAAAAAAGTTTTTTTTAAAAAAAAATGAAAAATTTGAGTTTTGCCACAAAAAGCAAGACTGGAGTTTAGTAAATAAAGCTAAGTACAGGGTAATATATTGCTGAGCATATGGATCATATATCTGACATATATCTGAAAATATCTAAAATATATCTGAAGTATATCTACAACATAAAAAAAATACTTAAAGGGATACTGTCATGGGAAAAATTTTTTTTTCAAAATGAATCAGTTAATAGTGCTGCTCCAGCAGAATTCTGCACTGAAATCCATTTCTCAAAAGAGCAAACAGATTTTTTTATACTCAGTTTTGAAATCTGACATGGGGCTAGACATTTTGTCAATTTCCCAGATGCCCCCAGTCATGTGACTTGTGCCTGCACTTCAGGAGAGAAATGCTTTCTGGCAGGCTGCTGTTTTTCCTTTTCAATGTAACTGAATGTGTCTCAGTGGGACATGGGTTTTTACTATTGAGTGTTGTTCTTAGATCTACCAGGCAGCTGTTATCTTGTGTTAGGGAGCTGCTATCTGGTTACCTTCCCATTGTTCTTTTGTTTGGCTGCTGGGGGGGAAAAGGGAGGGGGCGATATCACTCCAACTTGCAGTACAGCAGTAAAGAGTGATTGAAGTTTATCAGAGCACAAGTCACATGACTGGGGGCAGCTGGGAAATTGACAATATGTCTAGCCCCATGTCAGATTTCAAAATTGAATATAAAAAAATCTGTTTGCTCTTTTGAGAAATGGATTTCAGTGCAGAATTCTTCTGGAGCAGCACTATTAACTGATTCATTTTGAAAAAATTTTTTTTTCCCATGACAGTATCCCTTTAAGAACAAACAATACCTGACTTTATTAAACAACCCTGAAAGACTTGAATTTGAAGGAAAAAAGACTTACCTCAATATTTTTCATGAAGCCTAGCCATAATGAAATATGTATTTGACACAGATTTATAAGCAGGATTAAATTGATATAATAATCGGTGAACTATTTCTTCCATTCTATGAAAAAACTGTATTTTCTCACATTATTCACTAGTTTTGTGGTAACTTTAGATTTATGGGTTTGAACAGAATTTCTGATTAATCGTAGTTTCCGCAAATGTACAGAATGTAAGCCACATCTACTTATGCATGCTCTTAAGTGAAAGAATTTGCAGCTTTGTTGAACTAAACTGTTCTTGCAGTTTTATTGAAAACAGCTCAATGAACACCATATGAATGAGAAGAATTTATATTCATCTAGTTAGTTTGGGGCAAGGGCCAAGTAGCTTGTCATTACTGAGATCATTGTGGTATGACAGGATTGCGGAGAACAAATTATATGGTTATAGATGAACACTAAACCTGAGCTTCCTGGCAATGTGATTTATACCATTTTCAATGGAGAGAGATATATTCTTGGGGCAAATGCTAAAGTCAATAAAAATCCTGATCAATCCTAAGTAAAATTAAAGGATACATTTCAAATTGAGCCAGAAAAGAAACGGTGACTGACTCTTATTCTTTTCTTGCCAGTACTTTAGCATTATCAGTTTGCAATCATTGGTTATTGTTAGTTGTATTAGTAGACAAAAAACGAAATTTTGCTGAGATGGGTTTCTTGAAAAATAAATCGGTCCTCTCTTGCTTTATAGCAGGGATTCAACCCTTTATTGAAACAGTATATTTACATGACTACAGTTAGGACCATAAATATTTGTACAGAGACAATCTTTTTCTAATTTTAGTTCTGTACATTACCACAATGAATTTTAAATGAAACAACTCAGATGCAGTTGAACTGCTTTAATTCAGTGGGTTGAACAAAAAGATTGCATAAAAATGTGAGGAACTAAAGCCTTTTTTAATACATTCATTTCACAAGGCTCCAGGGCCTGATGGCATACACCCCCGGGTTCTAAGAGAGCTTAGTTCAGTTTTAGACCAGCCCTTATTTCTGATTTTCTCAGATTGACTGTCATCTGGTATGGTGCCTATGGATTGGAGAAAAGATGATGTTATTCCAATATTTAAAAAGGGATTACGATCTCAGCCTGGCAATTATAGGCCAGTAAACTTGACATCTGTGGTGGGCAAATTATTTGAAGGCTTGTTAAGGGATCACATTTAAAATTTTGTCCTAATGAATGGCATTATGAGCAACAATCAGCATGGCTTTATGAAGGATAGGTCATGTCAGACGAATTTGATTGCATTTTATGATGTGGTAAGTAAGATTCTGGACAGTGGGAGGGCAGTAGATGTGATCTATTTGGATTTTGCAAAAGCGTTTGATACTGTGCCCCACAAACGACTGCTTTCTAAACTAAGGTCTGTTGGGCTTAATGAAGTCGTTTGCACGTGGATAGGAAACTGGCTACAGGATCGGGTACAGAGGGTGGTTGTTAATGGGGCATTCTCTACTTGGAGTAAGGTTCCTTGTGGGGTCCCCCAGGGCTCAGTATTGGGTCCACTTTTATTTAACTTTAATGACTTAGGGGAGGGTGTTGTAAGTAATGTATCAGTGTTTGCAGATGACACAAAATTATCCAGCCCAATTAATTCCATCCAGGATGTGGCATCCTTGCAACATGATCTTGACAAACTGGCAATCTGGGCAGCTAAGTGGCAAATGAGATTCAATGTTGATAAATGTAAAGTCATGCACCTGGGATGTAAAAATATCCAAGCCACTTATACCCTTAATAGGACTGCACTAGGCAAATCCATTATGGAAAAGGACCTTGAAGTCCTTGTAGATGATAAACTTGGCTGAAGCAAGCAATGCCAGTCGGCAGCATCAAGGGCAAATAAGGTCTTGAGCTGTATTAAAAGGGGCATAGAGTCAAGGGAGGAGGGGGTCATTCTTCCACTGTATAGAGCACGTGTAAGGCCCCATCTAGAATATGCCATACAGTTTTGGTCTCCATCACTCAAACAGTACATTATTGTATTAGAGAGGGTACAGAGAAGGGCAACTAAGCTGGTAAAAGGTATTGAAAATCTTAGGTATGAGGAAAGACTGGCCAAATTGGGGATGTTCACGCTGGAGAAGAGGCGCTTAAGGGGTGATATGATGACTATGTATAAATATATAAGGGGATCATATAATAATCTCTCTAATGCTTTATTTACCAGTAGGTCTTTCCAGCTGACACAAGGTCACCCATTCCGATTAGAAGAAAAGAGGTTCCGTCTAAATATTCGGAAGGGGTTTTTTACAGTGAGAGCTGTGAAGATGTGGAATTCTCTCCCAGAATCAGTTGTACAGGCTGATACATTAGATAGCTTTAGGAAGGGGTTGGATGGCTTTTTAGCAAGTAAGGGAATACAAGGTTATGGGAGATAGCTCATAGTCCAAGTTGATCCAGGGACTAGTCCATTTTGGAGTCAGGAAGGAATTTTTCCCCCTCTAAGGCAAATTGGAGAAGCTTCAGATGGGTTTTTTGCCTTCCTCTGAATCAACTGGCAGATAGGTAGTTAATAAAAAAAAAAAAGGTTGAACTCGATGGACATGTGTCTTTTTTCAACCTTGCTTACTATGTTACTATGTTACTTAATTTCAGGGGCTCAAAAGTAATTGGACAAATTAAAAAACTGTAAATAAAATGTTAATTTATAATACTTGGTTGAAAACCCTTTGCTGGTAATGAGAGTCTGAAGTCTTGAACTCACCGACATCACCAGATTCTGGGTTTCCTCTTTTTTAATGCTCTGCCAGGCCTGTTACCAATTTAGGGCACTGGTACATGATTTTTTTCCCACCATGACCTAATATTCAGGGACAGATGGTAGTAAATATTGAACAAGGGATCTTGCAGACATATTTTTCAAATCTCCATTTATTGTGTCAACTTGTCCAAACCTATTTACATTATTTGAGGATAAGTTAAAATAGTCTGTGCTAGTGACTGTCAAGCACTTGAAAATGTGTACATGTGTCATACTGTCATTGGAAAACATGTTTTTTTTTTCAAAATGCAGTTAACAGTGCTGCTCCAGCAGACCTGCGCTTAAATTGTTTTTTAAAAGAGCAAACAAATTATTTTATATTTAATTTTTTATTTAGGGTTAGGCATATTCTCAGTTTCCCAGGCGCCCCCAGTCATGTGACTTGTGCTTTGATAAACTTCAGTCACTCTTTACTGCTGCGCTGCAAGTTGGAGTGATATAACCCCCCTCCCTCTCCCCCCCAGAAGCCCATCAGCAGAACAATGGGAAGGTAACCAGTGAACCCTGGTAGATATAAGAACAGCGCTCAATTGTAAAAATCCATGTCCCACTGCTATTCCTCAGTAACATTGAGTAGGAGAAACAATAGCCTGTCAGAAAGCAGTTCCATAGTGCACAACTGTTACTGTGAAAGCACATGACCAGGCAAACATGGACCTGAGATGGCTACCTACACACAGATATTACAACTAAGAAAAAATACACTTGCTGAGTTAGGAATGACATTTTTGTAATCTGACCCATTTCGCTTTATCGAAAATTAGCCAAAATGAATTAAAGTCTATGGGTGACAGATTTGTTGTTGACGCGCAACAAATTTTTTATGCGTGACAATTTTTTTTCGCCCATAAGAATCCATGGGCATAATGTTTGCAGTGAAACTTGATGAAAAATTTTTCTTATCAGTATCTGTCACCCTTCCACTTACAGTACCCATATGGGTCTTATTTAAAACCTTTCACGCTATCCTATCCTAGCCATGAGTTAACATACATCTAAGATGCAGCCTTACTGTCTGTAAGGTTTGTAAGGTCTGTAAAAACAACTAAACTTAAACTCAGCATAACTCTGTTCTTGCTGTCTACTGTCCTATGAACCTCAGAGGCCCATTTGTTCTATTTAATTTGGCTCAAATGAATCACTAATTAGGAAGCCTGGGTTGTTGTTGTTGATACAAAAATAATGCTGGCAATGCAGTGGCAAGTTGAAAATGCAACAACACCATGTCATTCCTCAAGGGAGAAATTAATAAAAATATAAAATAATTTTAGCGAATACTAAGGAAATAGACTTTTTAGCTTGACAAATATTACTTTATATGACTTTCAATGTCTTAAATATATTGATAATGAGTTGAGTGCAGAGGACCTCTTGTATTTGTCTATTTGTATTTTGGGGTCACAGCCTAGTTTTATCCCCTCCTAATGGTTTTAAAAATTAGTGGTGAGCACAACTTTCCCTTGTTTGTTATAATTTATACAGGAGCAGTGGCCAACTCCATGTTGTACCTCCCACCCTTCCCAGCTATAGTCAGGTGATCCCATTGGTGGCCAATAAAAGGGCAACCATGTTTGGGAGTTTTACTTTGAAAGCAGCAAGTAAGTTGCGGGTAAAACTTAGTCCCTTTGTAAAGCCAGGGCCAGCTTAAATATATTGCAATATATGGACAAACAACCCCTGATTTGTTTAATGGGTAAGGCATTTTTTAGTAGCTGTATGCACAAAATGTCTCAATGTCTTAAATATATTGATAATGGGTTGAGTGCAGAGGACCTCTTGTATTTGTATATATATATATATATATATATATATATATATATATATATATATATATATACACACAAGTTATATATTTACATAGATTAGACATACTCAAGTCTATAAAAAGCAATAGATTACTAATTAGGCACATCAAATATAGTGCATTTTTTTTAAAAAAGAGTAATATATTTTGGAAGGAAGTGAGACACCAATTACTGAAAGTGGGACAAAATTAACATCTTGTAGCTAATCATTTCAGACAAGATATTCATATATATACTTTTTTTAATAAATCATATATTAACCCCCCATCTTCAATTTGAAAGCCATTTACATCTTGCTGGTAAGACTCCTACATCTTTACAGGTAGGGTCTCTTTTCCGAAAGTGACAAGACTAATGACATGCTTATTAGCTTGTCAAACCCTCCCCAGTTTATAGAAGACTCACCCAGCTAAACAAAACAATCTGTTGCCTATTGGCTTATTGGGTTTTTTCCTGTTGGGAATCTCAGTACAGTGCTTGATGAGGCATAAAATTATGATTAATTAATTTACTGCACAGTTGATCATCAAACAGAGAGGTTTATGATTCACACAGCGGCCAATATTCCCACTTCAATGTGACACAGCATGATTTGTTTTAGCATGGTCCCATTGCTGTCTTTTGCTGTGACCTGTGATATAGAACATTAAATAACAATGCTGGGACAACACAAAAAAACAAAGAATCTTTGTTATTAGGGGAAAAATAAACAAATAAAACTGAACAAAAATCACTTCTTGATTATCTTTCATTGCTATGTCTTATAGAAGCAGGGCTAACTTTGAATGGTATCTATTGAGTCTCTAATTGATATTAAACTGAATACAAATAATCTCATGTGCACATTAGTTAGGTTCTCTTTAAAAGGCCCTTTTTTGTTTATGTCTGCAAATAATGTGTACTATTTATAAAACTGAAGCTTTGTTTGGGGGAAAAAGGGATTATTTTGATTTTGAGATACAGGGAAATATGTGAATGCATGAATGTTTCTTCTTGTACTTGTGTCACTAGGTTTGACATCCAGCTATGGTATTCTAGATATTCTAGACATGTGTGAAAGAATGAATAAGAAGAATTGTCAAACTTCTAAAATCTAAAATACTTAGGCTAATATCACATTTTCTCTGATGGCAGGACATACCAATGCACTGTGCTGCTCCAAACAGTCCATGTATGCACCCATTAAATGTTGTCACGGTAAACCAGGTATGAATTTTGGTCAGAAAATGCTGTGTTTTAAGGCCAGAACTTGTCCCATGTCTGCAATGACAGGTGCATGCCATTAAAGTCAATGGCAACCTGCATGGGCTCTTTAGAGAGGCATTGCTGTCTTCTCCACCAGCAGAAAAACATGTTTGTAGTGCTTGCCATAACAGCAACTATGTGATATCACACAATCTCTGTGAACAAACTATAAACAGGTATGGGATACTGTTATCCAGAAGGCTGAGAATTACAAAAAGGCTGTCTTACATAGACTCCATTTTATTCAAATAATCCAAATTTTAAAAAAACGATTTCCTTTTTCTCTGTAATAATTTAACAGTACCTTGTACTTGATCCAAACTACGGTATAATTAATCCTTGTTGGAAGCAAAACCAGCCTATTGGGTTTATTTTATGTTTACATGATTTTCTAGTACAGGTATAGGACCTGTTTCCCAGAATGCTCAGGACCTGGGGTTTTCCGGATAATGGAAGGTCCCGAGCATTCTCGATAACAGGTCCCATACCTGTAATTACATTTTGTGTATATATTGTTATATTTGAAAACTACGTGTTGTAGATTTATGCAATATTAAACTTTGGAATAAAAAAGGATTTACAGTAGTTTGAAATTTTTCCCATTATTTAAAACTTTCCTGAGTGTATGGAAACATTGTCAAGGTTTAATATAGTACATGTACATGTAGCCTTTCAAATCTTGTATTAGTATTAGTAAGCATAATTCTATTTTTTGAACCTATACTAGAAAAGACAGCACACACACTATTCAGGGCATTTTAGCATATGGTATGCATTATATTAGTCCTGTGCTGATAAAGTGAATCATAGAACCAAGCAACCCTTCTGTCTTTATGCAATGACATTACTAAAAACCATTGGATTTCCCAGGTCAACTAATAAAAAGGCTATGTTGGCTCATGGGTGCTATATTTCACTTGTGCAGTAACCCATACCAACCAATCTGACTTCTTTCACTGTGTACGTTGCACTAGACTGATCAAATGTAACTGCTGATTGATTGCTGTGGTTTACTGCACTGACACAATTTAGCACCTGTTAATAAAGGAGCCTCTGTGCCTGAGATGGGGGTCACAACTCATTGCAAATTGAATGTTTGTATGTTTCTTTAGTTTGCTTTTACTAAGTAGAAACTTATACATATGAGTGGTAACATGCTGTATATCTTACCCAGTTAAATATGGTATATCAACAAATAAGGTATTTGCTATCAGATTGATTTGAAAAAACAGTGTGGGAATATAACAAAGACTTTTTAAGACATAGGGGGGAAAGTAATAACATTTGCGAAGAGCATTACTTTGAGAATAACAATTTGCCTTTTGCAATGTAGTATTCTTTATTAGTGATGGGCGAATTTATTCGCCAGGCGCGAATTCGCGGCGAATTTGCGCGATTCGCCGCAAGCGAATAAATTCGCGAAACGTCCGCGAAAATTCGCGGCAAATATTCGCCAGCGTCAAAAACATTTTTCTGAAAAAACGGACGCCGGCGTCAAAAACGGACGCCGGTGTCAAAAACGGACGCCGGCGTCAAAAACGGCCCTTTTCGCGAATTTTTCGCAGTTTCACAAATTTCGCGCGAAATTTTTCGGCGAAGCTAAACGACGCAAATTCGCCCATCAATATTCTTTATTAGGCTTTTATTGCACTGTGAATCTTAATTGCGCTTTGTGAAGCTTTAACACCTGCACTGCGAACATTCACAAAAGCAATTTGGTTGCAAACGTTGCAAGGTAATCTTTGAGGTCTTTAATCAGTCAAAAATGGGCAAACATGGTCGCTAACATTCCCAAGTGTCTTTGCAAAGCACATCCAAAAATATTGCTGCCCATAGACTTCAATGCATTAGTCGAATTTTTCTCCAGGGGTCAGATTCGCCCATCACTAAGTATCAGGATACAGATGCAAGCTTCAAACACATCCTATTTAGCACACAGTTGCTATGTCCTCTCCCCTTAGCCTAAGGGTCGTAAACCCAGTCTTTTTTGTCCTCAAGCTCCAATCCCCACCTTTCATTGCCATAATTCAAGAAAGGACTGCCTTTAGGAAACCATGACTGACTCAATAAGAATAACTTATTGATCAATCAGAACCTGACAAATGTACCTATGGTCAGTCTTTAGGTTAATAGAATGGAATAGTTATAATAGAAAGTTAGACAGAGAGTTCCTGAAGTTCTAGTAGTGAGGCTACAGATGCCAGACCCAATGGAAGGATAAGGATCAAAGAAAATCTTACATATCTGTAATTTTTGTTTTTGTTGTACACAGATGCCCAAACAACCTTCACAAGCCTAGTAAATATTGACTGTCTATGGCATCTTACACTCTGGCATTTGGCAGAATCTATTAATTGCCAGTCCTAGATATGTGATATAGTCTGTATAGAATAACTTGTTTTGTATGTGTACTGTTCTTTAGATATTTGTCAGTAGCTTTTGTTAATAAATGTATATTTTTATTGAACTCTCTTTTATTAAAGAACCCTTATAACCAGGATAGTTGCAAATGAAGTGCTACAGAGTAGTGCTGGACTGTGTCCATAAAATCACAATTAATAAAAACACATAAGGTGTATTGGCAGTATGGTTCAATAGTTCGGACCGAATTTCATCTTAGTAACTACTTCAGTGGTTAATTAGGTGATCAGGGTGTTGATTATTAAATAGTCCCTTTTCTAAGCTACCGCCCTTCTCAGTAAGGGAACATTTGGGAGCTATCCTCTCACCATCCTTTTTGACCAAAAATAAACAGATAGCCAGGGCTCAGCCAATTAATGCTGAAAAAGTATAAACCACAGCTCGAACGCCGAAATGAGTGGTTCTCACCAACCTTCCCCTCCCTTCCAATTGTCCCCAGTGCTTTCTTCCGGTCTATGTATGGAGCGAGTGGGAGCTATTCACCCACCGTCCACCTATGCCGTCCAACGCGTTTCACCGATACCACGGCTTCTTCAGGGGCATAAGTACATGAATGTTCACATAGAGGAGGTGCAAATGCAACATTGTATCCTACTCTGTAGCACTTCATTTGCAACTATCTTTGATAGATTTACTTTAACCTGCAGGTGATTTAGACATTGATTTGTCTTAAGCCCTAACAGTTGTGATTGCCATCATAACCAGGAATACTTATGTACATGTGTATATGAGAATAAATATCCATATTAACATAAATATTTGCAAGTCAACAGCTATGTATCAGAACATTGCCAAGACTTTTGGTCCTGGCAAGTCAATATTGTTGGTAATATGTTCTAGTGTTCCACTATGTTCACCTTTTTTCATGAAAATTCAAGGCCAAAAATGATATCTTTAGCTTTACACCACCCCTCTATTGGAAACCATTGCATCCAACTATTCCCTCCTAAACAGAATAACTGCATCACATGATTTATCAGGAGTGTTGTATACTGTTTAACACATATAAACAATTCCAGTTCCATTAGACATATTAAAGTAATAAATTAACATTGGTTTCCCAGAATTACAACAATAAACCATGTCATTCTCGCATGCAGAAGAAATGTAGAATATATAACAGGGTTCTTCTAAAGGCATATTAATTTTGTTTTAAAAATAACTAACAATGTCACAGCAATTTCCCAGAGCAGCACCCGTGTTGATATATTGTTGCATAAAAATGCTTTCTGTCACTATCGGCACCCTAAATCCAGAACCAGTGCTAGGGTCCATGGTCTCGGATCTTGCTTCTGCCTTTAACAGCCGCCTTTCACTTCGGGAGGAGACCTCAGCTAATCGGATGCCGCCAGGTCTTAATAAGAGAGGAACCAAGCAAAGGTTCTGGATGAGCAAAGGGGCACGTAGTTAGCAAGGTTTTGGATGGAAGGTACAGTTCAAGGAGTAGACAAAGCATAGGCAGGCCGGGGTCGGTGTGGGCAGAGTTTAATCAGTCAGACAGGCAGTGGTCGGTACTGGCGGAATTCAAGCAAGGTCTATCAGGCCGAGGTCGGTACAGGTGAAATGCAAAAGAGTAGTCGGGCAGGCAAGGGTCAAAAACCAGAAGAGATCAGAATTGTCAGACAGGCTTGGTCAGGATCAGCAGAGTACAGAATGGTCAGGCAGGCAAGGGTCAGGATACAGAGTTTCAGGATAGTCAGACAGGCAGGCAGGGTCAAAATAAGAAGCAAACAGATAATATGCACAACAAGATACTAACACAAGTTAGACCTAACAATGGTCAATGAGTTTAAACTAAAAGCCCTTTAAATACCTTTTAATTTCGCTACACTGCATGATGACGTCATGACGCCGGCAACGTTGCGCACGTAAAACCAGGAAGTGCGCGCCGCATGCGTCCTAAGGAAGACTGGTGCGATTGTCCAAAATTGGAGCATCATGCGGCGGGCGTCCCTGCTGGAAGCAAGGCGGGCATCCCGGCTGGCCCACTAAACCACCAGGGTGAGAGCTCTTTACACTTTCTTAAATAAGCTTTTCTTAATGTTCCAATAAGAAAATTATTAATGCACATTGTAAATTCCAATTACATTTGTCAGCCTGGTCTGATCCTGGGCAGCTTTAAAGGGGCTGTTCACCTTCCAAACGCTTTTTTTATCCATTAAAAACACCCAATAGAATTATAGAAAATATATAGAATGTTGTTTGCATAATAATTACATCTCTACAGGACAGGCAATATATTACAGGCATATTTATTATAAAACAATGTTACTAAACTTACCATCTCAGACCAGGCCAAAAAAGTAGAAAGGTTTCTTACTAAACTTTTTCAACTTTGACTACAATTATATTATTGCATTCACAATGTCAGACTGACAGCAGACTAACTGACTGATTTATATCGGTGAAACACATTTATAGAAGACCATCAACCAAGCGCTTTGTGCATCAAAATTTCTGTTTTAAAGGGTTTGTTCACCTTTGAGATAACTTTTAGTATAATGTAGTGATATTCTGAGAAAATTTGCAATTGGTTTTCATTTTTTTATATGTGTTTTTCGAGTTATTTAGCTCAATATTCATCAGCTCCTCAATTTGCATCTTAAGCAATCTGGTAACTAGGGTCCAAATTACTCCAGCAACAATGCATTGATTTGAATAATAGACTGGAATTTGAATAGGAGAGGGCCTGAATAGAAGGATCAGTAATAAAAAGTAACAATAACAATACAGCCTTATTGAGCATTTGTTTTTAGAAGGGAGTCAGCGGCGCCCATTTGAAAGCTGCAAATAGTCAAAATAAATAAAAAATAAATAATGAAAACCTATTGAAAAGTTGCTTAGAAGTGTCCATTCTACAACATAATAAAACTTACCTTAAAGGTGAACCAACACTAAGGGGCACATTTACTAAGCTCGAGTGAATGATTCGAAGTAAAAAAAACTTCGAATTTCGAAGTTTTTTTTGGGTACTTCAACCATCGAATTGGCTACTTCGACCTTCGACTACGACTTCGATTCGACGATTCGATAGTCGAAGTACTGTCTCTTTAAAAAAAACTACATACTTCCCCACTTTAAACCTACCGAGCTACAATGTTAGCCTATGGGGACCTTCCCCTATAAGTTTTCTAAGCTTTTTCTGATCGAAGAAAAATCACTAGATCGATCGATTAAAATCCTTTGATTTGATTTTGATTTGAAGGATTTAATTGTTCGATCAAACGATTGCGGTAAATCCTTCAACTTCGACATTCGAAGTCGAAGGATTTTACTTCGAGGGTCGAATTCGAGGGTTAATTAACCCTCGATATTCGACCCTTAGTAAATGTGCCCCTAAGTGAACATAAGTGTAAATCCAATATTTGGATCCCCATTTGGTCTCTTTTTAAAGGTAACAATACACATGTGCAAACATACTATATCCCACTTCCCATCATGTGATGGTAACATTATAAAGTGCTATTAACGCTTTACATGTTCCCAAATGGTCTCATCACATTCATAACATACTTTTAAAACAAGTACATTTTAAATAAGTGATAATACATAAAGTGCTACTGTGAAAGTGCTTAAATATCATACATAAAAATTGCAGATTACAATAATACCGTACATTACCGTTACATTTTTAATGTATAGTATTGTGATAATGTGGGATTGTGCATATTTACATTGACGTAATACAGAACTTTGGATTTCTGAACTAGACTAGACTGGACTAGATCCACCTTTGATGAAGTGCCAGAAAGAGGCATGAAACGCGTCAGGTGACCTAACATGTCATAGGGTAGGAGTACATCTGTAATGGATGCCTGTGTGTTGTTTTAATCACCCCAATAAAGCTGGATAATAGATTTTACTCCATACGTGTGGAATGGTTTTCTCAACCACTAAAAAACCTACATATGATGTCCACTGGAATGGAGACCAGCATGAGAGAACCAGCACACCATTGGGACTGGACACAATGGAGGAGTGGCCATAGCACGGGCATGTGAGTTTTTTTCTTTCTAACTTCTAATAATGGGGGTACTTTATTTATTATAATACACAAGTTTCAGTGAGATCAGAACTCACCGTTTATAAGGATATCATTTACAAGATATTCATGGCTTTTGTGTAATATATATATATATATATATATATATATATATATATATATATATATATATATATATATATATATATATATATATATATATATATATATATATATATATATATATATATGTGTGTAGGGATGTGTAAAATAGCCACCCCTAGTATTATTGTCAGGCAGTCCCTCAATGTTATGGACATGTAACTGGGTCCTAAAATACAGTTGGTAGGGGTACTGTTTGCTCTTTCTGCTCTAAGCTAGGCCCCTTGCTACTTCACACAGTGACCAGCAGATGGCACTGTGCTGGGAAATAAAAGGCTCTGAAGCCATGCTTTCAGTGTCCATTTTGTGCTGGCTCTGACCTGAACAGGCAGGTAGAGCCCTGTGGAACCTAGACAGGTCAGGTCTAGTAAGAATAGGCTACTCACCATTATAGGTCACTCTAGGAGTGACAGATAGACAGGTTATTTAGCTGAGCAGCTCAAGGCTCCGACGAGGAGAGTCAGAGGGATTAAGATCCCGGGTACTAATAACCCAGAAGTAGGAACTAAGTGTATAGGAACAGGGTAGATAGATTCCCCTCAGGTTCCACTTAAGGAAAAGCTGAAAGCTGGTTGTACCTTTATTGCTGCTGAGCACGTCCTTTTGCCTGTGGGGACTAATACTGACCATATGGTGTTGTGAGTATTGCCTATTCAATGTGATGCCAAATCCTGTCATGCTCTATTGTATACTCCACTGAGGATTGTGTATGTTCAATAAACCAGTTTATGTTTAAGTTATAAGAACCACTGGTGCCCAATTATTATACCCTGAATCCAGTTACAGTTGCTCTACATCCTGCCTCCACACCGTTGTGAGGGCTCACTCCTTAAGATTACAGGTCTCATCCGAAGCGCATTTATATGGAGTGGAGCTCAATAGTGGTGTAAATAACACACAATTTACTATAGCGCTACATATATATATATATATATATATATATAACGTTGCTTCCACTGATGTCATGCCTACTGAAGTCACCAACCTGGAATAAGTGGCACCGCCATGCCCCACATATCCTGTGGCAATCTGCTTTCAGAAGTTGAAAGCTCTGAGTATGTGTGTCTCACTGACACCCAAAAATTGGACAGATCTGTAAATTTTTCCACAGTTTCTCTAATTTTCTGGCAAAGCGAAATGAGACAGATTCACTCATCGCTATCACTATCACTTTTTGAGGTTCCCAGACTGGGGTTGAAGCATGAAAGTAACACAGAAATAGCATATCAATGCACCTGAGGCTTAATTTTTGTCAGCAGTTTTGCCTGTAACTTTCTTCTTTTTCTTATTTCAAACCCCAGTGACTAGAAAGACTTTTCCAAATAAAAAAAAAGGACATTTCGAAGCTCATGTACTCATGTACTCATGTACTCTGTCATCCTGACAGAGGAAATAAATAAGATTGAATAACACTTTGTCTATTTGTGTCCAGGTGTTTCTAAGATTATATCTCTTTAGAATATGACTTTTACTTTCAAAAGGAAATCTGCCTGAAGACTCCGTAATATGACACAGCAATAGTTCACATTAATGACAATCTGATAGTTGCCATTAATTACAAACATTCTAATGCTTTTTCAATGAAGCCTGTCCTTGAACATGGACATTTTACAACTAATCATCTATTTTATCTGACCATTAATATATCAGTGCTGCATTTAGTGCCTTGCAGCAATGGCTGTTTATACCACTCTGTCGTAAGAATCTAAAAAAACTTTAATAAATATTTCTAGACTTAAATTACATTTTTTCTTAGTCACAAGAATTTATACCAGAAGGGATCATACACTCAGAAACTGGAAAGTGGAATTTGGCTGTCACTTTTTTTTTAGGTTTCTGTTTTGCCTTGAAGAATAAGGTCCTGAGAAACATGTTTTGTGTATTCTGGTCATATGACTACTGTAATATCAAGCAATACCTGTAAATAATATACCTTTTAGTTAGGTTAATTCACATTGAGCTGTGCATAAGCTTTGCTACACCCACATTTATATGCAGGCCGTGAAAAGCCACCATACTCCCTTCCACTTCATTCTGTAACTTAACTGACAGACGCTGTATCTAAGCAGAAACACGGGGGTTATGTATTAAAATTTGAAAAGGTCTCATTATTTTCAGAAAACTACGCAGACCAAATCTGCACTGACTTTTCCCCCTATTTATTAATACATTTTCCCAAATTTTTCTTGTGCGGAAAAAAGTCACAATAAAATCGTGAAAAAATCCAAATCGTGCAATTTTTTCGGATATTGCACCCAAAACCTACATTTTTTTGTAAAATCACCCGAAATCCATTATCCAGAAAGCTCTGAATTACAGGAAAGCCATATCCTATAGACTCCATGTTAAAAAAAAAACACATTTTTAAAAATTATTTCCTTTTTCTCTGTAATAACAGAACAGTACGTTGCAATAGTTCCTAAGATATAATTTACCTTGCTGAAGGCAAAACAATCTTGTTAGGTTTATTTAATTTTAGAAATATTTTTTAGCAGACAGAGGGTTATTTATCAAAGGTTGAATTTTGAAGTTATGTGAATGAATGTACTAACAACTCAAACTTGAATGTCTAACATTCGATTGAATAGGAACAACCCAAAAATCCAAATCCAATTAGAATCAAATTTCCTCCAAAAAAAGACTTGAATGTCAGGAAGGCTATTAACATCTTCAAATGTTCAACAGACCTCTGCCATTGACTTCTACGTGAATTTGGCAGGTTTTAGGTGGCAAAGTCTCGTATTAGAACAGTTTCCAGGGTCAAGGTGTGATAAATCTCGCATTCAACAATTCAAGTTGGTGGTTTTAAATTTGAAATTGTGAGTTTTGACCCCCAAACAAATTTGAGAATTTGAATTCAAATTTACCATTCGAACCTTAGTAAATCTGCCACTTAAAGTATGAAGATACAAATTATGGAAAGATCCTTTTTCCAGAAAAGCCCCTGTGCATTCTGAATGCAGTCTGAATGCATAAGCTGCTACCTAGAATCTTATTTTTTTAGCCCATTCATTAGCGATACACATACAGGATTCATTGTTTTCAACACAATTAACAAGATGTCATTGTCCATTATAGATTAGACAGTTTTCTAAGAAAAGGAGCTAATATTTACTGACACAACTGCTCTTAACTTCATAATAAAAGTGTTTGTCAGGGGAAAACCCCTACTTCTTTTAATCTAGTAACTGTTTCTACCTTTATTTCCTGAAGCTATTTCAACTTCATTTCTGATTTCCATATTTGGAAATTATTTTACATTGGCTATGGACGTAATGCTTTCAGGTCTTTCCAAATTAACTAGACAATACCGTTCTATTGAAAAGTTCAATTGAGAAACAAATATGAGGTATAAGAATAATTAACATTCTTTTCACAGAAAAACACGATAGGATTCATTGATGAGTACAGCATTTACCCAGTCAGAAATGTTATGCTACTATCTTTTTATTGGTGAGCAATTTACCCACCATGCTGGGCAGTAGTGTTAGTATGCAACAACACCATTTTGTATGCAAGCAAAGCTATAATTTTGGCATGCTGTTCAATATGTGTAGCAAAGTTACTGTGCTATTGACAAGTGTGTTCCTTGGGCTGCATATCTTGAACTGCAACTTTTTTTTTAAAGCTAGCAATGCTCATTTTGGGACAGGTCTGATTATTTGGACTCTGGGTCAAGAATCCTATTGTATTCTTAGCATGTTAAAACACATAGGATGAGGGTAGCATCAACAATAATATTTTGTCCTCGTCTACATTTAAACAAACTCCAATCAATAATCAATTGGGTAGGTCATAAATAGAGGTCTTTGGGTGAATATAAGCTAAAAGTCAAGCGTCATAATCTGCCTATGTATGTGTGTATTTTATGACTTAAATTTACATCTAGCACCAGGTCAGGATTAGGAGCCCCTAGGCTGGGACCACTTGCCTTCCCATAATCCACCTTCCGCCCCGTATCCCCTTCATATGCATGTATATGCATGTACAAAGCTTAACTCATTGAGTCTTGAGCACATAGATTTTAAGATAGCAAATCTCCCGCTTTTCCCTAGTGCTGCCAAACCCATTGCGATGTGGCTGGATGACACACTTAAAATTCAGATGGGCATTTGTAAACTTTCCACAAATCCAGGCCTGTCACTAGCACCAAGGGTTTTATCGGACCTAAATACCCAGGTTAAGTCTGTGTACACAAATATGTCTCCACCATTATTCATCAGTAATGCTTTTTCTCTCAGTCCCAAGAACTCGCACAAGTACCAGCATTGCTAACGCCTACTACTAAAAATTTTGAATGATGGCATATTCTAGACTGCACTTTTGGCAGATTAAGAATATAGTGAAAGGTGTAGGGCATAGAGCTGTAACAAGGGGCATTGCAAAAGATACCAATGTACCACTCATGCTCTTTGAATGCAGACAGCACCTCATTCAAATCAAGGTGCAATTCAGAGCAAAGAAAGTCTTGCTTTCTTTTTTGTGTTTTTTACATTGTCTTTCTAATAGCAAATAACCTGTTTGTTTCATAATAGGTTATTATCTTAGACCAACTCCAATGCTAAGTAAATCATTTAAGGTGTAAGGACATGTCTCATTCTTTACTGGGCTAAAATTTAAAACAGTAAACCCAACTCTTTATCCCTACACGCTATGGGGCAGATTTACTAAAGAGCAAAGTGGCCGTCGCTAGCGAAAATTTGCCAGAAATTTCATCAGCAGGGACATCACCAATTTACTAACAGGCGTAGATGACAATTCTCTAGGGAAAAAATTAATCGCTAGCACAGTTTCGCGCCCTATCGCCAGGCAAATTTTTACTCAGGCTAACGATCGTTACTCTGCAAATTCACTGAAGTGCAAATTTTACAGAACGTTACCTCTTTCACCAGAGTTTCCTTCGCCACCTTAGACCTGGCAAACTGATAAGAGGAAGCTACAGTATATCCTCCTCAATCTTATGTTAGTGATAGTGACATCATATCATGTATGTTCTAATGTTTTTTCATTTTTCGTTTTTTCATTTTTTAAAGCGGGGTTGCCTTCAAAAGTCCTAATTATTAAAGATTTTTTTGTTAACTTTTTTTTTTCCAACCATTTGAGGGGCATCCCACATTTGTCCATGTCTAGGGCATTAGAGGATCTCTTTTGTCTTTATTTTGCTTCCTTGGACATTTGTAATAAAAAGTTGGCACTTCAAGCATTTACAGCAACATCTCCAATACAGATGTCCATATTGTGGTGTTTATACAAATGGTCTGTAGATGTCACTGTGCCCAGACTTATACTGTGCATACTTCCCGACAGCTTAAAAGTGAAAGATACTGTTGTGTAATGGATGCGTGTCTCTGCTAATAAAGTACTGTTATAATCTCCTCATCCTCGGCTACCCAAAACATAACAGATTGATAATGAGATGGTTTTCTACCTCTGCAGCAGCCTGCATCTTTTCTTCCAAACCCTGGTGAGCCTACCATATATTTTACTGATTGGATCCGTATGTTTGAAAATTACATTATTGCTGTTGACCAAGGGGAGATTTCTGCTGCTAGAAAGTGAGCTTTACTGGTTCACTGCCTGGGAGCAGAGGGACAGCATATATTCCATACATTACCATTACTGATACTTATGAAACTGCTCTTACTGTAATAAAGAACTTTTTCGTGCAAAGAGTAAATGTGGTTGCTGAAAAATATAAATTCCGCCAACGTGGACAACGTAATGGCGAATCCACAGAACAATTTTCAACAAAATTAGGACATTTTGCTAAGATCTGCCGTAGTTCTGCTAAAGATGTTCATGAAGTCACTACTACAAATGTCACAGTATTAAGTATGAATAAAGCTGGTACATTTATTCCAGACAAGTTTATATGCACTGCAGGCCAATCAGGAGATCATAAAAAAGCACAAGAAGAAAAAAGACAGTCCCACTCCTACATAAAAAGCATCTTCTTTCAGAGAAAAGGGGTAAGCAGTATCAGGGTGAATTGAAACATGAGTGGTACAACAAGCTTGCTTAAAACATCTTTAAGCTTGCTTTAACATCTCAAAGGCAACCTTGTGCTATTTGACCCATTTTTTTAGTGAGCAACAAACTGAGAAAAGCCTTTGATAAATCTTCGATAAAAGTTAGCAAAGCTTAAGAAGCATTGGATAGCTTTGGCAGAGTCTATCTCAAAGCCAGTAAGAGGGAATGTAACCCAAAAGGGGTAGATTTGTGGGCCCTGCACATTTAGCACTTAACGTAGGTTTCAATAATTTTTATTGAAAAATTTTTCCAGGAAAATAACAATCATCATAATGACATCATCGATATTAGTAAGATTTTTACATCAACATATAAACTTGACTGTTTTAATCAATGAGATCTTAACAAATATCATTTGCTAACATATAAAGATACATAGATAAAAATATAAAGTTGTCTTCTGTTGAGAGCAATCTATGTTTAATTATCTATTGTAGTTTCTTAAACTTATCTAATGCGTACTTTGCGTATTCTTACGCGTAATACTAAGTTGAATCAAAGAGTGAGAGTTTTAGCACTTAACGTAAAGGTTATTCTTTCTTAAAGTGGCAGATGTTTCTATTCTTGGAGAGATGGTCTGGTCAGACTTAGAACAGGAAAAAAATAACAATATTGTACAGCCAAACCACAATGCAAGACTGAAGAGGGTCATGGAAGTCATAATTGATAAAGTTTAAAAAAAACGCAGGAGTGTTTCATAGGCCAAAAGGAATGACCAACTGTGCATTGTGGCCATCTCAAGTGTTCCACTTATTCCCAGCAAGATACAAATTATGTGCCCCACAAAGACCTAGCTTGGTAAAATTCTTAATAGTTTTTTTTATTCAGACCTCAATCGATTAAGCACAACTTCTGGAGCCATATTTAAAAGTCATATTGAAAACAGTCACTAAAAACTGGCATTAAAGAAATATGTAGTGATGGGTGAATCTGTCCCAAACGGTGGAAAACTTTGTGAAACAGTAAAAAATTAGCGAAACGCATTGAAGTCAAAAGGCATCCAAATAATTTTGACAGGCGACAGTTTTGACAATTTTGACATGAGATGGCAAAGTAAAAGATGCATGCATATATGATAGCTGCATCAGGCATTTAGTAACACAATGGTTATGACCCTAATCTAGAGGAGAAGTTCACACTACACTACTGCAACTGATGTTGGCAAGGTACACTGGTTGCTTGAGGTGCTTGCCATGAAATTCTAAGCAGAAATGATTTTTTTTGCAAACAGAACACTTTGTAGTATGTAATATTGTCCAGTATCCATAGCTTTGGCCATCTTAGCCAATGTTTTGGTAGAGTTTGGAGACTAACCAGTTCTGTGCCTAATAATTACACCTTAAAGTTGCAATTTATACTTTTATGTACCTTTACATTCACTGATATCTGTTGTAATCGCATACAACCCAGCTGTCCCATCTGTGGGACAGTCCTGATTTTGAAAGCACAGCCTGCAGTCCTGGATCTTAATTAAAAAGTCCAGAGTTTCTCTTTGATCTCCTGCACTGATGCCCGAAAAAGATGCAAAACTAAGTTGCTGAAACTTAATTAAATAAGTGGCTTTTCGGTAGAAAGTCTAGAATACTGAGCGCCTACACTTTGATACATAAGTAACTATTTAAGATAAGTAAAGATACAGTTGTAATTTAAGATAAGCAAGTCTCTTGGGAGAACTGTGACTCATCTATTAAAGGGCAATTTCAGCTTCATTAGCAAAACTGTTATAACACATAAAACATAGCCCTAAAACTCCCAGAAATGTGTTCAAACTTTCAGAACCTGCAAAATTTTGTAAAATGAACATGGTAATTAGAGGGTGTGGTCACAAAATGGGTGTGGTCAAAACAATTTTTGCTGCGCTATATGCACAGCAGATCTTTTTAGCCCTCTTTTCAATTTTCAATCTTGTTGTAGCTTTGAGCAGACCACACTCTTGGAAATGCAAAGCATGTATTACACATCATTCAGGTCTACTATATTGCATTGTGATCAGAAACTGCTATATATTTTTAACAAATGCACATTTCTTGCTTTGTTTGACTACAGCAACAAACATTATAGTTGGTTAAACTAACATTGATTATGTTATGTTGTTAATTGGTGGTGAATTTTGCAGGAAACTATGATATATCCCTCTTTAGAATCCCATTACAGACTTGAGTAAGCAGTTTTCATGCTTATTTGTGTCAAACATATTTTGCTGAACAGACTAGATAGTGATTTGTCCAATAAATTCAGCTCTCATTGATGTTATGTAAATAGAGTAGTACAGTCAAATCCAATAAAGAAAGAAATACAAATGACATTGTAAACTAAATAATAAAAAGGTAATGTTGAAGGATCTAGTATTGACCAGCATTCTGCAACTAATGTAGCCATAACTGCAATGTCTACTTTGTGAAGTAAAAAGTCAAACAAAGCTACCATGACAGGAAAGTGAAGTGATCTCTAACAAGCCTCCATTTTCTTTCCAGCTTTCAAAAGTAATCAATTTAGGTAACTCTTTGCCTGAACCTGTAAACTGTTTCTTTTCCATGTTGGTATTTAAAGAGTACAGTTTACATTTGTTAATTCATTGAGATTTCCGTTCTTTTGCAATCATTTTGAAATAATAATTCAGTTTGGGGGGAAATATCTACTATAGGTTGCCCCACTTACTGTGCCTTATATAAAGAATATAAGGGTTTATATTTAAGGGACAATTGTAGGTGAGCAGTCCTTAATCCCAAATGGTCAACTCTCATTTCTGCAGCAAGCTATATAACTATAAGACAAGTAGAACTGGAGGTTGACATTTAACATTCATGCTTGGATTGCCATATCCCAATACTCATTAAGTAAAGCGTATATAAAGTTTTGACATGGTGGCAAAGACACTAGCATAACAGAACCTGGTATGTTAGTGTACATTTTATAATATATGTGATGTGATTTTTTCTGTTCATTATTAAGGGGCATATTTATCCAGGGGTGAATTTGAATTGAAAAAACTTTGAATTCAAATTAAAAAAGACCAACCAAAATTAAGTCGAAGTTTTATTTTTTGGTCGAATAGGTCCGTTTTCGATCAAATAGATCGTATTTGGCCAAATTTGTACGAATCGAAGTAATAGCGCATTCGATCGAATTCGAATCAAAGTTTTTCCCAAAAAAAACTTTGATTTTTCAAAGTCCACCAATTGACTCCAAATAGGTTCTAGGAGGTCCCCCATAGGCTAAAACAGCAATTATTTTCCCTTTTAAAAATGACTGCTTCATTTCTGCTTTATGTAAAAAAGAGGTAGCAGCTACATTTGTGCACCCATAAACTAGAGCTATACCTACTACTGGTATCTGATAGCTCAAAGCTTCATACTTCTGTTTAGTTCAGGAAAACTATAACCCCAAATAATGTAGCTCTCTATAAAAATATATGGCATAAAATAGCCCATATGTACAATCCTGCTTCATCTAAATAGCCAATTTTAATAAAAATATACTTTTTAGCAGGCATCATCCATTGGGTGGTCCTAAATAGAAAACTGCTATTTTAAGTACAAAGGGCCACCCCTTGGCTCGTACAATTTACTGTGCTCAGTCAAACCAAGGGCTGACATAATTGTTAGGTTACATCAGCCAATGAATGGAAAGAGCACTTTTACAGTTACGGCTTGCACTATTTCCTGTCAGGTGATCTGAGGAAGCACACGGACCATAAAAAAATGGCGACTGAAGTTAAAAGATGACAAAGGACACTATTTACTGACATGTATATTGGTTTAGTAAGATACTTTAATAGACAATTTAATATCTTTTGGTTAAATATTCATTTTAGGGGTTTAATAGATGGCAATATGCATTCACTAACCAGTATAAAAAAGGTGGCTGCGTGGCATTGATTGACAAATGTACTTGTCTTGTACTTGTACAAATGACCCCATCCAGGCAAATGGTCGTAAAATACCCTGGAGCACCGTCGTTTCAAATGGATCCATTTTACCTAGGGAGGGATGGTGGGAAACAAAAAACAAAAGTAAGTCTGAATTCTTTTACTGTACATCCCCTTAAAAACTCTTCCAAACCAGCACTCCTCCCCTTGCCTCCTCCCCTAGCCTGCCCCTCTTTTTCCCTCCACTGTTAGACACTTACCTGGGGGCTGGGGCGTGAGAGGCTAGGCTACACCTGGGGGTAAGGGGGGCCCGCCTTACCCCATGTCAGCCCTAAACAGGCGTCATTCCTCCTTTTCTGTGGATCCATGCCTGGCAAATAAATTTGCCCATCACTAGTCCTAATATACAAGGGACAGGATGGCCAGATGTGTACTTCATTATATACAAAACAGACAGATAGGAACCAAAGTCTACATTATACTTATGCAGCATCCTCTCGAGGATGCAGAGATTGGTTAGTAAAAAAGAGGAAAAGGAGAAGCAGGAACAGGTCATGCGTCATAAATTTAGAGAAAGTGGATACCCAGAGAAGGTGATTCAGCAGGCCCAGCATAAGGTCAAATATCCTTGGGATAAAGTGAGAAAATCAAATCGTATACCCTTTGTCACCCAGTTTCATACAAGTGGAATAGTGAGGCCATTGGTAATGTTCTACGAAAACATATATTTTGCAGAATGCATACCTGTCAATACAGGAATTTAAAATGCCACATTTAATATCATATTGTAGAGGTAAGACCATTGGGGCGCATGTTATCTCATCCCAGATGAAAGCTAAACTGAGGGAGGTAAATACCTTTTGTAGTGGTAGGTCTAAAGGCATGTTTCCTTGTCTAGGATGTGCCAAGTGCCCATTTGTATTAAAGGGTAAGGAATTTATTCATCCTCATTCTGAACAAATACAATTACAGGGATATTATACCTGTGCCTCTAAATTTGCGATTCATGTGGTGACATGTCTGTGTGGTCTCATCTATACAGGTGAGACCACACAGATGGTGAAGTCACACATTTCCCAACAACGCTTGAGCATAAATTTAGGCAATACTACATTACCTATGTCAAAACATTTTCTGGAAAAGGGACATACTGTGCATCAATTAAGATTTTTTTTACTGGAAACAGTGCCTCCGTTAGAAAGAGGGGGAGACAGAGAACTTAATTTAAAGAGAGGGGCAGTATGGTGGATTAACAAACTCAAATCTTTATATCCATCAGGTTTAAACAAAAATTATGATCTGTTTTTGAATTTATGATCATTTATGTGCTAAATTGATTTGAACTAATCGATACGCAAATTATGAGGACATTTCCTTTTTGCTGCCATTAAAAATCTCACTTGTGTAATACTGTTGTTCATTTGGCTTGATAAAGGGCTGCTGCTATGTGACTGATTTTTTAATACACCATTTTTGCATTATTCGAGTGCTGCTTCATCTGTTCTATTCTTTCATATTAAAGGGATACTGTCATGGGAAAACATGTTTTTTTTGTTTTTTTTTAAAGCATCCTTAATAGTGCAAAATTCTGCACTGAAATCCATTTTTCAAAAGAGCAGATTTTTTTATATTTAATTTTGAAATCTGACATGAGGCTAGACATAGTGTTGGTTTCCCAGCTGTCCCCTGTCATGTGACTTATGCTCTGATAAACTTCAGTCACTCTTTACTGCTGTACTGCAAGTTGGAGTGATATCACCATTTCTGAAATAATCAAATTTATATTCACTTTTCACCTCTCAACATCTTTTCTATTCATTCTGTCTTCATGCAGCAGATGCGAGAGAATTGGACTAATTAATAATAACAAAGCAAAAAATAAATTAAACAATCCTATTTCATTTATTACGACCTTCAATAATTCAAATAAAAAAGAAGCTATTATAAAAAAAACATTGGCATATCTTGCAGAAAGGAAAGATCTACAAGACATTCTACCTAACAAACCATATATCATATACAAAAAACCACATATAATTAAACAAATATTAGCACCAAGTTGTCTACCATCTGTTGATCATAAATTAATAACCAACCACCATCTCTGCTTATTACTAGTATCTATAGTGGAAGTGTGGATCCACTACCTCTGGTGCTGCTTTCCCCATAGAAACTTCATATACAACAGCGCAGACTTCATCCATTACTGTATATTGAACTAAAACCTGTTCCCTTCTGTCTCGCATGCTCTGGTGGCCAACTTTGAGGCAGGATGTCGGCAATTGTACTGATTCATGCTTGGTTTGTCAACGTTCCAAACCTTCCAGATCACTACCTCAGGGATTGCTGCAATCACTTCCAATTGCCAAAAAGCCAAAGAATGACATATCCATACATTTAATTGTGGAATTCCTTCTGGAGGAAACACTGTCACCTGGGTGGTAGTGGATCATTTTAGTAAAATGTCCTATTTCATTCCCTTTCCCACCCTCCGCTCTGCCAAGACACTTGCTGAACTTTTTGTATTTAATGTATTTAAGTTTCATGGAGCCCCATTGAACATTGTGTCTGATAGGGGGTTCAGTTTGTGTCTAAATTTTGGCGAGCCTTCTGTTCCCCTATGGGTACTTATTTATCTTTCTCGTCTGCTTATCATCCTCAAACCTATGGCCAGACAGAAAGGACAAATCAGTCTTTAGAGCAATACCTAGTCTAATCTAATCAATCACTCTGGTTGGATTTTCTTCAATTGGCTAAATTTGCTTTTAATAATGTCACTCACTCATCTACCGTAGAATCTCCATTTTTTTTATTGTGTTTGGTTACAATCCTAGAGCCTTCTCATTTTCAGGCTAAGGCTCTGAGGTGCCTGCTGTTGACTCTTTTGTCAATCACATCGCTAAAATTTGGCAAAAGGTTTGAAGCTCTCTAGCTACAGTATTTAGAAGAAAGCAGCTGGCAGACACCGTAAAGAGTCACCTGAATATCAGGTGGGTGATAGATCTGGTCTGGCTGTCTTCTAGGAACATTCCATTGAAAATCCCTTCTGCCAAATTATGGCCTAAATTCATTGGTCCATATTTTGTTTCTGAAGTTATCAATCCCAGCACGGTTAGGTTAGGGTTACCTCCTGAATTCAAAATGTCTAACTCTTTTTATGTCTCCCTGTTAAAGCCTGCCAGAAATGTCTGACAGTCTTCTCCTCGTCCTTCTCCAGTTTCTGTGGAAGGTCAGCCTGAGTATGAGATTAGGAGGTTGGTTGACTCCCACTCCAGAGGTAAGGTACAATATCTTGTACACTGGAAAGTTTATGGACCTGAGGAGAGGCCTCTGATGTCCATGCTGACCATCTCAAAAGTCAATTCCATGCCAGGTTTTCTGATAAACCTATGGGTCCGGTGGCCCCCTCTAGATGGGGGTAATGTAATAACTCACCCTGGTGGTCTAGTGGGGACGCCCGCCGTATCTGTCCGTTTCAGTGCTATTGCACTGAATGCAAGATTCTTCCGCGTCCGCGGCTTCGGCTGTTTCCGGCCTGGAAAGTACCAAATGTGGTGTCACCTGTCGGCGAGAAATTCAAATATTTAAAGGGCCGTCTATGGGAAAATCATTACCCAAAGTAAAGGTTGTTGTTGTTTCTAATCATGCCTGTCCGTGGTTCTTATTCTTTCTGCTGCCTGTCCTGATTATTGCCCGTTTTAACTACTCAAGAGAAAAAGAGGAGCAGTTAAAGACGCAGTACATGAATTTAAGACAGAGCTGCATTCGCTGGGCCAGCGAGTGGATAAGCTAGAGACTATCTCAGACAACTTGATTGTGAGGCATAACACACTGGAAGATGATCAGCTCACTTTGCAGGAAGAGCTGGCAAATCTTAAATCACACTGCGAAGATTTAGAAAACAGAAATCGACAGAATATTCGTATAAGAGGCACACCTAAAATCATCCCACTAAAGGATATTGGGCACTATTTCAGAGCCCTGTTTTCTAAACTTTGCCCGGATTTGCGAGTAGAAGCCTGGAGATTCTATAGGGCAGACAGAGCGTTGGGCCCTAAGAAACCCATCAGTCGGCCCCAAGAGACATTGTAGCCTGCTGTCACTACTTTGAGAGTAAGGAGAAAGTCCTTCAGGAAACACGAAACTCAACGCATATTGAATTCCATGGGGCAAAGATACAAATCTACAATGATATATCTCCTATTGTGCTGGCCAAAAGAAGGGACTTTAGACCTGTCACTCAGCATCTACGAGCACATGACAGCCCATATAGATGGGGGTTCCCCTTCAAATTAATTGTCTCTTTAAAAGGACAGCAACACACTCTCTCTGACCTACAGAAAAGTAACAAGTTCCTGACTAACCTCGGTCTGCCAACCTTGCCGATATCCGAGGAAATCACTACCACACGATCATCTAGAACAGGGCTGTCCAACTGGTGGCATGCGGCCCGCGACCCCCCCTTCTTTGGCCCCCCAGATGCTGTGTCTGCTTACCATATGTAAACTTTAAAAGGTATCACTGTAGAGATAAACTGCACCCTGCATTGTTTAAACCTCAAATTCAGACTCTAATCACCTGTATCACACCTGTGATCCCGCTGTATTGTTCACACTTGTGACACCTCTATTGTTTATATCCTAAAGGCCTGTACTGTTCACACCTGAGACCCAGACTGAAACTGCCCACATTGTTCACCTGTTCACACCTTATTCAAAATGCTAATTGGGCACCAGCACTGTGTCACTGCATGTAGTACATATTAGACTGCGAGCTTTCCTTGTCTCCTGCTCTGTTCTGTCTTCCCTCCCTGCAGGGCTGGAACTAGGGGCAGGCAGAGTAGGCACCCGCCTAGGGCACAATCATGGGCGGGGCACACTTTTAAGTGGAATTTCCTTTCTTTCTTTTTTAAACCCTGCTTTGCTTGGCCTTTAATAGTTTTTCAACTTTATAAACCCCCTGTTCCAGACAGAATCACTCCCCAGCTCCCTTTTGGCAGCTGCTGGCACAGGTACATATTTGTGGGCAATATCTTGGCTGCTACTTGCACAGGTAAACAGATGATATGATGGATATTTGGCTGCTGCTGGCACAAGTACATATATGGAGGCAATAGTGTGTATTTTTTGGCTGATGCTGGCACAGGTACAGATTGGGGGCAATATAAGGGTTTGGCTGCTGCTGGCTCAGGCACATGGGGCAATATGGTGGCTGCTGGCACAGGTACACAGATGTTTGAGGGCAATATGATGGATTTTTGGCTACTGCTGGAACAGATGCAAATTGGGGCAATATGATGGTTTCTTTTGGTTGCCGCTGGCATAGGTACAGATTGGGGGTAAAAATATGATGGATGTTTTGGTTTATGCTGGCACAGGTACAGATTGGGGCCTGGGGGCAATCTGAGGGATGGACTGCCATTGGTATAGGTACAAATGGAGGCAATATGATAGGTACTGGCACAGGTAACATAGTAACATAGTAAGTAAGGCTGAAAAAAGACACATGTCCATCAAGTTCAACCTTTTTTTTTTTTTTAACTACCTATCTGCCAGTTGATCCAGAGGAAGGCAAAAAACCCATCTGAAGCCTCTCCAATTTGCATCAGAGGGGGAAAAATTCCTTCCTGACTCCAAAATGGCAATCGGACTAGTCCCTGGATCAACTTGGACTATGAGCTATTTACCATAATTCTGTATTCCCTCACTTGCTAAAAAGCTATCCAACCCCTTCTTAAAGCTATCTAATGCATCAGCCTGTACAACTGATTCAGGGAGAGAATTCCAATTCTTCACAGCTCTCACTGTAAAAAACCGCTTCCGAATATTTAGGCGGAACCTCTTTTCTTCTAATCGGAATGGGTGACCTCGTGTCAGCTGGAAAGACCTACTGGTAAATAAAGCATTAGAGAGATTATTATATGATCCCCTTATATATTTATACATAGTCATCATATCACCCCTTAAGCGCCTCTTCTCCAGCGTGAACATCCCCAATTTAGCCAGTCTTTCCTCATAGCTAAGATTTTCAATACCTTTTACCAGCTTAGTTGCCCTTCTCTGTACCCTCTCTAATTCAATAGTGTCCTGTTTGAGTGATGTAGACCAAAACTGTACGGCATATTCTAGATAGGGCCTTACAAGTGCTCTATGCAGTGGAAGAATGACCCCCTCCTCCCTTGACTCTATGCCCCTTTTAATACAGCTCAGGACCTTATTTGCCCTTGATGCTGCCGACTGGCATTGCTTGCTTCAGCCAAGTTTATCATCTACAAGGACTCCAAGGTCCTTTTCCATAATGGATTTGCCTAGTGCAGTCCCATTAAGGGTATAAGTGGCTTGGATATTTTTACATCCCAGGTGCATGACTTTACATTTATCAATATTGAATCTCATTTGTAAACTTAGCTGCCCAGATTGCCAGTTTGTCAAGATCATGTTCAAGGATGCCACATCCTGGATGGAATTAATTGGGCTGGATAATTTTGAGTCATCTGCAAACACTGATACATTACTTACAACACCCTCCCCTAACTCATTAATGAAAAAGTTAAATAAAAGTGGACCCAATACTGAGCCCTGGGGGACCCCACTAAGAACCTTACTCCAAGTAGAGAATGTCCCATTAACAACCACCCTCTGTACCCGATCCTGTAGCCAGTTTCCTATCCACGTGCAAACGACTTCATTTAGCCCAATAGACCTTAGTTTATAAAGCAGTCGTTTGTGGGGCACAGTATCACGCTTTGGCAAAATCCAAATAGATCACATCTACTGCCCTCCCACTGTCCAGAATCTTACTTACCACATCATAAAATGCAATCAAATTCGTCTGACATGACCTATCCTTCATAAAGCCATGCTGATTGTTGCTCATAATGCCATTCATTAGGACAAAATTTTGAATGTGATCCCTTAACAAGCCTTCAAATAATTTGCCCACCACAGATGTCAAGTTTACTGGCCTATAATTGCCAGGCTGAGATCGTAATCCCTTTTTAAATATTGGAATAACATCAGCTTTTCTCCAATCCATAGGCACCATACCTGATGACAGTGAATCTGAGAAAATCAGAAATAAGGGCTGATCTAAAACTGAATTAAGCTCTCTTAGAACCTGGGGGTGTATGCCATCAGGCCCTGGAGCCTTGTTTACATTAATTTGTATTAAAGCTTTTTGAATCATATCCTGAGTCAGCCACTGACTAGATTGAGCTGAACCATTCGTGCAGTTATTAAGTGAGCCTGTGAACCCAGACTCCTCTATTGTATACACTGAAGAAAAGAACTGAACACATTTGCCTTATCTGTATCTGTTACAACCATACTGGTACCATTATTTAAGGGAGCAACACTCTCAACCTGCATCTTTTTACTATTAATATATTTAAAAAACTTTTTAGGGTTAGTTTTCACCTCCACCGCAATTAATTCTTCATTTCTTTTCTTAGCCTTCCGGATTGCTGATTTACAACATTTATTACAGTGTTTATATTCATTAAATGCAGCTTCTGTACCTACAGATTTGTAGTTTTTAAATGCCTTTCTCTTCTTTCCCATTAACTTCTTTACTTCTGTATTAAGCCACACAGGATGATTCTTAGAGCTTCTACGTTTAGTCCTTAAGGGAATAAATTGAGAACAGTAATGATTTAATATCATTTTAAAGGACAACCATTTCTGTTCTGTGTTTTTAGCTGAAAACCTAATGCCACAATCAATGCTCTGTAGGGCAGCCCTCAAGGCACTAAAATTAGCTTTTCCAAAATTCATGGTTTTTGTTGCCCCAGTATATTTTTGTTTTTTGCACCAGACATTAAAAGATATAACATTATGGTCACTATTACCCAGGGGTTCAATGACTTGCACATTTGCTATAAGTTCTGGGTCATTTGAGATCACTAAATCAAGAATAGCATTTTTTCTGGTAGGCTCCTCAACAACCTGTGCTAAAAAATTGTCGTGCAATAAGTTTATAAACTTGTTCCCATTAACTGATCTGGCAGTACCGTTGCTCCAGTCAATATCTGGGTAATTAAAATCCCCCATTATCATTACTTTACCTAAACTAGCAGCCTTTTCTATTTGCATTAGAAGCTTTGTCTCTTCCTCCTCACTTACATTAGGGGGTCTATAGCATACGCCTACAATTAATTTGCTGGATTCTTTACAATTGGTGAAGAACTCCACCCATACGACTTCTGCCCCCTCATTTTCTAACATAACCTCCTCCTTTATATGAGCTTTTAAATCCTGCCTAACATACAGACATACCCCTCCTCCTTTTCTATTGCCTCTATCCCTCCGAAACAAAGTATAGCCACTGATATTTACTGCCCAGTCATGCGACTCATTCAGCCATGTTTCGGCCACACCAATCACATCATATTTTCTTCCAACACCAGCAGCTCCAGCTCTCCCATTTTACCAGTCAGACTTCTTGCAGGTACAGGGGGCTATATGACTGATCTCATGGGTTGATACGAAGAAGTTCGGGATCTGATCTACAGTATTTGAGCATAGAATGCCTTGACTGTGGAGGGACGGACTCCTCCACTGGTTGCTTTTTGCCTAGACGTTCTCCTTGACACTGGTATTTGGGTGAGGCTTACCCATAGTGTCCCAGGTTACCAGGTTCAGGTAACACAAATGTTTGTACAAATTTTGAGTTTTATCATGTTGACTGTTATTTTTGACTTATTATTTTCTGAGCCCTTTTTTTCTCGACTCTACTCTATTAGCCCAGGTCAGCAGACCTACTTGGGCCAAACCTACAGCTTTCCTGGCGGGACGACAATGAAACCACCAAAGGCAATACTCTTTAACTGTTTTGTACATCAATAGTTTTGGGAAGTCGTTTCACAATCTGAAACAGACCATAATTTCAGGGGACTTTAGAAGATGCACAACAGGGCAGGACAGACCATACACTGGCTTACAGAAGCTGGTTAAATGTTTTGATAGGTTATTGACTATGATTAATGTTTAATTACTTGCTGATATAACTATGCAAGGTATAATTTTGCCAACGTACGAGCCCATTAGTGAAGGATTCTTTTTCAAAGCCTTAAAATGGTCCGATTATTTTCTCTAAATGTAAAGGGACTTAATAGTTCCAGAAAAAGAACATAGGCCCTAAAAGAAATCTGGAGATTTAAGGCTGAGGTGGCGTTCCTTCAAGAAACGCACTTTAAAGCATCTGATAATAATAGGCTCAGTTCTTCACAGTACACTAGGACTTATCAGGCGTCTGGCCCCCACAAGAAAGCAGGGGTTATGACTCTGATACACAAAGATTGTCCTTTGACAATAACAAAACAAATAGCAGATCCTTACGGCCATTATTTGCTTTTGCAGGGCTCTTACGTTGGTACACCAATAACTCGGATCAATGTTTATATACCCAACAACAAACAACTCCACACAATACGCAGAATTTTATCTCTGGCAAACAAATATTTCTCCACTATCTTGATAATAGGGGGGGACTTTAATTTGTTTTTTTCAGAAAAGGTGGATAGAGAAACCTACCCCTCACGAACTTCCCAGGTCCCACAGAAAGCCAAACATATAACTAGAAAGCCAAACATTTTCGAGCTGTTATTAGATCACATGCCCTGTTTGATTCATGGCGTATGAATAACCCTAGGGACCACGGATACACATTTTACTCCTCCCCTCATCAGACCTCAATGAGATTAGATTATTTTTTCGTTTCAAAAACTGTCTGAAGTATCACATTACCACCTCTATTCAATCTCTTGGTCGGACCATGCCCCTATTACCCTAATTATTTCAATCCCTCCGATGATACCAAAACAGACACACTGGAGATTGAACGAGACAATTCTCAATGAGCTCAACACTAGGGAGGTCATAGGGAACCACCTGACAGAATATTTCACACAGAACAACGGATCTATAGACTCCATGGCCTTAACTTGGGAAGCTCATAAAGCTGTTCTTAGAGGCCACATTGTCTCAATCTCTACCGCAAAGAAACGCAATAGAAAGCAGGAAACACACGACTTAGAATCCAAACTATATAAGTTAGAATCTAAGAACTAACAAAACCCAGATCCTGCTACTGCCCGAGAAATCCAACATTTACGTTCCTCTTTAAAACAAATTGCCATGCAGGAAGCAGAGAAAACGCTGATTTGGACTAAAAGGAAATATTAACAAATGGGGAACAAGGCCCATACATTATTAGCGAATCAACTAAAGCGGCGGGCCAGGCAATCCCAAATGCACTAATATATATTATAAGACCTTTCAGTCAACCCTTGCACCTATTTAACATCTTCCTACAGGGGAAAGAACAAATACCAAATTCTATGCTTTCATCATATATAACAGTTCTTCCCAAGGAAGGTAAAGATCTATCACAGTGTGGAAATTACAGGCCCATAGCACTTTTAAAAAGCGACTTAAAAACTTTTACTAAATTGCTTGCCCAACGATTAGCCCCACTTTTGCCCAGATTGATCAACCCTAAACAAGTAGGTTTTGTCTTGGGAAGACAAGCAGGAGGTAACACCTGCAGGGCGATAGATCTTATTTATATTATTCAATCCCGAGGTATTCCATCTGTAGTAGATTGCACCTATATGACTCAGTTGCTCCAGTCAATGGGATTCCATGGACCTTTCCTCCAAGCTGTCAGATCACTATACACAACCCCATCGGCCTATCTGAATGGGGATGTTGGTACACCAATTCATATTAGGAACGGTACAAGACAGGGCTGCCCGCTCTCCCCCCTGCTTTATGCTCTCAGTATAGAGCCGTTAGATGCCAAAATAAGGGAACATCCAGATATTACTGGAATAATGGTAGGCACTGAAACTTATAAAGTTTCACTCTTTGCCGACAATGTCCTACTTACTCTCAGTAATCCCTTTATCTCATTACCCAACCTTCACCATGTTTTACAAACTTATAGTCAGGTGGCGGGATACAAAATTAACTGGGCTAAGTCGGAAGCCCTCATGTTTCATATAGGAGGATCAGCAATGAGGGCTCTCCAGGAGAACTTCCATTATAAATGGCAAACATCCCACATAAATTATCTAGGGGTCAAACTGACACCACATTACCATCAGTTATATCAAGCAAATTTTGTACCCTTGGACGTATAGAGGCAGTCAAAATGACCGTACTCCCTAAATTATTGTATTTGTTTGAGACCATCCCAGTCCCAATTCCCATCTCTCAATTAGACCATATCCAAAAATATTCAAATATATATGGGGTACAACAAAATCTAGAATACCGCGCTCGGTTCTCTTAACGGGGAGGAATCAGGGAGGTCTTGCAGTTCCGGACATAGGTAGATACTATGAGGCTTCACACCTGCGCCAAACTTGAGCTTGGTTACAGCCGCGAGTGCCCACTAAGTGGGCACATTTAGAAGCCATATGGATACTCCCTTACTATATCAGTAACTTGATATTAATAAATCATCCCAAAGCACAACTGTCAGTTTCAGCCCCAAAGCCTATACAATTTACCCTCTCAATATGGAAGCAATGCCAAAGAAAATATCAAATTAGTAGATACCCATCAGCCCTGATATTGCTCTCTGGTAATCCGGAATTCCAACCAGGCCAGGGGAAATCATACTAGTTAGACTGGGCAGCATATGCATTTTCATAGAATTAATGATTTTATCGACCCATTGAGAAAAAGGTTATATACATATGACGAACCTGTACACAAATGCAATTGGAGTACAGGAAAAAGCTGGAATATCCAGATTAAACACTATATCACAACTTTGCATGGACAGCAGACCCAGATACTGCTATCTCCATTTGAGAACATTTTAGGAAGCATCTTTCCTTATCTCACAATTATATAACCTATTGAATGCTTTACCGGATGAGCCATTTCCTAAACACGCCTATATGCAATATTGGGAAAATGCATGGGGAAAGGAATTGACCAAATCCCAATGGGGGAGAATGTATTGCACAATCGTAAGCAAACATGGATAACTGGCACAATTGGAAATGTCTGTACTCTTTTGTTTTATTTTTCTTATGAAAATCAATAAAAAAATAAGTTACAAGAAAAAAGAGAAAAAGAGGATTCTGCCATCGTAGTGCGATTCTGGTGTGTTTGACCTGGGCTGTGACCTGTCTCCTGTATCTGTACCGTATTGACTGATTGTTACCGACCCTTCCTGGCTTTTAACTATGTCTTTGCCTTCAGGCGTCCAGTCGGATGCGACAGAAAACGAGGTAAAAATGCAAATGTCGGATGGTGTTGCAGAGTTCATCCGACGTGACACAACTTTTGGATGCAGACGCAGTATGCAGCATCTGTGTAACACTCACGTTATCCGGAACCTTGCACAGGGACAGGTACACTCAAATGCACAGATGAACCCTGTGGATCCTGGTGTTCACCGATGCCCTTTAGGGGCTTTCTGCTGCGGAAACCAACAAGGATGTGCATAGCTAGAAACAAGTCCAAAAGCGAGGTACCAGCAAGGATTTCGAAAAGATTGGTCAAGAATCAGGCAAAGGGTTCAAGGCAGGCAGCAGGAAATGTAGTCAAGGGTCAGGCAGGAGTCAAAAAACAGGATATCAAAAGTCAAAAATACGCTTGAGCAGGAACAGTAAACTGAAGCCTAGTTTGGGCATTCTTGAAATAGTGGACTGCCATTTTAAGGATGATTTGGCGCCAAGAATTCAAATCCGGCGCCACTTGGTGACGGCATGACGCTCATCATCATGATGCAGGCAGCAAGACGCTCTGCATCAAATACTAGTGTCACCTAGCCCCTGACCCGGAAGTGCACAACCGGCGCACCCGACAATACAGAAAGACATGCGGGGAGGTAAGAGAAGGAGCAGATCTCCCGGCGCGTCTTACAGTACCCCCTTCAGGAATAACCTCCGGGAACTCCCAAAACTTCTCTGGAAATTTCCTATGAAAGGCCCTGATCAAACGAGGAGCAAAAGTATCTGCAGCTCTCACCCAAGACCTTTCTTATGGTCCAAAACCCCTCCAATGAACAAAATATTGGCTCTTGCCTCTCACTTTCCTAGAGTCCAAAATCTTTCCTAGAGTTCAACCTCTTGATGATCCTGGAGAATAATGGGAGCAGGTTGATCAATCGAAAAATTATTTCTAACAAAAAGCTTGAGTAAAGAAACGCGAAAAGAGTTGGAGATATTCATGGTAGCAGGAAGTTCCAAACGAATGGACACAGGATTGATCACTTCCTTAATCTTGAAGGGTCCAAATTTAGGAGAGGGTAAATGTAGCTTGACATGTTTTGTGGAAAGCCAGACAAAATCTCAGACTTGATATGGAAGAATTGCACGATGGTGCTTGTCAGCAGCAAGTTCTGAGAAGACGAGGCATTGAGTAGGGATTGATTAACTTGAGACCAAATGGTTTTAAAATGCTGAACAAGAGTTTTGGCTGCCGGAATCTCTGTCTTGAATACATCAGATGAAAAAGCAGAAGGATTATAACCAAACAAAGTGAAAAAAGGAGAACATCCCAGAGAGTCATGCTTAGTTCAACCCAATTATCTTGATTGCGGAAAATAAAACAACGCTGTTCTAGGATCTGATTGGTCCTTTCGGTCTGACCATTGCTTTGTCGATGATAAGCTGAAGAAAAGTTTAACTTGATTCCTAGATGTTTAGAAAAAGCTTGCCAAAATCTGGAAACAAAAAGAAATTTCCGTTAGATAGATTAAAATGCCTTTATTGGTACATTACATGGCAAACAGCCTGGTCCGCGACGTTTCAGGCCTTCAGGCCTTTTATCAAGCTCTTGATAAGCTGAAGAAAAGTTTAACTTGATCCCTAGATGTTTAGAAAAAGCTTGCCAACATCTGGAAACAAACTGCACCCCCCAATCAGACACTATAGATTGAGGAAGACCATGTAAACGAAAAATCTCTTTAATGAAGTCTTGAGCTAACCCAGCAGCAGAGGGAAGTTTCTTCAAAGGAATAAAATGGGCCATATTGGAGAACCTGTCTACTACTACTAAAATAGTAGACAATATCCTGAGATTTAGGCAAGTCCACAATGAAGTCCATAGCCACATCTAACCAGGGTTGAGTAGGAATAGGCAAAGCCTGGAGAAGACCACATGGTAAAGAACCAGGAGTTTTCTGTTGTGTACACACAGTGCATGCCGAAATAAAAAGCTTAACATGTTTCAACATAAAAGGCCACAACAATATCAAGAATGGGCCCATTTGAGGACTTGGGCAACCCTTTGCTGGGGTACAACAATCTTGACAGGAGGGCACTCAGGAGGATGTTCTGCATTAGGCAAATCCAGCCATGAAAGAGAAGTAGGTGCCACCACTTAGTCAAGGGAGATAATAGAAGTGGGTGGGACTGGATTCACCTCTCTCTGAATCAGACATCTGGACAAAGCATCCGCTTTTGTGTTTTTCGAACCAGGATGATAAGCAATAAAAAAAGTTAAATCTGGAGAAAAACAAAGCCCAACGGGCCTGACGAGGACTGAGTCTTCTGGCAGAAGAAATGTATTTAAGATTCTTATGATCAGTCAAGGTTGTGATAGGAAGGGGGGCATGGCCTGATGGTGCACTGACTAAGACGTGTTGTTTGGAGCTCTGATATACTTCTTTACCAGAATCGATAAAACTCACAACAAATAGCTAAAATGGGGAACAATCAAAAAGCTATACCCACAAGTGCTACTCCGAAACCTGTTGGAGTGAAATGCAACAGAGACATTGAGAAGTTTTTTTAAAAACCTAACGAAGACACAGAGAGATCTGAAGATTCCAATATGGCGGAGGATAAAACTCAAGGGCCTTACCACTGCCCCAACAAGCAATGTTACAGATGCACCTGCTCTGCAAACTATGCTTGCAGACCTACCTAACAAATCTGACCTGGCTCAACTTTTGAAGGATATTTAAACTTCTAGAAAACAAGAAGTGACGGGAGCTGTGGAGCTGACTAAACTTTCTAATAATCTGACAACTTTGGAAACTGCGCAGACAGTTTTACACGATAAAACAAACCAACTAACCACCAAGATCACTAAGCAAGATCGACAGATCTATATGTTACGGAGAGCAATGGAAGACTCGGAAAACCGTAATAGACAATGCAATGTAAGAATCAGAGGATTACCGGAAGATGTGGAACTCCCTGAAGCCCGCCAACTCATGGAGGATCTCTTTCGACAATTACTGGGCCTGGACAAAGAAAAGCCAATACGCAATGAAAGATTTCACAAAGTGATGGCAGGTAGACAAGGCATACTCTGCTTTCACCATTTCACCAAGAAGGAAGAAATTTTGCGCAAAGCAAGAGAAGCAGGTGAGCTAAAAATAGAGAATGTTAAGATCAAGCTGTAGCACGATTTGGCACACTCCACTTTTCTACCATGTAGATTTCTGAAGGATGTAGTAGAAATGCTGAAGTCTCGTAAAATCACCTACTGGTGGGCCTACCCGTTTGCACTGGCTGCCTGCCACAATGGATCGTGGCTTCAACTACGGGAACCATAGTTTCTGCTCTGCTCTAAACATTGTAACACCAACCTTACAGAATGGTCCCAATACGCTTATTGCCAAAGGGCAGAGCCGACCACAGATGGCTGAGAGAAGCAAGCTACTTTTCATACCATCTGGATCACCTGAACTCACAACACGGTTCCACGCGGTCCTTAAAGGACCAGTAACATGAAAAATGTATTTTACAGAAATCATTACAATACCACGAAAAAAAAACACCAAGACAAAAAAAAATGTAAAATAGCAAAGCCTTTATTAAGAAATAACTTACAGAAACTCCACTTCCTGTCCTCTACAGAAAGGCGACCATCCATACTGCGGCGTTTGATTTCTCCTCCCTGGCTATTCTAGTGACACTGTGTTCTCTGCCCCCATCTCCTTCTCCACCTCTGTGCAAATACCTCTTCCTGTGCTGCCAGTGCCTGTGCTATCCGTCCTTCGCTACAGATAGTTGTCTGTGCCTGTTCTACTCCTGTTCTATATCCAGATGGGCACAGTACAGCACGGAGTACTTCGCAATTACCAAATCCCCGAGGTCCCAGAATGTCAGCGCTTCTCATCCCAGGCAGCAGTAAACACAATCCCGGCTGAACTGCGAAGTGGCAGTATAGTAGCAGTCAGCGGAAGCGAGTTCCCGTGCTAGGACAGCGCAAAGTAGCGTCAGCTGCACGTGCCATTGCCCCAGTCCGAATTGCTCGCCCCTCTCTAGCAGTGCCTATGGAAAAGCAGAGGGTACTCACTGTGCCCATGATTCTTCGCCCGGCAGTCAGTGTTTGGCTACAGACAACAGCTCTCAGGCACTTGTGCGCCGGTTGGATCGCTCATTCCGGCAGAGTGAAGGCTGCAGCGCTTATCCCATACACTTCTAGAGTAAGTGGCCGGTGCCGGCATTTTCTTTGCCAAACACCGAATGGAGTGCTCAGTGCAGAGACTAACGATTTGCTCAGACAGCAGCGGTGCACGAGGGCCTGAGAGCTGTTGTCTGTAGTCTTCAGTCCGGCGCCGGGAGAGCCCAGGGGAAGGCAGGAGTTACACGCCCCTATGAAACCAGCAAGTGAGAAGCGCCTTTCTGTTCTGCGTGGTTATTAATCACGACACGCCGCATCTCTGCTCAGGGGAGGAGGGAAGACAGAGAGAAAGGTGGAGAGCGGAGGAGGGAAGCCAATGCACGGGGAAGGAGAGACACTGCTGCTGCTGGACGTCGCGAGGAGAATGCCTTTCAGTGAATTTCCAGGGAGGAGAAATCGATTGCTGCAGTGTGGATGGTCGCCTTTTCGCCGTTTCTGAAGAGGACAGGAAGTGGATTTTCTGTAAGTTATTTCTTAATAAAGGCTTTGCTTTTTAAAAGTTTTATTTGTCTTGGTGTTTATTTTTTGTTGTGCACTAACGAATTTTTAAACATTTTTTTTGATGTTACTGGTCCTTTAATGCAAATCTGTAAAGAAATCATTATTGGTAAACTGTACTTTATACTTTATACTTTCATTTTCTCTTATTGGAATTGGCATAGGTAAACTGCTCTTGCATTCTCTTTTAATGTGTTTGGTTGGATCGGCAGTAGCATGGGACGTAACCCTCAATATTGCCCTCCTCTTTTTCGATTTTCACAGTAACACCTGATTAGGCCTAACAGCGGATTGGATTCTCTGATAAGCCATACCCCAAGATATACAGTAATGCAAGCGATATTAGATACTATATTCCTTACCCCCACTGAAGGGTCTCCATATTGGTTCATTGAGGTCATCTATTTCACCAGAAGGTTGAAGGCACCAGCTAGTCTAACCCATGCGACCTATTTAACAACTAGCAACCATATGCAAAGCACTGTATAGAAAACCTTTTCACTGGCATCGGTTCAAATAATTTATAGCTGAATTTGGTATAATATTGCTTCCCTCTTATGACATACCAGGATCTCTTGGTAGAACACTGCCTCAATCCTGGCTCGTTTAATACTGAAAAGGTTGATGAAAGAGACCGGGGCTAATACCTGAATGCCACTACTATGATGGGGTAATATCTCCTCAATATTAACAGTAATTGATGCCTATTGACTTAATATATGAAGCTGAGATTTTTTCTGGGTTAATGTTTATACTATCTATGCTCTGAGGGCTGCAGAGACCGGTTAACTTGATCTTTGAAAATACGGTCACCAGGTTATAAACGTTTGAAATGTTCCTTGTTATGTATATTACGGTTCTTTTAATCTAATGGGCAAGGATGTGATCTGAAGTTTGATCCATGGTTAAGATCTTAGGTATAAGGGATAAGTGGTAACATAACTCCCCAGCTATAAACCAATACGGAGTAAGAATATGACACAAAGGTATACCAGAGCAACATCAAAGTCAGACTGCTCACGGACGCATTCCCTCCCCCACGCTCTTCACATACTACAACTAAACAGAGGTAACGGCTTGAAGTACACTCGTTAGTAAGAGCTCTACACCTTACTTTCCTATGAGGGAAACCCATTTCCCACATATCCTCCCACTCTATCCTTCTATCTGTCTTTTTACCTATCTTAACCCTCTCTTCTCCTCCTTCTCTTGCCCCCCCTTTTCTCCCCCCCTTTTTTTTCTTCTTTTTCTTTCATCCCTCTACTTCCATTCCCCTCTCCCCGTTCTATTCCTTTCCCTGCTCTCACTACATAGCACAATGGCAACACCTAAACAATCCCCTCCGGAGAGGAGATGCACACCAGTGAATATAGTAAGCTTGAATGCTAACGGACTTAACTCCCCTCAAAAACGCATCCTATTGAGTTCCGAACAACGCCTAAAAGTGCAGGTGGCCTTTATCCAGGAAACTAATTTTAAAACTAATTGTCTCCCTACATGGTTAAATAGATACTTTCTGGAAATATATTGCAGTATACGACAACAGAATAAAACTAAAGGTGTAGCCATACTATTTGGGAAAAACATTAACTTTAAGGTAACTTCCACTAAAAAAGACACAGAAGGAAGATATGTATTTCAAAGGTACCCTGGGCTCTCAGATGTTCACATTCACAGCCATATACTTACCAAATGAAAACCAAAGTACCACATTCCATAAAATAACAGAAGTTCTGCTGAGCTTCATGGAAGGCTTCTTAGTTTTGGGGGGAGAATTGAATATCCCCCTTGATCCACATATTGACTGCTCGATGAGTAAATCTAGTGTGCCAAATGAGGTCATATGCAATATAACAAAAGAGCTGCATAGGTTACAAGTAATAGATGCATGTAGATTGCTAAAACCCCAAGAAAGGGATTATATCTTTTACTCAGCCAGGCAAAATCTTTACACTAGAATTGACTAGCTCTTCATAGCCCAACACTATCTGAGCAATTTAAGCAACACAGACATATATACTCGCTCATGGATGGATCATGTCCCCATGTCCATTGCCCTGACCTTAAACACGGAACCTTCTGAGAGGGGGTTATGTAGACAGAATGGGTCGGTGTTGAAAGATACCCATATACTGAATGAAATTATAACCTCCATCCAGACCTATTTTAAAGAGAACACAACTAATGATGTTAATCCAGTAACTATATGGGAAGCCCACAAATGCTATATCTGGGGGATATTAATTCAACTGTGCTCTAGGAGAAAACAGGCACATAATATCATTATTGACAGAAATTGACAGAAATCCGAAAGATAGAAATTACGCATAAATAGACCCCCACCACAGAAATCTCAAAAAAAATTGAATTGGCAAACCACCATCATTTTTTCACAGAAAGGGTCATCCCAAGAATGAGGCACCGCTTCTATGAACATGGGGATGTGTGGCAGGCTCTTAGCATGCCTACTAAGATCACAGGTCACTAGAAATTACATTCATAGCATACAACCCAGAACAGGGGGAAAATTACACAGCAGTCCTCAAATAGCGCAAGAGTTCCATAGATATTATACGGAATTATACCAAATACAGAACCCTACCCCAGCTGATTGCCCAACCCACAAGGAAGCCATTAATAAACTTTTAGATACTATCCAGCTACCTCACTTATCCCACGTACAACAACAAGCCTTAGACGCAGATATCACAGCTGAAGAAATAACACAGGCAATTAGAGGGTCCCCAACAGGCAACAGTCCAGGCCCTGATGGCTACACATTTAGATACTATAAAGAATGTTCATAATTACTGGTACCACACATGACTAAAGCATTCACTGCCTTGCAAAACGAGGCCCAGTTCTCTCACCATTCTTTAGAAGCTCACATATCACTACTTTTGAAAGCAAATAAGAACCCAGAAGACCCAGGAGGCTACAGATTAATTTCTTTAATATATGTTGACGTAAAACTCTTAGCTAAGATAGTAGTTACTAGAATACAAGCAGTCCTTGGACATTTCATAGGCCTAGACCAAGCAGGAAAATGAGAGATAATACCAACAAATTAATTAATATTCTCCATTGTGCAAATCTCAAGAAAACCTCCCTAATGCTATTGTCAACAGATGTCGAAAAAGGCATTCAATAGGGTCAGCTGGGCGTATATATGTTCAATTGTTAGACAAGATTCAGGTTCGGTGAACATCTTTGCAAATGGATACAATCCCTTTATAATGGACCAGTGGCGAGAGTAAATGGAGTACTCTCCGATTACATTAAAATAAAAAATGGCACTCGCCAGGGTTGCCCCCTTTCGCCCACTCTGTTTGTCTTAGCTCTTGAACCTCTCCTCATGCAGATTCACCATAGCCCAGATATTTCTGGAATTACTGTAAAACAGAAACAATACAAAGTGGCTGCCTACGCATATGATCTGCTATTCTTCCTTACAAATCCACTCATAAAGATCCCAAACTTGAAAAAGTTATTCAATACATTTGGCAGAATTAGCAACTTTAAGGTTAACTACAATAAGTCCATGGCATTAAATATTTCCCTCTTTCCAAACACAATACAAGGACTCTCTCAAAATTTCCCATACAGCTGGGCGAATACACAATTTACTTACCTGGGAATAATCATTACCAAAGACTATGACGAATGGGTGGAAGTAAATTGTAAGATGCTACTTACCAAGGTAAATAAGGATTTACAGAATTGGTCCAAACAATAGTTGTCCAGGCTAGGCAGAATCAACATCATAAAAATGAATATTATGCCATGCCTACTATATATATTTCAGTGTATCCCACTTTTGTATTCTGATAAATGGTTAAAATCTTTTCAGTCCTCAATAATTCGATTTATATGGAGAGGACGACCACCAAGAATAAAAACTTCTACACTATACAGAAGCAAGATAGAGGGTGGCCTAGTACTCCCAGAAGGCCGCAAAACTAACCAGGATAATAGACTGGTCTCATCATTTGGACAATAAGGTTTGGGTGGAAATTGAGAAACAATCCACAGCCACACATTTGAACTCAATGAAGGGGAACCTCAAATTTACTTCCTTCAATTCGCCACTCACCCCTATCGCTAACAACCAAGCATTCCCTCCAGCTCTGAATCCTGATGCTTTTAAAGATTGGTAAGTGGATGACCACTTACAATTTGTACATATTATGGATAACAACCAATTAGTTGATTTAGAGGTACTCAGACAGGCTAGGCATAACAACACTCTTCAAGACTTTCAATATTGTCAGCTCAAACATTTTTATAAATACAATGGAGGCAGTAGTCATTTAGTAAGACAACTAACCACATTTGAAAACCTGTGTTACAGCAATAAACCCAGAAATGGGTGATCTCTATGACATATGACATGCAAGGATCAGTGGGGGGGGAGGGAACAACTGCTTTTTATAAGGGCGTGGGAACGGGACCTTGGTCTAGATATATCAGAAGAGAATCTCACAAAGGGGATTGATCACTTATTATTTAGCTCCAGTTTACTGAGTAGATGGTATTATACACCGTACAAATTGAAATTGATTTACCCTACTGCGAGTAATGTATGCTGGAGATGCAAAGCGGAGACTGGCACACTCCTCCATGTTTTTTGGGATTGACCTGATCTTACTAACTATTGGTCAAGAATTCCCCAGATTAGTTCCCAGACATTAGGTCGAGTGATACCCAATTCTCCAGAGTGGGTTCTCTTGTTCTGGGACAGGATCCCCATGGAAGATGTCTCTGACTTAACCCTAAAAAGGCACTTACTTAATGTGGCCAAAATACTTATCCCGAGACTGTGGAAATCCTCTATTGTCCCCAAACTCAAGTTTTGGGTAGAAAAAGTAAATTAAATAGTAAAATTTGAAGAACTCTCCTCATTCACAGAAAAACAACACATGGATACGCTGGTTCTTGTTCAGGGACACCACTGAATATAAGCAAATCATGAGTTCTTAGCCATCAAGACATTTTATAGAACAGCTTCAGGATACCCTCACTAATTATCTATATGTTGGGATAATCTTATGTTCACTGTGAATTTAGAGATGTATAAATCTTGTGCTGAATGCTATGTACACTGCTTCCCCTTACCCCTCCCCCTTTTTCTTTTTCTTTTTCTGTACCCCTACCCCTTGACAACTTGAAAACTTAATAAAAATCTATTATACAAAAAAAAGATTGTGATATTCTCTTTAGCCCCTTCAAGCAGATGCCGCCACTCCTCCAGTGCAAGATTAAAAGCCAAAAGTTTGCAGTTGCCCACATCCTAATTCTTCTCAGCAGGAGAAGTAGACACAAGGATGAAGGAGGATTCAGGATCAGGAGGAAGAAGAATTGAAGCAGAACTAAACAATCTTTTAAGAGTCAAAAACACCTCCTGTGCTTGTGGGGTCCAAGAAGTCTTAAAAGGTTTCTTCGTGAGAGCAGTAATAAGCTTGCGGTAAAAGTTGGCAAATCCCAAAATACATTGGATGGCTTTCAGACCCGTAGGAACAGGCCAATATAGAACAGCAGATGCCTTAGCAGGGTCCATCTGAAATCTGGAGGGAGAAATCACATTTCCCAAAAAGGAGATTGTGGACTTGTGAAACTCACACATTTCAAGCTTGGCGTAAAGGCAATTCTTCCTTAGTTTGAGAAGAACTTGTTTTAATTAGAAAAGATGATCAGATATTGAAAAAGAGTAAACCAGAATATCGTCCAAATAGACAATGACACAAGTTTTCAAAAAGTCACGAAGGACATCATTGATGAAATCTTGAAAGACAATAGGCACATTACACAAGCCAAATGGCATGACCAAATACTCATAATGGCCATCCTGGGCGTTGAAGGCCGTCTTACACTCGTCGCCTTAACGGATACTAATAAGGTTGTATGCACCCGTAAGTCTAATTTGGTGAATACTTTAGCTCCTCTTAGTCTGTCAAATAATTCTGGTATCAGAGGTAATGGGTATCGATTCTTCATCATTATCTTGTTTAAGGCATGGTAGTCAATGCACGGTCTAAGAGTGACATCCTTTTTCTGAACAAAAAAGAAACCAGCTCCGGCTGGAGACGTAGATTTCCTGATGAACCCTTTAGAAAGATTCTCCTGAATATATTCTTTCATGGCCTAGGTCTCAGGCACGGATAAGTGATATGTTTTTTCCCCTAGGAGAAATGGTGCTGGGAATCAGATCAACAGGACAATTGTATGGACAATGAGAAGGTAAGACTTCAGCATTTCTCTTCTCAAACACATCTGCAAAATCATTGTAGGCATCGGGAAGAAGAGGATTGGATGCTGGAAACAAAGATGAGGCGGCCACAGGAATAACAGCAGAAGAAATACAATTAGAATTTTCTCCAGGCCGTAAGTTCCCCAGTAGACCAATCAATGAAAGGGTTGTGAAGTCTAAGCCAAGGAAATCCCAAAATGATGGGAGTCTTAGGACAATCAATGAGCAGGAAGGAGATCTCCTCTTCATGAAGTCTGCCAACTAGAAATAGGACTGGAACAGTAGCAGAGGTGAGAACACCTGGTGAAATTGGTCTGCCATCCACAGACCGGGCAAAAAGAGGAATCTTGGGAGGAAAAGAACTCAGACCACAGGATTTAGCAAAGGAATTATCAATGAAGTTTCCTGCTGCTCCTGAATCCAGAAAAGCTTGGCAGGAAAACATACCAGACAAGGTGGACAGAGAAGCAGGGAGAAATAATTGAGATCCATAGAAACTGGGAGTGCAGAAACCTTGCCTAGGGGAGACTCCCCCCTCACACCTAGGCTGGAGAGTTTCCCTGATTCTGAGGTCTGGTTGGACAGGATCTCAGCAGATGTCCAGCGAGGCCGCAATACATACAGAGACCAGCATTTCTCCTGTGGGTTCTCTCCTCGGGAGCTAACCTTGTAGCTCAAATCTGCATAGGTTCATTGCAAACTGGAAGTGTGGGAGCCACAGGAGGAGGAAACTCAGATCTCACAAAGGTTGTAACCAAAGGTTTGCGGGCCCGAAACTTAAGCGAATACTTCTCCCTCATTCTGGAATCTATCTTGACAATGAAGATAATGAATTCTTCAAAGGAAGTAGGTGGATCCTGAGTAACCAGCTCGTCCTTAAAATCCTCACAAAGCCCCCTCCGAAAGCGGCAATAAGCACATCATTGTTCCACGATACTTCTGCAGCAAGAGTCCGGAAATTAATGCCATATTCGGAAGCCATATCGAATCCTTGGTTGATTTTCATGAGCCGGTCTGAAGCATTACGTTTTTGACATCTGGAACATCAAAAATTTCACAAAAAGTGGAAAGAAAGGCCGTGGAGTCATGTACCAGGGGATCGTCTCTTTCCAATAATGGAGAATCCCAAGCAAGGGCCTTCCCTTTCAGATGGGCGATGATATAGGAAACTTTAGCCTTTTCAGACGTAAATTAATCCGGTGCTGGATCTTGCATTGTGTCCGAAAACCACGATAAGTATCCGGATTACCGACAAAATATACTGGAGCAGGAATCTTGAGCACTTTTGCAGGTGCAGATTGAGAAGAATGAGCCACAGACCCAGAAATCTAGTGACTCTAGACAGGACTTAATGTGCTGTAATGCTTGAGCAAGATGCCTGTTGAGCCTCCTGGCTGTCCAGATGCTTCATCATTACATCAAAGAATCCCTCCATAGTCGAGGAAGCAGCCTGGGAAGGTTCCATACTGGCCAAAGCTTACTGTAACACTCACATTATCAGGAGCCTTGCGCAGTGACGGGTACATTCAAATGCACTGGTGAACCCTGTGGATCCTGGTGTTTACCGACGCCCTTTAGGGGCCCCAGGCTTTCGTCTGCGGAAACCAACATAGGCAAGGATTTAGCAGAAAACAAATGAAGGTCCTACACTGTACTTATATGTACCTGCATCAAGCCAAATGTGCTAATACATGTGTCAAAGGTCATATTTTAGTGGTTTTACAGTTTTTTGAAACCAAGACTCACAAACTCTAAAACTACAAATGTTGTGAGATTTTTTTTTAAAAAAAATCTGAATAAAAAATTATGAACAATAAATTACGCTGAACAATGCGCTAAAAATACCTAAAAAATGTTAGTCTTTTGAACAATTACTAGCGGAAAAAATACAAAAACCTCTAAAAGTCTGAATTGATTTGGAGGATCAGCATTGACTTCTATAGCAACTCTGCAACTTTTACTTGGTGACGTTTGCCATTAAAGGTTTTCTTGCTTTTTACACTTAGGGGCCGATTCATGAAGCTCGAGTGAAGGATTCGAAGTAAAAAAACTTCGAATTTCGAAGTGTTTTTTGGGCTACTTCGACCATCGAATGGGCTACTTCGACCTTCGACTACGACTACGAATCTAACGATTCGAACTAAAAATCGTTCGATTATTCGACCATTCGATAGTCGAAGTACTGCCTCTTTAAAAAAAACTTCGACCCCCTACTTCGGCAGCTAAAAGCTACTGAAGTCAATGTTAGCCTATGGGGAAGGTCCGTTAGCCTATGGGGAAGGTCCAATCGAAGGAATAATCCTTTGATCGTTCGATCGCAGCATTTGCGCTAAATCCTTCGACTTCGATATTCGAAGTCGAAGGATTTTAGTTCCTAGTCGAATATCGAGGGTTAATTAACCCTCGATATTCGACCCTTAATACATCTGCCCCTTAATACATTTTAATTTTTTAGAGCTTTTTTTTATTTTATTTTTAAAAAAGAAGAAAATCACACATTTTTAGAGATTTATGGAAAAGTGTAAATTCAATTGTTAGTAAAAGACTATCTTAATATAGGGAAAAATGACCAAGTAATGAGACAGCTGTGAAGTCTAATGCAGACTGCAGAATTTCTTTGTGTTCTTCTATGAATGACTGAATGATAAAGCTAGTAGTAGTCATATTTATGTGAGACTGAGACATTTCAACTTGATTTCCCATTGGTTAACTGGAAATGTATTTTCAACATTGTTTCAGGACAATGATATTATTTGTCATTTTGGTGCTCATATTTTAATTGCTTTTTAATTCATATTTTAATTGTTTAAAATTAGTTTATTTTTTTCTCTCTCTAACCAAAAAAATTAAAATGGTATTATATTGGCAGGGTCTTTGACTCCAAATAACAAAGTGAATTAATCCGGAGGCCAATATTCCATTGTTATCTTATGTAAAGTATAGCACATTATTTTGCTTATTCTTCAATATCAGACATTTTTATTTTTAAGTAAGTAAATACTTTGTAATATAACTGATAAAGAGGGAAATAAAACAGCTATATACTACATATAATGTTTGTAGGATACAGTAAGATTCTACACGAATGTACTTGAAAGGTCAAGTAAACAAATATGTTTTTCTGGAACTAGTTACTGTAAAAGACCTATTTCTCGTGTGGTCTCAAAAGCACTATATAAAGGCCAAAAACAAATTTATCTTCTGGCCTTCAAGTCTGTTTGTCTTCTTAGTACAAATCATAATTGCTTTAGGAGTTTCTGAATCCACTTCTCGATTCAAAGCTTGTGACAAATAATTGGATTTCCTACAAACATGCTGAGCAATGTTCAGCTCAGTATCCTCAGGGCTTTAGTCTCTGAATTATATCTGTCTTCTGAATGGCAAGAAGGTAGGTAGCTTACACTTCATTAAGCTGTCTATTTGTGCAAACATTTGTAAATATCATGATATAAATGATCAAGAGTTCAGAGACACAAAACTGTGACTGTTGGTTGGTAGATTACCTTCTAAAGTGTAAACAAGCTCTGTTTCAGTGTAATACCATCCTATTTACACTTAATTTTTTTTACAGTACTGGGACATGTATACAGCCAATTCATTTATGTCCCCTGACAAAGTGGCTGGCCCAAATTTGCCTGAGCTATATAGCTAGACAATTGTTGCTTTAGGTAAAATACAGTTGGAAAAACAGCAAAGCTGAAAGGCTGTACTCTTAAGTCATCCAAGCAAACAATGTTGAGGATCATGCTATCTTAAAAGTAATTAACAGATGCACAAAGACTAAATTCATTTTACTGCTTAATATTATGACTGTGGCAAACAAAGTCATATTTAGCATTTAAATCCATGTTTGAAATCTTGTTGGATGGAGCATATTAGCTTATGGGCAAATTTAAAACAAATGCAGGACTCATAAGCCAGTGACTGATTAAGGTTTAACACTTTGTGAAAGAAAGAGTAATCAACTTCAGGGTTATCAGAAGGGTATAAAAATCTCTCTCAACATTTGGGGATATAACTTGGATTGACATCCCTAAACTAATTTGATTTAGGCCATATTTATTTGGACCAATAAGGCAGGCTTCTATTACAGTATAAAGAAGTTGCTTGTCACAAGCTATGGTGTATATAGGGAGAGTGAGAAAATTAGAATTACCAAGTTAGAAGTAAACTGTTGCCTTTATGAATTTAAAAAATATATAGGGTCATTATACTGCTGGGCAATATATAGATCCCAAAACTGTCAAAAAGCGAAATGTTTTTGCCCTGACACTTTTACTTCATATCTGTGCAACATGCTTGCCTGCTCAACAATCCACATCAAGGGGCAGGTATCAAGAGTGGAATAATCGATAATTTTTTTTTTTGAGACGAATAGGTCCATTTTCGATCGAATAGGTCAGTTTTCGATCGAATGCAAAATAACATCCGATTTTTCAAAGTCCACCAATTGACTCCAAATGGGTTCTAGGAGGTCCCCCATAGGCTAAAACAGCAATTCGGCAGGTTATAGATGCCGTATGGTTGAATATTTATAAAATAAATTTTGATATTCACATTTTTTTTTCACATTTGAATCAAATTTTAACTATTCCCTAGTTAAAGTACGCAAAAATTAGCTCGAAATTGAATTTTTTTTTTAATAGAATTTTTTCTTCGTCCTTTGCTAAATCTGCCCCTAAATGTTTGTAGTTTATACTGGAGGAGAAACAATTTGTCTCCTGATAATTAAACTTAGAGTAATAGGGACCCAAGATTGTAAGTGCTACTAAGACAGGGATTGATATATAATCTCTGTAAAATACTATGGATTTTTAATATATTAATAAAGGTGAATTTTGTCAGATACAAAGGAGTGACCAGCACATGGGGTTAGAACACTCCTACACAGAATTATGCATAAGAACAAGTGTTTAATAGATACGGTTTTACTTCCATTAGCATTCCTTGACCATGTACCCTTGGTAGATGACCCTTAAAAATATGTTATATTAGTGCTTGGGTCATTTAAAAAGACCAACTAAGAGGAGCAAAATCATGCTTCATAGTGCTTGATCAAAAATCACTTGTGTCCTTGGTCTTGCAGCATTGTACATCTTGGAACAGTTTCTATAGGCCCATTTACAGGCTGTAAATATAGGACTCCCTTTCACCCTGCCCTACCATTCATAAATGACCCCTGTGCAGTTTTGACATGCTTTTCATTAACTCCTTTGCGGCCTAAAGTATACAAATATGTAAAATATATCATCCTTGCATTAAAACAATGTAAAGCTTAGTTGCCAAGCTCTAAAATAAATTGCTGAGAGTAAATAACAGACATCAATCTGCCTCTGCACATTTCACTGGGTTCTAAATTGCAGAATTCTACTTTCAGGGAGACAGTCAAGCCAGGTTTTCAAGAATTATCTTGTTACCATTTAACCAGTTCACCTAACTACATTTTTCAATGTATGTCAGCATTCTAAGCAAAGTTATTGACTAGTGATATTGAAATCTCGATAACCATTTGTGAATGGTTGGGGCATAATTACAGTATCTTAGTATTTGTCTTCCTGTCAGTACAGTTAACAGCAGGGCAGTGCATTGGTTACAAAATGAAATAGTGATCATTGTTTTTTATACAAAATCTTACAGTATTATTTCAGAACAGCTACATACCTATTTGCTAATACCATATTATTATCAGCTGCATTTTTCCTTTTTTTATTTGGCAGTTCATCATAGTTAAGACAGGGGGGTTCTATTATTGCCAGTTTTTTCAGAATTAAGCCTGTCACAACTTGGACAGATGTTTCTAGGCAGATTACATGACCCTGGGTTGCTGGTTTGAACTGTGAGGAATTTGTTCTGTTACAGCTTTTCTGTTACCTTATGTAGTTGTCATAATGTTTGAAGTACAGAAAAAAGTATAGATTTGCTCTAGTGTTAGGATATCGAAGGCATCACTGTTTTTAAGATAAATATAAACATTAACCAAAGGAAAGAAAATGAAAACCCTGAAAGCAATTAAAAAAACAACTGCTTCTGCGTAACATAGTATAGTATGGAGCTTAAAACAATGCTGAGCTTAATCAGACTGGCTTTTTTTTCCAGGAGATGCAGTGGATTTCAACATTAATGTAGTTGAGCTTTACAGGGACACACTATTCCCCAAATTCAAGTTATGTTGAAAGGAATGTAAATGCTAATATTTGGAAAAAATATATATTTCACATTAAATTGCTGCAGAAAGAACCCTGTTTACTAATCCTTTCATCAGTTAATTCAGAGCAAAATTGTGCAGATATACAGTATATTGTGTCCCTAACAAGAATTGGCAGAATTCTGCATGAATTGCTACAGCCTTGTCATATTTAATATCAACTCAGAGCAGACTTAAATATTTTTGGTAAATAGCAAGAAAATGTAATGTAGACTTTTGTTGCATTTGAAGAACATATATATATATATATATATATATATATATATATATATATATATATATATATATATATATATATATATAAACAGATCCGGCCTGGTGCACTCCCAACCAACTTGGTCCAATGCCTGGGTGCAGGCTTCCACAAAATTATATATACAAATATTAACAAACCGCACTCCAGGGTCTTTGTCCTCTGTGCAAAAAGGTGAGACTTTATTTCAACGTTTCGGCTCCATAATTCGGGCCGTCATCATCTTCCTGATGACGGCCCGAATTATGGAGCCGAAACGTTGAAATAAAGTCTCACCTTTTTGCACAGAGGACAAAGACCCTGGAGTGCGGTTTGTTAATATTTGTATATATATATATATATATATATATATAACAATCCTAGTCAGGTGCACTCTCTACCAAAAAACATCCGCCTGGGAACTACAACTCTCCAATCTGGCAGAACAGTTTGCGGCGAGAGGATATTCCAGGACTCTGATAAATGAACAATTACAAAGAGCCAAACTAACAACACAGGACACTTTATAAAGTCCGGACAGCACCAAAAAGAAGGTCGCAACAGACCTAATCTTTACTACACAATGGACTGACATTAGCATGGATTTAAAAAAATCACTTACCAACAGATGGGAGATCATTAAGGTGGATAAAAACCTGCCTTTTGCAGAAAAGAAACCTCTTGTGGCCTACAAAAGAGGACAGAACCTAGGCGATATTTTAGTAGCTAAACATCTAACAGACTCACAGAAGAAGAGCCAAACATGGTTGGATAGACCATTAAAGAAAGGGTGCTTTAAATGTGCGGGTTGTTTGACATGCAGTGGAATGTTGCAGGGTGCATATTTTACACACCCCAGTTTGGGGACTAAATACAAGATTGATCATAGAGTCACGTGCACTAGTGATTATGTAATATACATGGCTTGGTGTCCCTGTGGGTTGCACTATGTGGGAAAAGCAACAACAACATATAGGGAGCGAATGAATAATCATAGAAGTGCTATAAGGAGTGCACTATCCACAGGGAAGACTGATCAGCCAGTAGCGAGGCATTGGCTTACGCAAAGACACACATTACCGCAGTTTCGACATATGATCATTGATCATATACCTGCACCATGGAGAGGGGGCAACAAAGGGCTAATATTATTACAAAGGGAATCAAATTGGATATACAAACTTAATACCCTAGCCCCCAAAGGCTTGAATGAGACTTTACCCATGTCACCTTTCTATTAGAAAGTTTCTTGAGAATTTTTCCCCTGCATAAAGTAGGAATATTGACTTTGACCGTGGAATCACTGGATTACACTAGATAACAATGGGACAAAACAGATCATCGCATGGAGTCATTGGACATACAAACAGAAAATGTTTTTTATCTTGAAACGTAGCCAGTGTGTGATAAGGCAAATTGCAACATTGTAACCAGGTCCAGATGATAGTCTGTTCATAAAATGAATGATACAATAATGTCATTACGTAACATTTCATGAATGATAAATGTTCTGATCTTGGATTTTATGTTTTCAGGATATGAGTACACCCCAGGGAGAAAGGTGAGAGGCCGAGAAGGAAAAAGTGTCCCCTGGTGATTTAACATACCAGTGCTCTGGCTGACCTATGAAGGTGTGCGAATGGAGGTATGTACAAAACGAGAACCAATAAACTCCACCAATAAGCTCCAGGGATTACTCCAGCAGACCAGAATTGACACTACCAGGACCCAACCTGGGTGAGATATGCACTGTATTCCCGACGACAGAAGGGGGGCCACAGACCATATAGTCAGTGTACACCCTGATGCCGGGAAAAGAGTGGTAATTTGAGGCTGAGAGAGAGTCACACTCTGGGTAAGAAGCGCATCAGCGCTTGCAAGCAGTGAGCGGAGTGCTTGGTTTCCCCGCAGTTGAAAGTGTTAGTGCTCGCCATGGCAACGTAGGCGGGGCTAAGGCCAGACACTGCGGGTGAACAAGGAGCTGGTGTCTCTGGGAACCGGAAAGCGATTAAACAAATAGTCGAAGCAGCAACCCACACTGGTATGTTCTGCCTATAGTGGGACCACAAAGGAGAGATCGGCTCATACCTTAGATCGCCTGGGGGTAAGTGTTTTTAATTTTTCCCTGACGTGAGTCGGTGGATGCAGCCTGACCTAACGACGGCTGTTTTTTTAAACTCACGCTGGGGGAGTATTGGCACGGATTAACATCACTCAGTCACTGATGCACCGATTGTATTATTGCAGTCACGGACTCGTTATTTTATCACAACTATGAACTTAATTTACACATTGAATACACCCACTAATTATGATGTCATCTGCAGACATTTGGCGCCATTTTCTTCACCTTTAAAAACTGTTCCACTGTTGTAGAGTTTTCACTTTCCTGAAGATGGCTCACGTGTGAGAGCCGAAACGTTGAAATAAAGGCATTTCGATTTTTGCACCTGACAAGTCCTTGGAGTGCGGTTTGTGAGATGAGAATATATATATATATATATATATATATATATATATATATATATATATATATATATATATATATATATATATATATATATATATATATATATATATATATATATATATGAATAAATAGTTTGTCCCAAACCTTTTGCTCAGATTCAAGCAGATCAAATATTTTATTAACTATGACCCCTATTTGAAATGCAGTAATAGCTTAACATTCCTGTATTGTTTCAGGTCTTTTTCCAGCTTGACTAGAATGTATAAATTTAGTTATTTAAAATATTGCTTTTTTTTGTAAGTCAAGTCAAACTTTATTGTCATCACTAAAAAACTTACACAGTGGGGCAAAAATCTTGGCAACTTTTAAATCTCACCGATTTTTTCAAGAAGTTTTAATTGGTAAATTAAGGGGATGTGAGCTGGGGAGTTTAGTAGTTTTTTTTAAAATGAGAAACAGTCAGGTTTTAGTAAATAATTCCCATGTGTTAATATCCTTACCATAGGCAATAGTGAACGAAAAAATGGCCATAAAGTCCAATTGCCAAAAAAAAAGATGTTGTGTGATATGCCTTGAATAAACGACCATTGAATGTGTTTCACAACTTTTTGATGTTTTTAGTGTATCATTAATTATGCCAGGTGTACAGTTTTGTACATCATTTGTATATTATTGTGCAAACATAGACAGATTCCAATATATTTCAATTATAATTCTGCCTCCCATGATAATGATGATGATGATTATTATGACCTTCAGATAATCATTTGTAAGCCATTCGTTGTCTATGTCAGCTTTCAGGTGTGTCGCCTTCTCTCCGATTATAGATCTTGATTTTCCATTGGTTAACTTGAAATTTATTTTGCTTTGAACAATTCAGAGTTCCTAGATGTTTTATTCTGTATGATTACTCTACATACCTACCAACTCTTTATTCCCACCAGCTTTTCTATTCAACATGGTATCATTGTAAAAGTATTATTAGAAACAAAACTGCTCCTGTAAGTAAATAAAGGATATATAGGATAAAATAATGCAACTGAATTTCTGGGAGGATTTCCATTTAGAGCTGAAATTCAAAGGCTACTTTTATAAATACTGAGGTTGTGAACGGATCCTCTAGGCAGAAAAATGAAGAGCTACTTGCCGTCAATAGAATAAGATACACCCAAGATCAGAAATTAAATTGGTAAACCATTGTGTGTATGAAGGTCTTTGAAAACTTTCAGATTGGAAGGAAGAGCTTATAGTATATTTTCTTATCACGAATTTCTTATTAATTTAAAATGAAACCTCTTATATCAGGCATGTACTGTAACATTTACTTCACATTCTGCTTCTGGAACATACAATGAAGAAGAATACCAACAATTATTCTGAATTGAGAAAGCCAGTTGGTTTACTGGTGAAACGTCTTCAAGAAAAACACAGCAAGTGCAGTTGATTTGACTTATTTCTATAGATACACTAGATAACAAATTATTGACAATCTGTGAAATGTTTTTGAAGAATCACATTGGATATCACTTCCTCTAGTGCAGCGGTGATGGACCTCCTGAGACAGATGGTCATGTATAACACCTGTCCTGTGGTGAGCAGCAGAAGTCTGGTCTAAATGGGGTTATACAGCTATACATAAATTATTGTTAACAGTATAGACTGTTTACATTCAAAGTAACATTTTTCTATGCAATAAGAATGTTATTGAGTGACAACATGTCAATACTGATTACTCTGAATACTCCCTGGTGGCTTTTTTTTTAAAGAAGACCAAGAGTCAAAAAACAAATTTGTCACATAACTGTCAGTGAAGAACACTTTATAAATAACACCAATCCTAATGGTTAATTTCTTCATGTCAATAATCTTCTGACACGTTGCTAAATGTGCCTCTTTTGAACTTCATCTGATTTAAAATAGTCTTGCGAAAGTTGAAATCTCCTGTCTTACAGTAAAATGACAATAAGGGGCAGATTTATTAGACATCTGCTACAGTTTGGGTTAATTTTTATAGCTATGATGGCTGTATTTTAAGATGTATAACTTGAAGGAAACTGTTTCTACAACAGAAGCAAATTAAAGACTTCTGTGCTTCCGGTAAATTTGACCCCAACTTTTCTTAATTTTTTTAGATAAAATATTTAATGTGATTTTTTAAAATAAAATGAAGAACAATCCTTAAATATGAGCCAGAAATAAGTCTGAATACCACTCATCCGCAGTTTAGTACCTGGTTAGTACCGGGGCGGCATAGGTGGACGTTTGTGTGTCTAGTTCCTACTTGGTCCCTACGTAGATAGGCAGGAATGGCACGGGGGAACAAATGGAATGCGTTACAATGAATTACTAGTTGTGAGCCATTGGTGCCATAATTATGTTTTTAAATTGATTGGTGGTCCACGTTTTATTGTAATTATTAATAAAAGCTAAATTTTGTGACTTTCTGTGGATCTGCCATCTGAATTGGTTTGCTTGTTGTAAGGGGTAGATGAAAGCTAGGAAAGAATCTAGTCCAAAGTTGCTTCGGTGATATTTGGAGTATTTCGAACCCTTGCCTAAATTGCAGTAATTATTACAAAACGTCTGTTATATAAAAAAAAAAAATCTCCAAGCATATAAAAATGGAAAAGGTGTTAATTTGCTTTATTGCTAAGAGTTAATGATAATGTTTTAGGTCTAATCCTATAATGTCTAAGCCTTTGAAAGCAAAGTTTAACACAAATGGGTCTGTTGACTCATTATTATCTTAGAAACCTGTATATACACCTATTTCTGGATTAGGATATCAGGTGAGGTGTCAGGTAAGGTTAGTTAATGTCTAGACAAGAAGACATTCCAAAAGACAATTGTGTATTTGCTCTATGATAGCTGGAGCCTGTTTGCATGTGAAAATCCATTACATGAAACAGTGAAACCGCTGCACTGGTGTGTTTGCTTCACCTATTCTACTCTGGCATACATCAAGTTGTTTACAGTTTACAGATAATACAATGTATGTATTATATGTAAACTGTAAACAACTTGATTTACTCTGCGCATCCTGTTTTTTTTTTTTACTTTATCACTTAATCTTTTTGGTCATATTTTTAGCTTCTTAGTTTTTAGTTTAATTTGACAGCTACATTCACTGTAACACTTACTGGCAATGTTCACGTTAAAGGAAAACTAAACCCCCCTTACCAAAAGCCCCCCTCTCTGCGGTGTGCGTTGTTAAAAAAAAAAATCCTTTTAAAAAAATCTGACCCTTAAATGCAGAGAAGAGCAGTGGAGCTCCCAGTCACCATCTTTCGGATCTTAGTATTGTTTTCGGGTTTCATCGCCTTTGCATGTGCAGTTGAAGTCAATTCCTGACTTGGCCCAACTGCACATCCTCAGGCAGGCTTCATGTCGGCGATTGCATCCAGAAGCTCCGCTGTGCTTCTCTGCATTTAAGGGTCAGATTTTTTTAAAAGGATTCAAGGGCAAATAAGGTCTTGATCTGTATTAAACGGGGCATTGATTCACAGCAGGAAGGACTCATTCTTTCACTGTATAGAGCACTGGTAAGGCCCCATCTAGAATATGCTGTACAGTTTTAGTCTCCAGTGCTCAAACAGGACATTACTGTATTAGAGAGGGTACAGAGAAGGGCAACTAAGCTAGTCAAAGGTATGGAAAATCTTAGCTATGAGGAAAGACTGGCCAAATTGAGGATGTTCATGCCGGAGAAGAGGCACTTAAGGGGTGATATAATAACTATGTATAAATATATAAGGGGATCATATAATAATCTCTCTTTCCAGCTGACGCAAGGTCACCCATTCTGGTTAGAAGGAAAAAGGTTCCGCCTAAATATTCGGAAGGGTTTTTTTTTACAGTGAGAGCTGTGAAGATGTGGATTCTCTCCCAATAGTCAGAGTCAGAAAGGAATTTTTCCCCCTCTGAGGCAAATTGGAGAGGCTTCAGATAGGGGTTTTTGTTGCCTTCCTCCGGATCAACTAGCAGTTTGGCAGGTTAAAAAAAGAGTTAAATGGTTGAACTTGATGGTTGCGTCTTTTTTCAGCCTAACTTACTATGGTACTATGGTACTATGTAAAAAAGACGAGTACAGCTAAAGTAAGTAATATTCAAAATTTTAGGGGAAAACATTTACAAAACAACCATATGTAAATAAAATGTGGGGTTTATGTTTTCACCTGTGCTCACTGTGTGCAATAAAACTTCTTACTAAAAAAGTCAGCAGGCCATCTTCAAGCATGCCTTACAAACATGCAAATATTTCTTTAGTGCTTATTTCCTAAGCACTTCTGCCCCCCTCGATGATGCACCGGATGAAAAATCTGGTGTCAAGAAGCACATCTCTGCCCTATAGGACAGGGCCCTGATGTGGGCTGTGGGTCCTGCCACTCCTAACTTGCACTCCAAAATGATTCGCAAGGTAAAGGGGAAATGTTTGTGACTCTCCCTGCCCATCCCTCTTAAATGCATAACACAGGCATTCAAAGCATATTTCACTTCAGAGCACAAAGACCTGCTGACAATGTCTGATGCAATGGTTAAAGTGCAATAAACCCCAATTGCTGCCTTTGCACTTTGCACACTGAATGGGGCATAGTAAATAGGCCTTTATAAGTATTAGTTTAGTTTAGTAGCAGACAGTGGAATGGTGCTTATTTTTTTAATGACTTCTCTTTTACTGTATTTCATGAAAAAATGATGAAATTCAGATGTATGTTTCACAGTGGTGTATTCCACTGAAGAGCCCTTAAGACAAGATTGTTGAGTAGGGATGCACTAAATCGTCTATATATCTTTTCAAACTACTGTATTTACTTAAGAAACTGAAACATGGATCGGTTGTGGCCTTCACAGAGATTATAACTGGCTTTTATAGTGTACCAAAAGTTATTGTGTAGCATGAGAAATACTGATTGATCAATATTTGATTTTACTTGGTTGAAAACTGTTCATCTGTAAGATGAAATGTTTATGCATACATGGAAATGCATTTTCTTGAATTTTAGGCTTGCCTTTTACTTATTATTTTACTATATTAATGTATCAACCAGAGCTGAACACTGAGTGCATGGTGTCTTATTTCAGTCATGCCTGCTCTGTAACTGTAGATGCACATGGCTACCTGTGAGGTAGGTGTCAATCAACTTTTCAGGACATGACACAGCATAATCATAAACTAAAGAAGGCGAGAAAACTATCATCATTACAACTAATCACTACCTTGTAGGATGTGTATATATTCACTTTTAGGTAAAAAAAAAAGAAAGAAAAAAAATCCACATCTTTGAAGTAAGAGTTTCTTTTCAAACAATCAATTAAAGGAACTGTTCTTGTTGCTATTTATTTGACTCTGCTCTTTTCCAAAACATTTTGAAAGGTGACCTCCCATGAAGTAATTGAGATGCATGCTTCATTTTTAGTAGAATGCTTAGCAAACGTATTAAGGAGAATGAGAGAATTTGTATTATCTTGCCAGTATGAAAGGAAAGGCTGGTAAACTATGAGAAAATAATTATATGTATGAAATAGTTTTGATTAATAGTATTGTACAATAATATGAGCGTGGATAAAGCTAGCACATTTCTATTGTTCTAAAATAACATGCCCACCTTTACTTTTCTGGTTGGTATATGATTTCTAAATAAATATGTTGTAGATTATTCTCACAGATATTGTTTTACAGCTACTTGGCAAGTTGTAAACATTTCAGAAATGGGTATTACAACTTCTTTTGGTTCACTCTTCATTTTGCAAATACTATATTTTAAATATCGGATGTGAGCTTAGTGCATTTGTTCTAACACTAAAGAGTTCTTAGAATTGTTTCCCATTGGAGCCAGGCAGGTTTAGGTGTTTGACATATCTTTTGTAAGCTTACTGTTTCCAACACAATGTCAAACATAAATTACAGTGAGGAATTGTGGTAAAGGAAGGGAGCTGGCAAAGCTAAACCAATACCAAGTGAAGTTACACTAAAATGGAAGCATTAAATAACATAAAATTGAAAAACTGATGTGTCTCTGCACTTAACTTACAAGTAGTTTCTTTCCTCAGACATAAATCAAAGCAGTTTTTAAAATATAGCTAGTTCAGTAGTAAAGTCCAATCAAGTTGTTAAAATATTAATTACAAATAGTTCAAACATAAAATAATTAATTAATTGAATACTAAATATTGAATTATTGAATAATATTTGCAGTTAAATACGCTTTAACAAATAGAAAGTTAGTTTAGTTTTGAAAACAAAAGTTTTATTTCACTTTGGTAAAGCAAATATTGCTAATGAAATCTCTGCTCCCACAACCTATGTATGTAATGACTAATGTTTTAGTCTTTTTCTTTCACAGAAGAATATGAAATTCTACTTTTTTTTCATAGTAGAAAAAAGTAAATTTTAGAAAGAAATGGGTCCTGTTTATTATGCTGTGTAAAATGATTTAGGTCAGAAAATGGTATAAAAAATGTTATAAAGTAAATTGCAAATTTATAAAGCTGTGTATATTCTGCAGTACTGCCCGATTGCTGTATTTTAAAGCGGTAAAGGGGAAATTTCTTTGTGTAAGGCTTGGAAACATATAACAATTCATAATAAAATTATATGTTTTGCATTTCTTTTTTACATACAGCGTAAATAGTATATGCCTTACCTGAGTAATTCTTAAAAAACAAGTAAAGCCTTATGAATGTTGCCAACTAGTCAGGGCTCATAAAAAGTAAAACAAAGGCTTTTATAAGTGTCTGCATAGTGTACCCTTTGGCAAACTTATAGCACGTCACTTCTTCCTTGTTTAGAGCTCCTAAACTTAAACCAAAACTATGGTGCATGCATAGAGAGAACCATAGCATAGCATAGTCTGTGCATCGGTATTATGCTGTTTAGGTTGTTTCAGATCACCTGCTCCCTCCCAAAATGTATACAGCAACATGCTCCAGGCTCACACGCTGAAAAGGCCCTTTGCCACGCTGCCCGCAATAAGATTTATCATGGCTCTGGCGGGCCCCAAGGGGGTGCAGACCCTGGTGCGATCGCACCTCCTGCACCCCCGGTAGTTACGCCACTGTTTTAGATGATGTATATATTGCTTGTGCTACATGTGTATGTTGCACAGGGATGGCATAGATGAAGCCCAAGTTGGTGCTTGCAAGCTGCTGCATTTAAGATTTAGGGACCTGTTTATCAAGTCTCAAATTTTTCTGGTCGAGTTTTAAAGGACAAAAAATCCAAAATTTTAGATGGGAAACAAGATTTATTCCTAAACTCTCAAGATGCTAAAAATCCAAATCTACTCCTGCTAAAACTTTGAAATCATGTAGAAGTCTATGGCAGATGGTCCCTTTAACAATTGGAACATGTTTTTACCTTCAGGATTCTTGATAGTTTTTGATAATTCAATAAATTCAGGTTTTCGGTGACAATTTAATAAAGTAGAGTTTTCAGAGTGACAATTTGCACCATTCTTGATTTTGTCTCGACTTTTTGTCTCACTGATGCTTTTGAGAAGTTTCATTTGATAGTTTTGGGCTGGTTGCTCTGGTTTTTGTTCAGTAACATGGTGAATTTGTGTTTTTATCGGCCAACAACTTGATAAATTCGAGTTTTTAGAATGACAATATTAAAAAATTGCATGATTCGAACTGATTCTCCATTTTGTTGCACAATTTTATCGAGAATAATTATTGGTAAATTAAGGCCATTTGGGTTAGGTTGAATTTTTTTTTAAAAATAAAGTGAGAAAAAGTCAAATTTTAATAAATTACCCCCTTTATGTAGCTAGATTAAGAAAACTAAACCTTTCCTCTGCAAAATAAACCTAGCAAGCTCAGGCAGAGGAGCACTAATATGAGGCAAAAAGGGGTAAAAGGAGAGTTTGCTGATTTTCCTTTTCTTTTAATCATGGATTTAAAAAAATACATATATTATGCCCAATACCTATAATAATTCCAATATAGTATCAGCTGTTAATCATAATAATGTTTTTATAACTAATATATAGATATTATGATTAATATAATAAATATGTCTTAAAAACATTAAAGATTACATTTTGGAAAGTACTTCATGCAGTCAGTATAATGGCTATGCAGTCAGTATAATGGCTATTCATCTTGTACTGTACTTTAACTGAATCTAGATTACACACCAGTGAAGATCTATGTAAAGTAATTTGCTAAAGTTGTTTTGAAAACTATATCTACAGTATTTAAAAAAAATTTAAGGTCAAAAGCTTGGATATCGTTTGTTCAGCTTTTCATATTTGAATATACTGTATAATACAAGTCAATATGTTTCTTTCTTTTTGTACTCTCATAATTCATTGCTCAGCTTTATGTTTATTGATTATGTCACAGTAAAAGAAGATACTTAGCAGAGATAAGACTTGCTGACAAAGGTGAAAGATATTGATTTTGACAGCGAGGAATCGTTTTGAAAACAGATACACTGCAAAGAGAGTTAAGCCAGTGGTCATCATTATCTCTGGGTTAATGAAGAGTTTCAGATACACTGATTGCACTAGTCTGAAACATATTAAAAAAGACCCTGCATAAATATAGATCCCTTATATTTCTACAATGTGCTTATTGTATACATAGGGTAGACATGTTCAACATTACCGTATATACTCGAGTATAAGCCGTCCCGAGTATAAGCCGAGGTACCTAATTTTACCTCCAAAAGCTGGGAATGCTTATTGACTCGAGTATAAGCCTAGGGTGAGAAATGCAGCAGCTTCTGGTAAGTTTCAATCAAAAAATTGAGGGTTTCTGCTCCCATTGGAGGTGCCGGCGACCATTCTTGGACGCTGGCGAATATTCTTGGAGACTATTCTTGGACGCTGGTGACTATTCTTTGGCACATGCGACTATTCTTAGGCACCGGTGACTATTCTTAGACGCCGGCGACCGTTTTTGCGCTTGACCCGAGTATAAGCCGAGGTAGAGTTTTTCAGCATATTTTGGGGGCTGAAAAACTGGGCTTATACTCGAGTATATACGGTAATTGTTTTTTAATATAAGCATGTAATGATTTAATGTGGCTATTATAATATATAAATGGTTAAAGTGTTGCCTTTTATTATATGAAATATTTTAACTCAAATAAGCAGTTCACTAAACAACAGTTCTTCTGCTTGGCAAAAATAATAATAATAAAGGGAGAGCTAAGTTATTACAGCTAAGTTATCACACGATATACAGATTATAGTGGAAAATTCTTTACTGTACTGTTTTTTGCTTTGATTATGAACAAAGCTAGTTAATGATTGGTGACTGTGTGTGACATTCCAGGTGCTCATTTGCCCAGTATTAGTAAATGAGTCTGAATGAACAAGCTTTATATTTGTAGAAAAAATTCAGACACCACCAGCTAATTTCAATAAACTGAAAAGAGTTATGGATGAAATAAAAATGTTATCAAATGACCCAAAATCTCTAATACAAGATTAACTATGATTTGTCATAGAAGAAGAAATGGAGGATTGTTGACAAGTACTGTAACTCTTCTTGGGATACCATTTTAACAGTTATGAAAATGTGATATAAAGAGCATCTGTTTATATCAGTTTGTTACCAATATTTTGAAATAATATTTTTATCAAAGTTTTTACATTTTAAATCTTAAAATAACTGTTTAATGCAGTGTGTTATTCAGGTCACTACTGCAGGATACACTTTTACTTGAAAGACAAATAGAGAATGACAAAATGTGGGCATTTTTGCATGCAATTTTTAATAGAGAGCTCCACGTATTAGACAAGGTAAACAACGCTTTAAATGTGTACCTACACCTGTATGTTATTATATGCTATCCCCAGGACCCAATATCCCAGGAATGTATTTTTTTCACAAATTTCATTATTTTGACTACCTTAAGTCTGGCTCACCAAGCAACACTTGCATTCTGGCTGTAAAAAAAACCATAGTTACACAGCCCCAGACATTGGGAAGTTTTTGCAGGTGCAGGAAATAAATGCCTTCAAGGAAGGATAGGTGGAGGGATTGGCCAGATATCTCTATTACTATAGCAGGATAGATGTCCTAACTAAATTTGTAACCTTGCTATGAGCTAAGGGAAACGTAAGGTTTTATCATACAAAAAAGTGTGTTTGAACCCCAAAAATTCATGAACATGAAAAATAGCATTAAAGTTTGTGTTGTGCAAATCAAATAACTGTTTTCTTGATTAGGGCAGTGGAAGACAGGGAGATTTTTCATGACTGCTGGCAACAAATCTCCCAAAAATGCCTCTCCATTTTAGAAAATTGAAATCGCTGGTGCTGTGACCTTCATATCTCTAAGTCGCCTGAAGTTTCATCCAGAGGCATCTAGTGTTTTAAGAAATTGTGAAAAATGGAGTCTAATCTATTAATCTATATATCAGAACCTCAGATGCATGCACCTTAAGTAGCAATTTATTTGCTTGGAGTAATAATTGAATCAACTGACTCTTTAAAATTGATGTTAATAACTGAGTAACGACAGTATGAACATTGACAACACTGGCTTTCCCCAAACACAGAGTCATCCAGGTGAATGGGAGAAAAGAAATAAATTACTTAAATAAACAAAAGATATGGCATGAAGAGTTTTCTGAATAGCAGCAAATTGCCTGTCATTCGAAAGCCAGATAGAAAGAGCAGCAATGAGCTCCAATGTAGCATTAATCTATTGTAGCTCTCCCAGGTGATACAATGAAGGGAGAGTTTGGAAAGGGACTCTTGCTAGATCTTTCCCTAGGGTTTCCAATGGAGGGGATTCAGGCCACTAAAGTGGATCTGTGTGGTGAAACCTGTCAAGTTAGTATCCATAGTGTGTTCTGCTCTTTGAATAATTATAGCTCCAACCCAAATACCTACTGTATATGCCAATGTTGAACTACGTCTGTGTGTTTAATAACCTGTGTTTATGTTTAAAAACCACAGGAGTCCATTAGGAGAGGGTGTAGTTGAAACACATGGCTCCCTACTGCCACACATCAATATGAAGAGAGAGTTGAGAAAGATGTTTATAGTTTAATTGCGTTTTGGTACCTGGGTTGCTTAAACACTGTTTTTGACAAATAAGGAGGGCCCAAGCATTTACAAGGCCTTATACAAGAGCACCCATTGTACCCCACTGATGGCTTCTGTAAGCATCACTCTCATCTTTTTGGGGTATCACAATCTTGTTAATTATTCAATGTAACTTAAGGCTTTTCATTATCACTTTGTTAAATCTATTCATTTATAACTGTTGCCTTTTCTCTTATTAAGTAGTATAAAGGAGGGGATTTTATTTAATCTAATAGCAAATTATAGGAGAGAAAATATCAGTATACATAAGACGTTGCTTTGCCATATAAAAGTGCTTAATTTGCTTCATCTGGAACTGGCTGTAGTAATTGGAACATAGTTTTACAAAGACAAATTGTAATCCCTTTTGCAGCAGTGCATAATCATTCATAACCACAATACATATTTTATATATTTGTATTTGTTTAAATGGGAAAGTATATAATACTTAAGTAAGGAATAAAAAGGTCAGCATGTAGTTGAAACAGATATTGGTAATAAAAGAAGGGCTCTGGTGGTTTATTACTTTTTCCACAGCATGTATTAAGCTTTTTAGGAAATTGTATACTTTGTAAATTGCATTTATTGTGTCCTAGTATGTTAAATTAGCTTTTTTTTCTCATTTAGGCACAATTTCCAAATAAATTATTATAATTGAAACTATGCATACTACTCTTCCTCACAAGCATATGCTTACATTTGTGTTTATTTACTTGATTCAATCATTGCAATAATGACTTTCCATTAAAATGTCCCACTTCTCATAGTTTGGCATGAGGAAGTAAAAATATACAGAATAAGTCTGAAGCAAAAAGCTCAAGCACAGCTTGTAAAGTGCACTTGCCAAAAATAATGCAAATTTAATATTTTTGGGCTGTCATTAATACAGTCATGTCTTCAAAATCTTCAAATTAAAGAAATCTGCTTAAACTTGTGAAAAATGATTATAAAGCTAGTTTCTGTGTTCTATTTTAAATTATACCGAGCATTAGTAAAATACCAAATTCAAGTAATTTTCTGCTCAATTTGTTTTAATGCTGGTGTAGTGTTAATATTTATCATTAGAAAATATAAAATTACCTCATTGCTTACATAAATCTACAATGTAAACCAACTCGCTTTACTTCCTAAATATAATAACATTAGGAACACTTACCAAACTGGATATTTTTCTATAGACAGGACCTACAAAGATAAGCACACAGAACCTATATAAAGTAAATAAATAAAAATACAGCCATCATTGGTGCCACGATAAGCAAATGGTGTAGACCGCTCAAAACTCACCCTCCAACAGTCTCCTCCATTCAATTACCTTCCCTAAGCACAAAAGAAGATGTGGTCTGGGTTCACCACTATCTGAAGTTTCCCTCTGTACAAGTATCAAACATCAGAAATGAGCAGCACTTAGGGCATTAGTCTTTAATTCAGCATAAACAGTGAACACCGGGTCAACATTTGCTTATGTAAATAAAGACTGCTTCACTGGAGTGATACATGTTCATCATTGGTACCATACTGAATAGACAGTTCAAGGTAAATATATGTCAGCAAAAGAAAGGGGTGTACACTTTAAAATCACTATTTAATTATCCATTAGCTCTGCAATGTTTTTCATAGTATCCCCCCAGGAAACTTTAATCAATGGATTAAAAATAAGTATTTTAGCTTATTTACCATGACCAGTGGCGTAACTAGATGTTACTGGGCCCCACAGCAAATTAATTTTAGGGCCCCAAACATATCCAGAGGTTGTCCTGTTTTACCAAAATGTATTGAAATTGTATATGAATTTGAGCCTCATGGGGCCCCCTATACCTCCTGGGCCCCCTGCAGCCGCAGGGTCTGCTTCCTCTGTAGTTACGCCCCTGACCATGACCATTGGTATAATTTGGCATATTAGAAGAAAACAGTTGTGCATTCACATGGAATGCACTTGATTCACCTGATAATTAAGCAGACATTTTAGGATTAAAATACTGTATATATGAGCATTTAGAAATCAATATTAATATTATAATATATTTTTTAAGGGAAATTTAACATGCTGTAGGATGAAGAAGAGAGGAAATTCTTATGTCCTACAAGTTATCTTTCTACTGCTGGAAGGAGAACATATTTATATATATTTATATTCTTGTATAAATATCACAGTGCCTGTGTGTTTTTTTATAAGCTGGTGTGGCTTTCTAAACTGGATACAAGTTTCTACTCAAGGCCTACCTCCCCAGTCAGAAGGAACTCTTACCAGCCCCACTGGTCAGGAGTCCCATTCTCATTATGATGATGCATCAAACTTTGAAGTGAACTCCAGAGTTCTTTCCAAGTCATTCACACTGCCACCTGGTGTCTTCCTATGTTATGCTTAGATTAATTTAAGGAAATAGTAAGTAAGTAACATAGTAAGTTACACTGAAAAAAGTTAAACCTATATAAACCTACTGCTAGTTTATCCAGGGGAAAGCAAAAAAACCCAATTGAAGCCTTTCCAATTTGCCTCAAAGGGGAAAAATTCCTTCATGACTCCAAGATGGCGATCGGATTAGTTCCTGGATCAACTTGTACTACAAGCTATCATTCATTACCCTGTATTCCCCCCTTTGCTAAAAAGCCATCCAACCCTTCTTAAAGCTATCCAATGTATCAGCCAGTATAACTGATTCAGAGAGAGAATTCTAATTCAAGTAATGCAACTAACGCTGCATGGTTCACACATGAGCACATTCAAAAGAGACTAGAACATGTTAAGATAAACAAAGGTCCAGTACTAGAAGGTATTCATCACAGGGTACTTAGAGAGCTTAGCTCTGTGATTGCCAACCTCTTTACTTTCAGAATTCATTGAGGTCTGGCATGGTACAGAGAAACTGGCAATTTGTTAATGTGGTACAGCTATTCAAAAAGGGATCCTGTTCTCAGCATCAAAACGATAGGCCGGTTAGTCTGACATCAGCAGTAGAAAAGCTTTTCAAAAGGGGTATTTAGGGATAAGATACTGGGCTTCATTGGATATAAAAAAAGGTTGAGTTTGTGTCAGCATGGTTTTATGTGTAATATATCTTGCCAGACTAATTTAATTTCCTTTTATGAGAAGGTAAGCATGGACCTCAATTCTTGGAAGGCAGTGCATGTGATCTACTTAGACTTTGCTAAAGCATTTGATACAGTGCCACACAGAAGGTTACTGGTTAAATTAAAGGGATCCTGTCATCAGAAAACAAGTTTTTTTCAAAACACATCAGTTAATAGTGCTACTCCAGCAGAATTCTGCACTGAAATCCATTTCTCAAAAGAGCAAACAGATTTTTTTAGATTCAATTTTGAAATCTGACATGGGGCTAGACATTTTGTCAATTTCCCAGCTGCCCCATGTTATGTGACTTGTGCCTGCAGGAAAGAAATGCTTTCTGGCAGGATGCTGTTTTTCCTTCTCAATGAAACTGAATGTGTCTCAGTGGGACATGGGTTTTTACTATTGAGTGTTGTTCTTAGATCTACCAGGCAGCTGTTATCTTGTGTTAGGGAGCTGTTATCTGGTTACCTTCCCATTGTTCTTTTGTTTGGCTGCTGGGGGGAAAAAGGGAGGGGTGATATCACTCTAACTTGCAGTACAGCAGTAAAGAGTGATTGAAGTTTATCAGAGCACAAGTCACATGACTTGGGGCAGCTGGGAAATTAACAATATGTCTAGCCCCATGTCAGATTTCAAAATTAAATATAAAAAAATCTGTTTGCTCTTTTGACAAATGGATTTCAGTGCAGAATTCTGCTGGAGCAGCACTATTAACTGCTTCATTTTGAAAAAAACATTTTTTCCCATGACAGTATCCCTTTAAGGAATGTTGACCTGGAACATAGTATTTGTACCTGGATAGAGAACTGGCTAAAATATACAGTAGATTAAAAGTGGTGGTAAATAGAATATTTTCTAATTGAACCAGTGGTGGAGTACCACAGGGATATGTACTTGGTCCTTTGCTTTTCAACTTGTGTATTAATGACCTTGAGGTGGGCATTAAAAATTTTTTTTTGCTGATAATATAAAGTTGTGCAGAACTATAGGTTCCATGCAGGATGCTGCCACTTTGCAGAGTGATTTGATTAAATTGGAAAACTGGGCAGCAAGCTGGAAAATTAGGTTTAATGTTGATACATGCAAGGTTATGCACTTTGGCAAAAATAATATAAATGCAAGTTATACACTAAATTGCAGTGTGTTGGGAGTTTCCTTAACTGAGAAGGATCTAGGGGTTTTCGTGGATAAAAAATTGTCTAATTCTGAGAAGTGTCATTCTTTGGCCACTAAAGCAAATAAAGAACTGTCTTGCATAAAAAGGTCATAAACTCAAAGAATGAATATATAATTTTGCCTCTTTATAGGTCCCTGGTAAGGCCTCAGCTGGAGTATGCAGTGCAGTTTTTGGCTCCAGTCCTTAAAGGGGAAGGAAACCTAGTCCGCGCAAACCAAAGTTTGTTGCCCACCCCTATGTTGCCCCTATGTTGCTGTTCACAGCAGGAAGAAGATCGCGTGGAAGAAGATGTCATCTGTGAACTCCCTGGACTGGACCTGCACAGAAGGGTAAGTAACAAGTTAGGGGCATTTGCCCAGCGGGACAGGTAGGCCAGGGGGGAGGAGGGAGGGTGGGCAACAAACGGGTGGGGGGTTTGCACCGACTAGGTTTCCTTCCCCTTTAAGAGGGAGAGAGTGCAGAGATGTGCAACTAAACTGGTTAGAAGATTGGAAGACTTCAATTATGAGGGTAGATTGTCACGGTTGAGGTTGTTTTCTCTGGAAAAAAAGACACTTGCTAGGGGACATGATTACACCCTACATGTACATTAGAGGACATTATAGACAAATAGCAGGGGACCTTTTTACCCATATAGAGGCCACCACTTCAGACTAGAGGAAAAGAACTTTCATTTGAAGAAGTGTAGGTGGTTCTTCACAGAATTGGCATTGAGGTTGTGGAATGCCCTGCAGGATGCTGTTGTAATGATTCTGTAAATGCTTTTAAGAGTGACTTGGAGGATTTCTTGGACAAGCATAATATCCAAGAGTATAGATATGGGTATATATAGTTTATTTGAGTGTGGAGGGATCAGTGTGTGTATAATGGATGCTGGGTTTTAATTGGAGATGTTGAACTTGATGGACTTTGGTCTTTTTTCAACCCGATCTAACTATGTAACCATGTCACTATGTAAAAAGACAGACTTTACTGAGTCTGCAGGTAAACCTGCTAACAGCTGTTTAACATTTACTTTCATGCTTGATTCTTATATAACTTTTATGACCATATTTTGCATAAATATCATTATTGCTTGTTAATTTTTTTCATATAACAAGCTGCTTTCCTTTTCTTAAACAATAATTTACTGGCACTTGCAGATATGAGTACAAACGTTTTAATAAATAATGGGAATATAAGGAGCCAAACAGACCCAAAGCTAGACCTGGGCCTCCTACATACAAAAATGTTTCTGATGTGATTAAGGCATGGTCAAGTTTTAGCTCCTTAAAGGACTAGTAACAGTAAAAGGGGAATTTTTATGTTTCTGCATTAAAGTTTGTATTTGTTGATCTAGAATCATCAAATAAATCAGCAAAAAATGTTCTGACTCCAATTTACAGTATCTTATTGTGTAAGAACTAAACCCTATGTATTCTACAGAGTTTATCTGTTATCTGCTGTGTAATCTGTTCTTTTTCATCATTTTAGATTGAATGGCAATTCCCATAGCTACACAGCAGCTTTTTTATATAAGCTATTGTAGTGATTTCGAAGCAAACACACAAATTTTACCAGTGCAGGCATACTATTTTTATTAGGTATGGGAGGTTGGAGTCCGTGCTAGCTGGAAAAAGGGGGGGGGGAGGTAACAGCTGCACCCGGAATTTGGATCCACTTATCCACTTTTGAGTAAAATTAAAACGAAAGGAGGTGCGCTATATTGTAGATAGGACACCTATAGGTCAGGCACCCTGGTAAAAAAAACTTAAATTGCTTGCCAATTAAAGAAAAATTAACCTTTTGTATATAATGGGGAGAATAAGTAGCAACTGCAAGCAATATATCAGCTTCCACTATTTTGTAGTCTTAATACAGTTTTATGCAAAAACTAACGTATATGCTTATATTTTTCTGTCAGTTTAACTGGAAATATATCCTGAACACTACTCAGCTAACCTGAGCTTTTGGAACTTTGGAACTGTTTAAAAAATTACAATCCAAATACCGTTTTCATTCTGAAGAGGTAAAGTAATGATTATTACATTTTTTAATATAATTTGTGGGAACACTGATACATTTGTGATTTTATTGATTTCACTATTCAAAGGAGCAACTGAATTAATTCATATATGAAAGTATTTTAAAGTAATAAAAATAGTATGGCAATTACCTAAAAATAAAGAAAACCTCGATAGTGTATTAACCTTTAAACACAAAAGGTAATATGCCAAATATATCAGTTTAAATAATGCATTCCCATTTACCTAAAACTGTTCAGTAGCTGTTAAAATGAAGAAGATTAATAGATTTTATAAAGAGCATATCCAGAGGGACAGGACTCTGTAGTAATCTGTTAGGCCTTTAGCAGGTATCATATTTGTAGTCCGAGGTTTCATGCAGTGAGTGGGAGACACAAAACTATAGAAATTAGGATTTTTTACACCTAAGTATGCTTTATTCTGTCATCTGTGTAACGTGGAACAACTGTTATTTTAATAATGCATTGGCAGTACAAACCAGTATGTTTAATAGGCGTACTTAGACATAATGTACATGGGTTCTGCTCAACTGAACAAGAGCCAAGATTTCTGTTGCAAATAAAAGAAACATTTGTGGCAGGCAGTTTCCAAAAAAAACACAAATCAACGCCTAACCATCTCTAAACAAGTTCAATTTCTTCGGTGTAAATTCCATAACTGATTTAAAGATTCACATTGACACGACTTCACATTTTGGGCTGAAAACATGAGTGTACTGTATGTAATATGAATATTTTTAATTAAGCTGGTCTCTGAAACATCTATATCAAAGGAAATAAATGCATTCTTTAAAAGGATAAAATAATATGAATCTGTTTTAAACATTGTAAATGCTGGCAAGATATTCTATGTGAGTTAATGGAAACTGCAATTTCTTATTTGTTTGTTTAATTGAGATGTTCTAAATCTATACTTCACACGGCTGGTGCTGTTTGATTCATTATTCACTTTAATGTTTCCAAGTATTAGAATTAGCATTTTATGTTAATAATGCTAATAATTTAATTTACAGATATGAGCAAAGGAATATAAAATGGAGAAAACATATTTTCAAAAGATTATATCGTCAACAAGATGGCAAACGTTTCTTAAATCTCTTTTTAGCTTTTGCCCATGTACATAACAAAAATGTTTTACTGACAACAACATGTAAATTACTGTATCAGTCTTAAAATTCGTAATTTTTTAGACATTTTAGTCCCATCTTAAACACATTAATTCCCTCTTGTGTAGCTGCTCCTGATTTAAACTACTGCCACTTATCCAAAACTAAAACTCTCCTTATTTCTATCAGTCACCAGTGATAGCACAGACTGTTACAGTAATTGAAGGTAAGATATTAACTAACTACTTTATACATACCTTTTTACTCATTAATGTCTTCTCTGCCTTCTTTGCCCCTGTCCTATCGAATTGTATGGGTTACACCTGATCTGAAGTGGTGTAAAATAAAGTACAAAACCATTAAACAATTCTATTTGATGGTGGTTTACTAGAATTAAAATCATTGTTCTTGAAACAATTAACAAACAATGTGCAGAGAACGTGAATATATGGATTACCCTGACAAACCAGACAGAGAGGGGGGAGAAGATAGTTGAAAGCACCAGCCATAGAATTAAAGGGAGAGAATACTCCCTTTTTCACCATGAGCTCATTAAATAGGACTTGTAACATATTTTTTACCTATTACTGTAATGAACAGAAAGTTTGGAATTGCTGAGTGTTCATGTTTTTGGTAGAAATTGGTTATCTTATTCCCCATAAATAAATAAAATATATTAGAAATTAGATATACAATAGGCAGCACAAAACAGGGACATACAGACCCATACGTTTTTTACACCCCACACTGAAAAGCACTGAATACACTTTGGCACATGCAGTATTACCCTTATATAGCTACAAACAAAAAACTACAGTATATTTAATGTTATGGTGTTTCTAAAGTTGCAGTTTTTTTTAGTTGTTTATCATAATGGTAAGCAAGTTTACTAAAGATTATACATAATAATGAAGCTCATGATTCACTGAGACTGACAGAGAGAAGAAAAGAAAACAAAAGAAAGACACAATCTGGGATACATACTGTAGATAGTATAAAGCAATTAGTGTTACAAATGAAATAATAATTTGTATATAATATTCAAACTATATTAAACAGTAAATATTTTTTTCAAATACAGTCTTATGCACAGCATCCTTGGGGACTATAACAAGATCCCAAAGAGTAGTATATGATGAAATTTGAGACTGCAGCCGTTCAAAAGATAGATATTCTTAACTGTTATTCCAAGTTTAGCTATTTAATTTTTTATAAACCAAGAAGGAATGTTGCAAATATGTTTTACATTCTGATACTCAAAATAGAAGGTGGTACAGTCAGCACTCAAAACCAAGATGATCTAGTCATATCATTGTGTATTCACTGGAGCATTTGTAGCACCACAAATAATACATACCAGTGAGGCAGCTTTGCAAAGAGAGGAGGTAGGGAATAATCTGTGCTGAGAGGAAAACAATATTTTTGGAATATATTTTTAGTATTTTACATGTTTAACTTTATAGAAAATACATATACAACAGCATTTGTACCATTAATAATAGTCATTTTGCGGATCCGGAGTTGGTGCAATAGACATTGTACAACACCCCTATATAACAGTTCTTCTTTGCTTGGTTCCCTTGCTATTCCCCTGTTGGGTTCAACTTGTTTTGGGAAAATGTGTCTCCAGAGTATGTGGAGGATACCAGGTGGGAAGGGTATTGTTGGGGTTCAACTGTCATGTTCTTTTGTCTCTTCTCTTCTCCTTCTCTGTCTCTTTCTTTGTGAGGCGAGGCCCTACGGTGCTCAGATGTTGGGGTGTTGAGATAACCCCCATGCCACTTGGTACCTTGATGGATCTGTTAATAAATTGTTATCTTGGAATGTACGGGGTATGAACGACAAGGTCAAGAGATCCTTGGTCCTGGATACTGCTAGGAAATCAGGGGCAGACCTCATTCTACTTCAGGAGACCCACTTAGTTGGACAGAGAGCTCCGGGCCCTCAAGCGTAATTGGGTAGCTTTATCCTATCATGCTGAATTTTCCACTTACTCCAGGGGAGTCGCTATATTAATTAGGAAATCCTTGAACTTTCACTTTGAGACACTGATTACTGATAGAGGAGTGAGATTTATAATTCTAAAAGGACAAATTGCAGGTATTACCTATATCATTGTTAATGTTTACTTGCCCCCCCCCTGCAAAAATTACAATACTAAATGAGATATTACAGAAAGTAGCTGACCTGGGAGATTCTCCAATGTTATGGGTGGGTGATTTTAATCTGGTAATAGACCCAGCAATGGATAGGTTGCACCCTTCTGCACATGACACTAAGATCTTCTCGAATTGGGTGGAGGCTACTGGGCTGATAGATATTTGGAGGTGGAGGCACCCTCTGACTAAACAATATTCTTGCTACTCTGTGGCTTCAGCTGCAATGTCTCGTATTGATCTGTCTGGGTCTGTGAGTCTGTGTCTGGGTTCAAGAGATATATTGACTCATGTGGATAACATAGAGTACATCATCAGGATGTGCTCGGACCATGCCCCCCTAGTACTGGCAATAGGCAGGTCCCCCTACACGCCTGTAGGTCAATGGAGGCTTCCTCCTAAATGGGTAAATAACCCCAAAGTGGATGAGCAATTTACTCCTCAGTTAACATTATACTGGGAAGTAAACCAGGGCACCTCATCTCACTATATAGTATGGGATGCAGGGAAGGCCTTTGTCAGAGGTACTTATATCTCCTTAATCAAAGCTACCCGGAGGGAGAATGAGCAGGCTCTCTCTCTCGTGCGAAATGTGCTTGCTAAAGCAGAGGTGGACCTAGTGCAAACACAATCTGATGAAACTAGGCAGGCCATGCAGATAGCGCAAAGAGACATTGATTTGTTCCTAACGGAGAAATACACACAGCGTGAACTCTATAGGGCGGCCGTCTGGTATGACAAAGGGGACAAAAATGGTAAACTTTTGGCACTGCTAGCTCGGGGTGATGTGCCCAGAACTGTAATACATAGTGTCACAGATGGTAATAATGCTGTTACAGACCCAAGCCAGATGGTGGAACATTTTAGGCAGTACTTCCAGTTGACATACCGGATACCTGAAGATGCTGCAACGGAAGGTCTCACTGAATATTTAAATAACATTGACTTTCCAGCAGTGTCTCCAGACTCAGTAACAATGCTGAAAATGATATTACAGTCGACGAAGTTAAAGATGCAATTAATGCTTGTCCCCTGGGGAAAACACCCGGACCTGATGGGATTCCCATAGAATGGTATAAGAAATACTTAGAATTTTTAGCTCCTAGACTAGTAGAGTTGTTTAATGGGTCTGGTGAAATTGGTACGTTACCTGATTCTTGCTATGATGTCACGTTAATTCTATGATGTCACGTTAATTCTTGCATATGTCACGTTAATTCTAAAAACAGGCAAGCCGCCTGATCGTTGTGAGTCTTATCGTCCAATTTCCCTACTAAACTCAGATGTTAAAATCTTTGCTAAATTTCTTGCTAATAGACTTAAATTGGTGATATCGGAGCTGATTCACCCGGACCAAACAGGCTTCATGCCCTCTAAAGCCACAGACATTAATATTAGGAGTTTATATACCAACATATCCACTCAACATGATAACCCGGGTTCTAGAATAGTGGTATCGTTAGATACGGCAGAAGCCTTTGACACAGTTCAATGGCAGTTCCTTTGGGAAGTTTTAGCCCGGTATAAATTCGGCCCTAAATTTAGGAAGTGGGTACAGCTGCTTTACGCTCGTCCTCGAGTGAAGATTATAGTGAATGGGAGGTTAACTGAGAGTGTGTCTCTAGAAAGAGGCACGCGCAAGGCTGTCCACTTTAGGGATGTAGCGAACAGTTCGCCTGTTCGCGTCCGCCTAATGTTCGCGAATGTTTGGGAACGTTCGCAATTTGAGTTCGCGACCATTCGACCGCTAAAATCGAACGATTTCCATTCGTTCGAACGATTTCCATTCGTTCGAACGATTAAAATCCCTCGACCGTTCGATTCGAATGAAAATCCTTCGATCGAACGATGAAAATCCTTCAAACGTTCGAATCGAACGAAAAATCCTTCGAACGTTCGAATCGAACGATTTTGCGGGTGTTCGAAGCTCGCGAAGCTCCCTAGTCCACTTTCCCCAATGCTCTTCGCTTTGGCTATTGAACCATTGGCTATATATGTGCGGGCGAATGAGGAGATACAGGGATTAAGTCTGGGGAATGTTACTGAAAAAATATCACTATATGCGGATGATATGCTGTTGTACTTGGCAAATCCACACCAGGCTCTGGAAAGTCTCCTTATAGTAATGTCTGAATTTGGTCGATACTCTGGTCTTAAAATCAACCATTCTAAATCGGTCATCTTCCCAATAGACTCTCTCCCCCAGGCACCGCTGACCATATATCACGTCTCCAGGTGTTTTTCCTCATTTAAATACTTAGGTGTAATAATACACAAAGAGCTTGATAGATATGAACAATTAAACGTATATCCGATAGTGCAGACATTAACTAACAGAGTTGGTATTTGGTGGGACCTACCCCTTTCCCTCCCAGGTAGAATCAATATATTTAAAATGATCTTTCTCCCTAAATTTCTGTATGCATTACACAATTCCCCTATCACTCCGAGGGCATCTTGGTTTACAGGGGTGGATAAAATAATTAGGGGCTTTCTATGGGCTGGAAGCCATCCACGCTTAAACATGAAAATATTGCAAGCTTCTTTGTCTAGTGGAGGATTAGCTTTACCTAACCTCAAAACTTATTTTCTTGCAGCACAGCTAGTCTATGCCCATTGGTGGATGGTCCCTGATATGAATAATCCGGCCGTTATACTAGATGCTGCCATAGTTGGCTCATTGGAAGCCCTATCCAAACTTCCATACTGAGGTGCCTCTTCTTACTGTACCACCCACCCTGTATGGTCACTGTAATACATGCTTTCCAGAAAGCCCTGAAGGTGGTACAGGGCCCATCTGAAGTTTGGTCTCCTAGGACTCCAATATGGGGCAATAACCATCTCTCCCACTTCCATGGGATACAGGACATGGCTAGATGGGCTCAGTTGGGAGTGAATACCTTAAGAGATATTGTCAATGGTGGTGAATGTAAAACCTATGATTTACTGAGACAGGAGATGCATCCTCCCTACAATATGTTTTTCAGGTATCTGCAGTTGCGGCATGCCTTTAACATGCAATTTCCTGCTAGACCCATAAGGGTAGTTGAATCCACCCTGGAGACCTACCTCCATAGACAGGACCTGACTAAACCACTCTCTTGGTTCTATACTATTTTGTTGACTGCAGGCCCTTCACCCCTGGAAAAATCTAAGACTAGATGGCAGAGAGACATTCCTGAGTTGGATAATGAGAAGTGGTCTGATGCTCTCAAAATGGTTCCAAATATTTCCATCTCACTGAGGGATAGATACATCCAAGTAAAGTTTTTAAACAGAGTGTACCTGACTCCGTATAGATTAGCAAAAATATACAACACTGTATCGGATATGTGCCCTAAGTGCAGGGATGAAATAGGTACTCTGTTCCATGTATTTTGGTCCTGCCCGGTGATACAGGGATTCTGTGGTAAGGTGCTTCAGTTCTTAGATGAAAAGTTAGCACTCCCAAATATCCGTTCCCCGGAACTCTGTCTACTAGGACTGTCTGGTGATATTCCACTTCGCTCCTACTCCAGACTCTGCTACCTACAACTCCTCTATTAAGCCAAGAAAGCCATTCTTATGCACTGGAAGTCTTTAGACCCCCCCTCGTTGCAATATTGGCAAAAGCTGGTAAATGACAATCTTCCAAATGAGAAATTGACATACTTAGCCAGAGGGTGTCCAGAAAAATTTGATGCCATATGGGGTACCTGGTTGAATTTACAGTAGTCTGAAAAAGATTTAAATCTTGAATAGCCATATTGATTGCCTTTGCCTCACGTTTTTTTTTCTTCTCCTATTTCCTTCTTCTCCTTCTATTGTTGTTAAAATTGTTAAAAATAAAAACTTTTAAAAAAAAAATAATAGTGATAGTTTAGCTCTGACCTATTCATAGCAGATTAGTATTGCATTTATATTGCTGTCTTAATTCAGAAATTATCTAATTAACAAAAGAAACTTATAATTTTTTTTGTAACTTAGATTTTTTTTGATTTAGTCATATACAGTAAGTTTCCATACATTACAACTTTTCTCTGAGACATGATAATTTTACAGTATCTTGTTGTAGTAAGGTTGCAAAAAATTACAGAAACATTAATCATACAGTATATCAAGATGAAAATAAAATAAGAGAAAAAGGAACATTAAGTAAAGTAAAAAAAAGCTATTACAAGGTAGCATGGATACATCAACAATTTCCAATGTAAAAGTCCCTTCTTATCACTTTTCCTAATATCCCTTGGGATAAGTTTTTCACGTGGGATATATCATCCCTAATCCTATAACCCTGAATTATTTGTTTTGAGAAATAAAATAGTCCCACTTTGACCAAATTTTCTCATGTTGGGAAGTTTTCCCTCTAAGTCTAGCTGTCATCTCCTCCGTTAGTTTCATCTCACCAATTCAGGTAATTTCCTTGCCTATTGTAGGAGCCTCTGGTGATTTCCACTTAGTGAAAGCCTAGCTGCTGTATATATATATATATATATATATATAATATCAAAACAGGGGGTTATGGGAGCACTCTAAAGGCTTTAAAGTATATATAAGTATAATAAATGCTATTGCATATGTACCCAAAACAGGGGTTATTTTGTTACAAAGTTATGATCATAAAATTGATAAGCCACCATACCACGTCAAGGTAAACCCCGAATGGCGGTCCCTAACTTGTTTTATATTTTATGTGCATTTTAGCATTACCTGTAATCAATGTCCGTTGAACGCTGTTTTTTCACTAAGGGCTAAATCCTCCCCAGCCAGCAATCAGGCTTTTAAAGGAGAGATATTCCCAAAACAAACGCCCAATTTTAAAAGCATAGGATCACCACTAGTTTAAAGGGGGGGTATGGTGTGCTACAACCACTGAAGCTATGCCACAGCTCCTGGCTAAATATACAATATCAAAACAGGGGGGTTGTGGGAGCACTCTAAAGGCTTTAAAGTATATATAAGTATAATAAATGCTATTGCATATGTACCCAAAACAGGGGTTATTTTGTTACAAAGTTATGATCATAAAATTGATAAGCCACCATACCACGTCAAGGTAAACTCCGAATGGCGGTCCCTAACTTGTTTTATATTTTATGTGCATTTTAGCATTACCTGTAATCAATGTCCGTTGAACGCTGTTTTTTCACTAAGGGCTAAATCCTCCCCAGCCAGCAATCAGGCTCACTAGTGGTGATCCTATGCTTTTAAAATTGGGCGTTTGTTTTGGGAATATCTCTCCTTTAAAAGCCTGATTGCTGGCTGGGGAGGATTTAGCCCTCAGTGAAAAAACAGCGTTCAACGGACATTGATTACAGGTAATGCTAAAATGCACATAAAATATAAAACAAGTTAGGGACCGCCATTCGGGGTTTACCTTGACGTGGTATGGTGGCTTATCAATTTTATGATCATAACTTTGTAACAAAATAACCCCTGTTTTGGGTACATATGCAATAGCATTTATTATACTTATATATATATACTTTAAAGCCTTTAGAGTGCTCCCACAACCCCCCTGTTTTGATATTATATATATATATATATATATATATATATATATATATATATATATATATATATATATATATATATATATATATATATATATATATATAGTTTAAAAGTTCCTGTTAAGTGTTAGGGATATTTATGTGAGGTAGGCCCAAGAGAGCATTGGACGCTCGAATAGGGATTTCCCAAAAGAAAATCTTGGCAATCATAACCTTAATTTCCCTCCAGAATTCAGATAAATTGGTGCATGACCACAGTATGTGAGAGAGACAGGGTTGGACTGGGGGGCCCAGGGCCCACCAGGACTAATGTCCAGGGCCCCTTCCGACCCCCCACCTACCCTACTATGACGCGTTGAGCGTGCATGGATGAAGGCGCAAATCGGCTTGCCGCGGCTCTCTGAAATCAATAGGTACCGCGCGCATGTGCAAATGGCTCTACGCAGCACTTCAAAAACGTTTTTTTTCCCCGAATCTAATCGGGAGAGGGAGCTACAAACAAAGTCTACAGTACAGAGAGAGAGAGCCCCCTTGTCCGCACGCTCACCAGCACATTGCTGAGGTATTTGGGAATAGGTTACTGAGTTTCTCTGGGGTATAATACCAAGAAAATATTGTCTTATAGATGTTTTCTTTTTGTCTTACACAGGCGAAGCATTGTCCCATATGTTCCCACTGTTTTAGAGTTAGCGTAGTTGAGAGCTCCTTCTCTCACTGTAACATATATTTATGTTTAGGAAATGGCTTTGTGTTCAGAATAGTGTAGATAGTAGATATTAAGGCTTTCTGGGGGAGCCCTCAGAGGCACATTCTTCAAAGGAAGTAAGTGATGTGGCGGGCCTGTCCTCTGCACAGACTTTGGATGTAGTGTGCGATCTGAGCATATTCAAATTGCCAACTCTGGGGTATTTGGTGCTTCTCTTGGAGTTCCTCAAATAGTCGTATACTCTGAAAAGGTTTTTTTGAGCTCCAATGTCTCTGGAAAAAAGGTTTCAAACAAGAGACCATGAGGTTGGTGATAGATAGGAGGACGTCATCCACGAATAGGGATATCTGAAGTTCAGTGTTCCCCAAAAAGGAAATTATATTATTATTAAGTATAAATCGGTTATTTTATGCCACAGTTTGTGCAAGAAAATGCTAAAGTAAGATAATGGAAGACATGCTGATTGATGCAAAGCAAATGATACTGAAGAATTTCTTATAATACATGTTTTAAAATGTTTCTGTTCTTTTAAAAACAAAGTAGCCAACATTGAGGGGCAGATTTATCAAAAGTTGAGGTGACTTTTTGAATGAAAAAAAAATCGAATTTCGAGCTATTTTTTTGTGTACTTCGACTACGGAATAGTACAAATTCTATTTGAATTTTAAAAAAATGTGAATATTGAAATTTATCATGTACTGTCTCTTTAAAAATCGGATTAGATCAAATGCACTATTCCTTTGATTCGTAAGATTCAAATTCAGCCGAATACAGACGTATCTGATCGAAAATGGACCTATTCGACCAAAAAAAAAACAGACTTAATTTCAGTTGGTCTTTTTTAGGGATGCACCAAATCCACTATTTGAGATTCGGCCGAATCCCCGAATCCTTAGTGAAAGATTCGGCTGAATACTGAACCGAATCCAGTAGGAAAAGGAAAAAGTGGAAAAAAAATCTTCATTTGTGACGAAAAGTCACGTGATTTCCCTACCTGCCCCAATTTACATATGCAAATTAGGATTCAGATTCAGTTCAGCCTGACAAAAGGATTCGGCCAAATCCGAATCCTGCGAAAAAGGCCGAATCCTGGCCGAATCCTGGGCGAATCCTGGATTCGGTGCATCCCTAGTCTTTTTGAATTCGAAATTCGCCCCTTGATAAATATGCCCCTTACAGTAAAATGTGTTTTATTCAGGTAACAAATGTATTTTTGGAGTATGTAATGATGGATGTAAGAAAAAATTATGCTTCAGAGAATGTTGTTTGAATGTTAATGTGACATGGGTTTTATAATAATAATATAATACTTGAAATCTGCCTTTTATACTGTTGGTAAAAAGGCATTGGAAATTTGAATGATTGTATTTACAGATACAATTATATTGCATTTAGCTGCTGCCCACCGGTGGCACTTTTTAGGGAATACACAAAGAATAAAACTAGAATGCTTTGTTACCAAAAAGCTAATCAAATACATTACTTTTTGTTTCTGCTATATTGAACATTTTGTATTCAGTATTCTGTATAATTACATAATTTTACAAGCATACCACAACACTTATTCTAGAAACCCATGAGTTGCAGATTGATTATTCTATTATTTCTGTACCATTTCTTAATATGTGCACAATAAAGGGATAAAAAATAAACATTTAATGAACATATGCACAGTTTATAATAAAACATATAAGCAAAGCATTTATTTAAAAAAAACAATCTTTTGCATAAAAATGTGTGAAATATAACTTTGGAAAAGTCATCCGTCGTTCTACTTCTACTATTTGTGCTTTTTGCACCCAGGCAAAATCTACCACTAGACGAGTTGTGCTGGCTTCCAGAACCCTATATATATATATATATATATATATATATATATATATATATATATATATATATATATATATATATATATATATATATATATATATATATATATATATATATATATATATATATATATATATATATATATATATATATATATATATATATAATATCTCAGTCCATGTCAAAAATAAATATAAAATTGGTTTGTAGGCTACTTATTAATTCTAGCAAAGGAATAGTAGTTGTCATTCCCCCCAAAATTAAGCAAGTAAAACAGATTAACAGACATTTTGCTTGCCAAGTTGTCCCCTCAAATTAATGTTACAATAGCAATGACCATCTAGGAGATTGTTGATTGTGAAAAACTCTAATTCATTCAAAATATATTCATTTGTTTTTTTTTTGTTTTTTAATCCTTGAATATTAAGTCCATAGATAAAATATATTAAGGGTGTCATGGCAGAGCTAAACAAATGTATGATAAGGTATTTTACATAATAAAAGACACTTGGGCTCATTTGTAAACGATGGGTAGTTACTGATTAATGATTAGCTTTGTCAGTCAGCTGCAGGTAGAACAATGAAATCAAACATCTGCTTGGTTGACATGGGTTACAGCCAAAGTGCAGATTTGCCCATTGTTCATAAATGATCCCTGTCAAGTTTGTCCAGATGCAGTAACCTATAGCAACCAATCAGCAGGTATAATATACTGATCCCCATGTTTAACTTTTTTTTTTTTCAGAGATGAAAATGAAATGGCTTACTTACTATTCCATATGATGCAACAAAGCACTGTTATGATTTTAATTTCAAATACAATATAATTTCTAACTGCTTTTATTTCCAGTTATTCTGTACTTTTAAAATACATTTCAACCAGATTATATTATATGCATGCTAAAATAACCGAGGCAAGAAAATTTGTTGAGGTGACTAAAAGGGGTTGTTCACCTTCCAAACACTTTTTTCAGTTCAGCTGTTTTCAAATTGTTCACCATAAACAAAGACCTTTTTTCAATTGCTTTCCAGCTTTTATTTTTTACTGTTATCCCAAAAGTTTAAAGTTGAATGTTCCTGTCTCTAGTGTTTCAGTCTGGTAGCTCGGTGATCCAGGAGCATTCTGAAATTTTAGAATTTGCTACATTTAGTTGATACAATTAGTTGAAACATTTCTCAGCGGTATCTGTAGAATATTAGCAATTATTGTATTAATTCTGACAGCTGCCTGTAATGAAACTCAGGAATTCGGCAACTCCTCCTCCCAGAGCTGCTTTAGAAAGTGAACATTTTAAATTACACTAAAATATTAGAAAAACAGTCAAATGAATGGAAAATGACTTTATTTCTGGTGAGCTATATAAAGCCAACAAATCTGAAAAGTGTTTGAAGGTGAACAACCCCTTGCATGTTGGTCTAATCTGGCTTTTCTAGGTAGACATCAGGATGTTGTTCCAGATAAATCAAAATTGACACTATACATTTGTGTCGATAATCACATTCCCAAGTAGGGATGCCCCAAATCCAGTATTCGGTTAGGGATTCAGGCAAGATTCTGCCTTTTATTGCAGGATTTGGATTCAGCCAAATCCACGTGCCTGGCCCAAATGAATCTGAATCTAAAAAATCAAATGACTTTTCATCACACAACAAAGAAGTCAAGGGCAGGCAGTTATTCTCTCTCAGTTAAACATAGTAACATAGTAAGTTAGGTTGAAAAAAAGACACACATAAATTAAGTTCATCCTTTTTGGCTATATACAGTCAGTAGGAGATGTCCCTATCCTATTCAGAAGTTTCTGTGGTCTCCCCTGGAATTAGCCCATAAAAGCCTACGATTTGCTGAAAACCTCCAAAAAATTTGTATGATTTGGGTTTTCGCTCGATTGTATTGATTAAATCATGCTTTTTAAACAACAAATTAGGTCAAATCGTGTTTTCAAGTTTAGCTAGAAATCTCACCCCGTATCTTTTCTGCCACTCATCTGCAAACACTGATACATTACTTGCAATACCCTCCCTTAAGCCACTTATAAACAAATAAAAGTAGATCCAATACCGAGCCCTGAGGGACCCCAATAAGAACCTTACTCCAAGTAGAGAATGTACCATTAACAACCACCCTCTGTACCCAATCCTAACAGAAGTTAGTTTAGAAAGCAGTCATTTATGGGGCATTGTATCAAATGCTTTGGCAAAATCCAAATACCGTATATACTCGTGTATAAGCCGTCCCGAGTACAAGCCGAGGTACCTAATTTTACCTCCAAAATCTGGGAAAGCTTATTGACTCGAGTATAAGCCTAGGGTGAGGAATGCAGCAGCTTCTGGTAAGTTTCAATCAAAAAATTGAGGGTTTCAGCTCCCATTGGAGGTGACGGCGTCTCGTTTTTGGATGCCGGCGACCATTCTTGGACGCCGGCGAATATTCTTGGAGACTATTCTTAGGCACCGGCTACTATTCTTAGGTGCCGGCGACTATTCTTAGACGCCGGGGACCGTTTTTGCGCTTGGCCCGAGTATAAGCCGAGGTAGAGTTTTTCAGCATATTTTGGGGGCTGAAAAACTCGGCTTATACTCGAGTATATACGGTAGATCACACCTACTGCTCCCCTGCTGTCCAGCATCTTACTTACCTCATCATAAAAAGCAATCCAATTTGTCTGACATGACCTATCCTTCAAAAAACAATGCTGATTGTTGATCATAATGCCATTCACTAGGACAAAATTTTGAATGTGATCCCTAAACAAGCCTTCAAATAATTTGCTCACCACAGATACTCACTGGCCTATAATAGGTAGGCTGAGATCGTAATCCCTTGTTAAATATTGGAATGACATCAGCTTTCCTCCAATCCATAGGTACTGTACCAGATAAAAATGCAAATCTGAGAAAATCAGAAATAGAGGCTGGTCTAAAACAGAACTGAGCTCTCTTAGAACCCGGGAGAGTATGCCTTCTGACCCTGGTGCCTTAACATAATTTTTTTATTAAAGCTTTATGAACCATATCCTGAGTCAGCCATTGTCAGGAGCTCTGCGGAGCGCTCCTGCTCCAGTCCACAGAGAAATCAAGATGGCGGGACCCATTGTCACCATGTGGTTTTGGGCTCTAGCGCATTGACGTCAGCATGTAAATGTGTGATGTCACGATGCCGCATTTTGGAGCCAAATTCAAAATAAAAGGACGCCCAGGACGCTGTTTCAATGCCCGACAATAGGAGTTGTTTCAAGATTTCCTGGGTGTTCCTAAATTCATGTTTATTGCATTCCTGGACTTTTGATCCTACCTGCAAGGTTGACTTTGCTAATTATTTGCCTGCCTTTTGAACTCCTGCCTGAATTTGACTACATTTGTTGACATTATAGTCGGGCCATAGACCCCACAGAGGAAGCTATGTCTGATTTGGTAAGAGCTCTCCGGGATTGGCGTCCCACATTGAAGCTTCTGAAGCACAACAGGTCTGCATTGGGCAAGTACTCAATACTCTCCTTTCTTGGATGCCTTCTGGACCCCCTAGTCCCACCGCGGCACCTCTACCTCCACCTGTGGTATCTTCAGCGCATAAGCCCCACATTCCTCCACCACCTCGCTACAATGAGGATCCTCTTGCCTGCAGAGGTTTTGTTAACCAGTGCCTGATACAGTTTACATTTCAACCTTCCCTATATATATCTGAGCAGGCGAAGGTGGGGTACATAATGACCATGCTGTAAGGCAAAAAGAAATCCCCTCTGATCAATGATGTCAAGCTTCCCTCCAGTCATTCCAAGCCATGTTTGACGCTCCTGGGTGAGTCACTTGTGCCTCTTCTCTGCTCCTGCAAATCCAACAGGGTAATCGCACTGCCAGTGAGTATGCTATTGACTTTAGAACTTTGATGGCAGAAATTAACTGGAACGACGAGGCTTATGGAGCTGTCTTCTACCAAGGGCTGTCTAGTCGACTTAAAGATGATCTGGTCTTCAGGGATCTTCCAGAGCAAGTAGATCCTATGATTGCTCTTGCCATCAAGGCTCAGAGAACATCAAGCCGACAAGGAGCATAGTTACATAGTTACATAGTTAAATTGGGTTGAAAAAAGACAAAGTCCATCAAGTTCAACCCCTCCAAATGAAAACCCAGCATCCATACACACACACCCCTCACTACTTTTAATTAAATTCTATATACCCATACCTATACTAACTATAGAGCTTAGTATCACAATAGCCTTTGATATTATGTCTGTCCAAAAAATCATCCAAGCCATTCTTAAAGGCATTAACTGAATCAGCCATCACAACATCACCTGGCAGTGCATTCCACAACTTCACTGTCCTGACTGTGAAGAACTCCCTACGTTGCTTCAAATTAAAGTTCTTTTCTTCTAGTCTAAAGGGTGGCCTCTGGTACAGTGATCCACTTTATGGGTAAAAAGGTCCCCTGCTATTTGTCTTTAATGTCCTCTAATGTACTTGTAAAGTGTAATCATGTCCCCTCGCAAGTGCCTTTTTTCCAGAGAAAACAACTCCAACCTTGACAGTCTACCCTCATAATTTAAGTCTTCCATCCCTCTTACCAATTTAGTTGATTTGCAGGAGCATGGCAAAAGATTTTAGCCAACATTAGCACCACGCTTCCAATGACTCCTATTGCCTACTCCATCCCAGCAACCTCCTGTCAGTCCTTAGGAGGAACCAATGCAGATCTCTGAGCAGGAGAAACTTCGGAGATACTTGGCTGGCTGGTGTCTGTATTGTGGCGGCCAAGCTCACTTTGCCAACTCCTGCCCCTTGAAGCCCAGAGGTTCCCCTCGCCAAGGTAAAACTGGGGTGTCACATGTGGGGGGCGTTGCACCTGTACCCCAAGAGAACTCTCACTTTTTTCTTCTGCCCCTGCAGATTTGTCTGGCCGCTAAGACAATCAACGTTTCTGTCTTCCTTGATTCCGGAGCTGCAGGGAATTTCATGGACACTGCTTTTTCCAACCACATTGGAGATCCTCTGTATCCCTTGTCTACTCCCCTGCAGGTTCTCGCAATTGATGATTATCTGTAACGGTTGGCACCCTGAATCTAGAACCAATGCCAAGCACCCTTTTCTCGGCTCATGCTTCTGCCAGTAGCAGCTGCCTTTGGCCTCGGGAGGAGCCCTTAGCTACTCAGATGCCGCCAGGTCTTAAAACGAGAGGTGCAAGGCGAAAGGTTCTAAACAAGTGAAGGGGCACAACTTTAAGCAAAGTCTTTTGGGCAGAAGGTCGTGGTACAAGGTGTAAGACAGAATCGTAGTCAGGACAGGCCGGGTCGAGGCAGGCAGATAATAAGTAAAGTCAGGCAGGCAAGGGTCAAAACCGGAAGATCAATCAGAAGGGATGTAGCAGAAGAGGTACAGTAGTCGGTATACAGGCAAGGGTCAGTATCCAGAGGTCAGAATAGTCAAAAGCCAGGCAGGGGTCACAACAGGAATCAAACAGGTTCAAAAGAGAATAGCACAAAGCTCAAATAGCACTAGAAACAAACTCCTATAACGGGTCTGGAAGCCCTATTAAGCTATTTATACTATTTGAATTTCGCGGCCTTGCGCGCTGACATCATCACGCCAGCGTGCCTTCGCCTTTAAATATATCAGCAGCACGCCTGTGAGAACAGGCGCCTGTGGCCTAATAGCAGAGACACCCCGTCCCCCCGTCCCCCCACTAGACCACCAGGTAAGATCGCTACATTATCTTTATAGGTTGGGACACTGTCGTTCCTGGGTCACCTGTCCTTCCACACCTATGGTGTCGGGGTAACCCTGGCTTCATCTGCACAACCCCTCCATTGACTGGTCCTCTAGTCAAATCTCCTGTTGGAGCTACTACTGTCAAAACCATTGCCTGCCCGTCACTCCCATCCACCTGTCTGTTTCCTCTACTGATGTTAAATCTCTGCCGGCAGTCTATGGGGATTTCTCTGATGTCTTTTGCGAAAAATCCGTAGAATTTCTTCTCCCTTATCGTTCCTACAACTGCCCCATAGATCTTCTTTCTGGTACCATGCCACCCAGGGGCTGCACGTATCCTTTATCTCCTGCCGAGATGTCTGCCATGAAAGACTATATTCAAGAAAATCTTCAGTGGGAGTTCATTCACACCTCTACCTCTCTATCCTGAGCCGGCTGCTTCTTTGTGAAAAAGAAAGATGGAGGATTACATCCACGGATAGACTACCGGGTCTTAATAAAATTACGGTTAAAAACAGGTACCCCTTGCCCCCAACTTTTCGACAAGGTTTGAGGGGCTAAAATCTTCACCAAGTTTCGAGGGGTGTATAATCTAATCCGAATTCGTGAAGGGGAAGAATGGAAGACAGCCACTCTGGATGGGCATTACGAGTAACTAGTAATGCCATTTGGCCTCTGTCTTTCAGGAGCTGGTGAATGACATCTTCCAAGACCAATCACCCTGGCTTCAAGAACCGGTTGGTGTCCTAAAGTCAGAACAGATGCCAAGCACCCTGGTCTTGGCTCGTGCTTCCGCCTGTAGCAGCCGCCTTTGGCCTCGAGAGGAGCCCTCAGCTACTCAGATGCCGCCAGGTCTTATAACGAGAGGTGCAAGGCAAAAGGTTCTGACCAGGCAAAAGGGGCACAACTGTATGCAAAAGTCTTTGGGGAGAAGGTCGTAGACAAGGCAATAGAGTAGTCAGATCAGGCTGGGTCGAGGCAGGCAGAGAATAAGCATAGTCAGGCAGGCAAGGGTCAAACCGGGATATCAATCAGAAAGGATATAGCAGAAGAGGTCGTCGGTATTCAGGCAAGGGTCAGGATCCAGAGATCAGAATAGTCAAAAGCCAGGCAGGGGTCACAACAGGAATCAAAACAGGTTCAGACAGATTTAGCTTAAAACTCAGAAGCACCAGGAACAAACTCCTATAACGGGTAGTGTGTAAAAATAAATTGTCTCTTTAAGTACCTTTTAAATTTCGCACCATTGTATGCTGGCGTCATCACACCAGCGCGCCTACGCCTTTAACTCACATGCGCGTGCACCCTAGGGAAAGGGAGCCTGCGGCACAGGAGTTGGACACGGCTTTCGTCCCTGCCGTCCCCCCACTAGACTACCAGGGTGAGTTGTAACATTACCCCCCCTCTAGGGGGGGCCACTGGACCCCCAGGTCTCTCAGGAAACTTTAGGTGGAACTGCCCTGACCTCAAAAATTGTTCAAGGGACTGGTTAACCCTTTCAGTTTGACCATTGGTTTGAGGGTGATAAGCAGTAGAAAATGACAACGCAATCCCCACCAAGGAGCAGAATGCCCTCCAAAATTTTTAAACAAACTGTACCCCTCTATCAGAAACAATATTAACAGGAAAACCATGTAACTTAAAAATATTAGAAATGAATAACCTATCCACCACCACCTAAATCACAGTTTTCCCCTGAGAAGGGGGCTAATCAACAATGAAATCCAACGAAAGATGGGACCAGGGTTTATCAGGAATGGGTAGTGGCCTCAACAAACCCTGAGACAAATTCCTAGAGGATTTAGATTACTGACAGACTGGGCAAGAACTAACAAACTTTTTAGCCTCTTTTTTAAATGAAGGCCACCAAATATTGCAGGATAAAAGAGACACCGTTTTGGCGATGCCAGGGTGTCCTGCCATTTTGGAATTGTGAACCTCACCCAGAACCTGTTCCCTAAGATCCTCAGGTACAAATAATCTTCCAGGGGGAGTTTATACAGGAGCGGAAGACTGAGCTGAGGATAATAGTGTGGCAAGGTCTGATCCCAGAGCTGCCACAATTAATTCACTAGGAATGATGGGAATGCACTCACTAGATTCGGACAAATTAGATTCAAAACTCCTAGAGAGTGCATCCGCCTTAGTGTTCTTGGAACCAAGCCTGTAGGTAAGGGAAAAATTAAACCGGGTGAAAAATAAAGCCCATCTGGCCTGCCTAGGATTCAACCGCTTGGCAGACTCAATGTATAACAAATTTTTGTGGTCAGTAAAGACCGTTATCAAATGTTTAGCCCCCTCCAACAGATGTCGCCATTCCTCAAAGGCCCACTTAACAGCCAACAATTCTCTATTTCCGATATCATAATTAGCCTCAGTAGGTGAAAATTTTTTAGAGAAAAAGGCACAAGGGTGTACCTTTTTGGTTGTTGGATGCCTTTGAGAAAGGACTGCCCCTACCCCAACCTCTGAGGCATCAACCTCAACAATAAACGGAAGAGTGGTGTCAGGGTGACGAAGAATGGGGGCAGATACAAACGCCTTTTTGAGGAGTTTGAAGGCTTGAATAGCATTTGGGGGCCACATACACGGATCTGCACCTTTTTTAGTTAAATCAGTGATAGGGGCCACTATCAAAGAAAAGTTTTTAATAAATTGGCGGTAGTAGTTGGCGAACCCTAAGAACCTTTGGGTTGCCCGCAAAGAAAGCAGCTGAGCCCAATCCAGAACCGCATTAACTTTTCCAGGATCCATTTCCAGACCCTTATTAGAGATGTTAAACCCCAAAAATTGGACAGACAAAACCTCAAAGGTGCACTTCTCTAGCTTGGCGTAGAGGTTGTTTGCCCTCAACCTGCGTAACACCTCCCGCACATGTTTACGGTGATCACACAAGTTGGAAGAAAAGATCAGGATATAGTCTAAATAGACCACTACGAATAACCCCAGCAGGTCCCGGAAGATGTCATTGACAAATTCCTGAAACACTGCGGGGGCATTACAGGGGAACTAGAGGGTCTGATGAAACCTCTTTCAAGGTTTTCCTGAATATACTCTCTCATTGCCTGGGCTTCAGGCAAGGAGAGAGGGTAAGTTCTGCCTCGAGGGGGAGTTGACCCACGAATGAGGTCGATTGGACAGTCATACTGCCTATGTGGGGGTAGGGTCTCTGCGGCTTATAATGTAATGGTTGGCACCCTAAAGTCAGAACAGATGCCAAGCACCCTGGTCTTGGCTCGTGCTTCCGCCTGTAGCTGCCAACTTTGGCCTCGGGAGGAGCCCTCAGCTACTCAGATGCCGCCAGGTATTATAACGAGGGGTGCAGGCAAAAGGGGCACAACTGTATGCTAAAGTCTTTGAGTAGAAGGTCATAGTACAAGGCATTAGGCAATAGAGTAGTCAGATCAGGCTGGGTTGAGGCAGGCAGAGAATAAGCGTAGTCAGGCAGGCAAGGGTCAAACCTGGATATCAATCAGAAAGGATATAGCAGAAGAGGTCGTCGGTATTCAGGTAAGGGTCAGGATCCAGAGGTCCTGCGCCTTTAAGTCACAAGGAGGTGCGTGCGCCCTAGGGAATCGTTCGATTGGAAGAATTTTAATCGATTGTTCAAAGGATTTTCCTTCGATCAAAAAAACCTTAGAAAAGTGATGGGGAAGGTCCCCATAGGCTAACATTGTACCTCGGTAGGTTTAAACTGCCGAAGTATGTAGTCGAGGTTTTTTTAAAGAGACAGTACTTCGACTAATGAATGGTCGAACAATTTTTACTTCGAAACGTTCGAATCGAAGTCGAAGTCGTAGTCGAAGGTTGTAGTAGCCTATTCGATGGTCGAAGTACCCAAAAAGATACTTCGAAATTCAAAGTTTTTTTACTTTGAATCCTTCACTCGAGCTTAGTAAATGTGCCCCTATGTGTTTTTATTGAGGTATTTTTAATTGCTTCACTTTATAAAGATACCAGTGAAAAAATGTAGTTGCCTCAGAAAAGACGTTATCTAGGGTGGCTATATACTTCCCATAGCTGTCTATGGAGCCAAATTACACTATTATGTCAACAACAGTAAAATACCTGCATGAAACATTTTCTTAATGGTCATATATCCTGCTAGTGCATTTGGGGTTTTCATATAAATTATGAGAAATGCATATTTGTTTGCTCCCTACTCATGGATTTAAAGGGACTTATAAATATATGTTATAGCATGATTCATAAGTTTACCTAAGAAACAACATGAAATAATGTGAAGAGTCATTTACCCATATACAATAGCTTCTGTGAGCACCTGGTATTTACTTAGAAACAACTGCTGGGATTTTTCACTCTAATAAACTTTCTACAGAGATGTCAGTGCCTTATTTTCCATTAACTAAACACTATGGTTAAGGGCTTTACATTTTACCATCCCAGCAAAATGAGTACTCATTTCTGTACAGAAAACAGACAAAAACACAAATTTGCCATCAGTAGATATGACTGGAAGACTATTTGCTTGTTTGATTGTGAATGTATTATGGCTTATCATTTAATACATTTTTTTGACTGTTAATTCCTACAGTAGTCGGTGTCCTTGCCAAAACAATAAAAACAATGTATCAGGTTCTTTAGTATTATAAGATTACATGTACAGTATACTAATATAATTGGTAAAATTCCTGATTTGCATTGTATTCACATAACCACCCACTACATGTTTAAAATAATCACTCATCATGTTGTAATAAAATATTTATAATTAATTTATGGGGTTTTTAGAGTATGCACCATAAATCTCTTTTAGTGAAATACTTACACCTTTGATTATTCATTTGAAAACTGTGACCTATAATGAAACTAACACAATTGCATGTCCATCTATAAAACACTGTTTTGCTTGGGGCAATACATCTTGAAGCATGTGTATAGCAAATCTCAGAGCATTTTAATATTAAAAATTTAGGAATGAATTTGCATTCATTCTTTTATGAGTCGCCTATTCTAGCCCTCAGGGAAAATCCAAGACCATGTGTATAAAGTAGAGCATGGACTAATAGGCATAAACATAAAAAGCAGAGGTTTGGTTTATGGCACAAATGATATTTTGATCATTTTGGCTATTCATGCAAATTACATAAATTCATGTGTTTTTTTTACTGGAGGGGCAATATTTTTATACCCCAAGCTAGTTTATGTATCATATTTGCAATTAAAAATGTGGCTTATTTTGCTTGAGTGGTTTAACAAAATAGCATAAAATTAAAATCATTAATTTAAGGTGTTCTTGAATTATTTTTATGTATTCAGTTTATGAGCCAACTAATCACTTGGTTTTTATTTAAGAACAATTCATATTTTAAATAAACTTGTGTTCTTGAACTGTTAGGAATAATTTTGGATTCCCCAATTCAATCTAAAATTAATTAACTTGCTATAAATAAGTAAATAGATAAGCCTCCACATCAGACCATGAAATAAACTCTCAAAAATGCGCAGAGAGGATCACCATCAGCCTAATTACATGAGATTATCTTAATTCTTTGTGCATCTGTAACCACTGTATTGCTAATTAAATATATATTTTTTTGTAACAAAGTTTTTATCAAATTTTCAAAGAGAAAACAAGGCAATATGCATTGTAGATTATTCATACAAGTCACAATTGACAAGTCTTGACATTGCTTTGTACATAACCAAAATAAATAAAGAAAAGAATAAAAAAGTAGTAATAACATAGCATCTGTATTTCTACTATAAATTGGCAGTAAGTCTATGAGGCTCTGTTGTAGACTAAGAATTTTTAGGAAGATGAAGGTTGGTAATAGGTAGGCTTTATAAAGTGGGTTCTTTAGTGTGGTGATCCTTTTATCAAGTAGCTCTGTCAAATCATTTTTATGTTTAGCAATCAGAGTCCCAGCGACCAGATCCAGTTGGCGTCTCAGTCATGCGATAGCAGTTCCCAGACAGACCATATTTCTGTAAAATGGGGGATTTGGTTATGTAATGCTGCTATGCCTGCCTCGAAAGCTTTATTACTGTTTACCCTGTTTATTATTTCCTCTAGTGAAGGTATGGTCTTTGTCTTCCATTTAGCTGCTATAGCCACGCGTGTAGACATGAAGATTTGGAGAGCTTGTGAATGCTTATGGGTTTTTTGCATAGGTTTGCCCATCAGGAAGGTTTGGATGTCCTTTGTTACAGGTTTGTGGAGGAGTATGCTTCAGAGTTCTGCTATCTTGTCCCATAGCGGTTGAATAGCAGGGCAAGTCCAAAAGATGTGGGACATTTTACCAATTTCCCCACAGCCTCTCCAGCAGAGCGGTGAATGGTTGGGGAAGAAAGAATGTAGTTTAGCCAGTGTATGGTACCAATACAGAAGAATTTTGTATATATGTTGTGTCGAGAGCAAAGTAACATTTTTTTAGCATTAGTCCATAATGGCTGTCCCGTCGCTATCCAACAAGGGTTGAGGTAGTACCAGGTCCCATTTACTCATGTATGGATGTCTCAGGAGTGTGTCTGAATGAGGGTCATTGAGCATTTTATAGATCCTAGATATGAAATCTTTTGGTGGAAGCCCTAGTTTTGCGAGCTTCTCAAAAGCGGTAGGTGGTGTGCTCTTAATCCCATTGCAAAAAAGGTTAAGGACGTGTCTGAGTAGCAGATATTCGAAGAACTGGCAAGTTCCTTGAGGTGTTTTGTCCGTTATGTCTTTAAAGGGAATTATATCCTTGGTAAGCGGGTTAATCAGGTCGATGGTTGTCTGGAATTGAGTGGATCGCCACCTAATGGTAAAAAGGTGGTAAGTTCCAGGTTGAAAGCTTGGATTGTTTAAAAACATCAGATTTGGAGATTTCGTGGAGGACAATTTGGTTCTATGTCTTTTCCACAGAGTTAACATGCTACATGTGGGAGAAAGTAGCATAGAGAGATCTACTGTATGGGCCGGTTGAGACCAAATGAGGTGGTTTACATGGCTTTCTGGTGAAATAGCATTCTCTGTAAGGCTCCAGCTGTTATTTGAAGCCCATCTTGACCATGCCAAAGTTGAGCAGCCTCATAGTATTTTTGGAAAGAGGGAACTCACAGACCTCTGTAGTTAGTGGAAGTTGTTAACTTTCTACCTGAGATTATGGGGCACATTTACTAAGGGTTATAAAACTTCAAATTCGACCATCGGAATTGATACTTCGATAGTCGAAGTATTTTTTTGATCGAAAACTGCCATTTTCGATCAATCGATTAAATAGTTCGAAACAAAAGATTCGAACGATTTTACAAAAAAATACTTCTATGACTACTCAAAACTTAGCCAAACACTCAGAAAGGTTATAGGAGGTCCCCCATAGGCTAAACAGCAATTTGGCAGGTTTAAGGTGGCAAAGTGTCAAATTCAAAGTTTTTTTAAAGAGACAGTACTTAGATTTTCGAATGGTTGAATTTGTGAAGTATTTTCAATTCAAATCGAAATTTTGGCCTATTCGATGGTTGACGTACCCAAAATTTATTAAAAAATTCGAAGTTTTTAAATTTGAAAATTCACTTCGACCCTTAGTAAATGGGCCCCTATGTGTCTGCTATTTCTCCATATAAATTTATGACCGCATGACTGGATTTCCTTTCACACATATATAGAAACAGGGATGAGAAGCGTTTGAAATAAGTACAAGATCTTATGTAGAATACTCACTGATATTTTGCCAAACCAGGATATTGGGTATGTGGACCATTTTTTTTTAGCAACAAATTCATTTGCTGAATTAAAGGGGCGAGGTTTTGCTTAAAGAGGCCAGAGTATTGTAGTGTAATTTGAGTACCTAGGTACGACAGTGAGACTATTTTCCACTTATACTGAAAGGATGATTGAAGAGCCAGAAGAGCTTTCCAGAGGATATTAAGCGGAAGTGCCTCTTAATTTTATAATTGGCAAGTTTGCTATAGGTGTCCAAACCTTATTTAGTTTTGGCAGAGAGATTTGTGGGTTTGTTAGCATGAGCAATACATCGTCAGCAAAGAGCGCTATTTTATACTGTGTCCGATTGATATTGACCCCTATAATATCTAGAATTTCTAACAGTGGCAACTAGGGGTTCTATGCTAAGTGCATACAGAAGTGGGGAAAGGGGGCACCCCTACCTTGTGTGTGATTGTGATGTTTAGCTTTGTAGTTGGAGTACTGTATTAGTTTTGAAGGGCTAAAAGAAAGGGACCTAAAAAATCTAGGTGCTGAAGCAGGGCAAACAAGTAAGGCCAGCTGAGACGGTCAAACATTTTTTTCTGCATCTAGGCTTAAGAGTATTGCCTGAGTGCGCCTCCTGTTCAGCACCTCTATTAGGTCGATTGTGTGTCTTGTGTTGTCTCCAGCTTGACAACCTTGATTGATCCTCATTGATCAGCCAGGGAGAATGGGAGCTAGTCTGTTAGCTAAAATTTCGGAGAAAAGTTTCAAATCAGAGTTTAAAAATGCTATCAGCCTGTAGTTGGCACAATTTGAATGATCCTTATTCTCCTTAGGAATTAGGGATAGGTAGGACTTTAAGGAGAGATAGGGTGCTGTCATTAAAGAAGCCCTGGTTGGGTGCCATGTACCACTCCCATTACTCCAACTACTCCAGAGGAGTATCCATTTTAGTGAATAAGAGCTGTTCCTTTACTATAGAAAAGCTGATTACGGATAGCTATGGGAGATATATATTTGTCCATGGGGCTCTGCAGGGGAAGTCTATTTTGTTAGCCAATATTTATGCTCCGCCCCCTCCCACTGAAGAGTTTTTTGCAGAGCTGACGGGGAAGATCTTGGCATTTCCAGACGTGCCCCTTCTTCTGTTGGGAGATTTTAATGCAATAGCCAATTCGGAGTTAGACAAACTCCACCCTCCCAGGACTAGTTCCCCAGCCTTTAAAAATTGGGTTTCTGTGCTTAACTTGGTTGATCTGTGGAGGGTCCGGAATCCTACTGGTAAACAGTATACCTGTTATTCCCCAGGGTACAATAATATGTCCCGCATTGATGTGGCCTTGGGTTCGGTAGAGGTGAATAAATGGGTTACGAACATTGATATACTTACTAGAGGTATATCGGATCATTCTCCAATTCTACTGTCCCTGTCGACATCACTTACCCCGGCAGATAGGCTATGGAGACTGAGTCCGTACTGGGCCAAACACGAACAACTCAATGTAACAATACATAACAGTATCCAGGCCTTTTTAGCCCTGAACAATGAGGGTACCCCTCTAGCCACAACCTGGGATGCCTTCAAGGCATATATTAGAGGTGAGTTCATCAGTAATATTAAAGCAATAACGACTATGGCGCAGGCTGATATTGACCAAAAAACCCAACAGGCCCTGGAAAAGGAAGCTGCCTATATTGCCCAACCTGATGACCTCACCCATAAACAATGGCAGGATAGCCAAAGTGCTCTCAAGCTAGCACAGTTGGAACTTACCAAAAAACGCATGCTTTACCAAAGAGCCAGCATTTTTGAATCTGGGGACAAAAATGGGAAAATGTTGGCGATTCTGTCGCGAGACGATACAACCTCTACAGCTATTCCGGCAATAAAATTGCAACAGGGAGGGATAGTGTCTTCCCCGGAGGAGATAAATCGTAGATTTCTGGGCTATTATACTGAACTATATACTTCAAAACTGGGCGCCTCTCCGGAGGAGATTAAACAATACCTTGGTGAAACAGATCTACCAATGCTTGATGCCCAAAGGGCCTCAGCTTTGGAAGCTGACATTACGCAATCGGAGGTTGAAGGGGCCATTGCAGCCTTTCCTGCTGGCAAAACTCCTGGGACAGATGGCCTACCAATAGATTGGTATAAACAGCATGTCAAATCCATAGCCCCTTTTTTGATGCAGCTGTATAATGCTGTAAAGCGAGGTGAAGCCCTCCCTGACTCCATGAGGGAAACATTAATGGTCTTGATCCCCAAGCCCGGCAAGGACCCCTTAGAATGCTCATCCTATAGACCTATATCATTGATCAACACCGATGCCAAAATATTGGCAAAGGTGTTGGCAATGCGATTGGCACCTCATCTTTCGGAAGTTATCTCTCCAGACCAAACTGGATTTATGCCCGGTCGCTCTACCGACATAAATATCAGACGGTTGTTTACAAATATTGCAATTCGACATGAAAACTCGGGTACCAGAGTGATAGCTTCCCTGGATAACGAGAAGGCGTTCGATTCGGTGGAGTGGGAATACCTGTGGGCCACTCTTGGAAGAGTAGGGATACGCCGTGCCTACATTGACTGGGTACGGGCATTATACTTTAATCCAGTGGCTAGGATTAGAACTAATATTAACATATCCAAATCACTCCCAATAAACAGGGGCACTAGGCAAGGTTGCCCCCTTTCACCCTTGCTATTTGCTCTCGCAATGGAGCCTTTGGCGTGCCGGGTCAGAGATTCACCAGAGGTAGGAGGTTTAAAACTGGGGGCCCTGAGGGAGACCATCTCCATGTATGCCGATGATACATTATTGTACTTACCGAATTCTCACCGGGCCCTCACCTACGCTTTACAGATTATTGACAAACACACTGCTTATTCGGGTCTAAAAATTAATTGGGCAAAATCAGTTTTGTTTCCCATAGACATGCGTCCAGCCAATTCTGCAACACAGACAATGGGACTTAAGTGGGTCGACAAATTTAAATACTTGGGGGTGTGGATCAGTGCGAATTTATCGCAATATTGTGAGCTGAATATGCAACCACTCCTAAAACTTGTGGAGAAAAAACGAGACCTGTGGGAAAAGCTACCACTATCTTTGATAGGTAGAGTTAATTTGGTTAAAATGGTGATACTTCCTAAATTAACATATATTTTCAGACAAACGCCCGTACTGATACAGAAACCTATTTTTACTAAGCTAAAATCCTTATTGATCTCCATTTTTTGGAACAAGGCCTCCCCAAGACTAGCTTTTACAACACTGCAACTCCCTACTACTCAAGGGGGACTGGCGGCTCCGAATCCCTTTTTGTACTATGTGGCTGCTCAGTTGGTGGTGGCAAGACAATGGGCCATTACCCCTCTGCGGAATGCAGAACCACGGTTACAGTTTGGAAATCAGCGCTACAATATTACCCAATGGCAGACCATCATTGCTCAAATTTTGCCCCTCTATGGTGTAATCCTCAATTGGCCCATCTTAAGCAGATCCCAGACCCACAGATATGGGCCCGGCATGGTATCAAATATATAGCAGACGTAGTAGTTGAAGGCAAACTGTTAACTTTTCAGGAACTGAAGGACAAATTATCCTTACCCAATAACATGTTTTTTAGGTTTCTACAGATCCGACATGCTGTGACCACTCAATTTAAGGGCCAATTTATTGAGACCACTCCAAACATTATAGAACAGGGGGTACATAGCGAGGAGTTGAACAAACCTTTATCCTGCTTTTATAAACAACTGATACAAAAGTGCAGCTCGACCCTAACCAAATTGATAGTTAAATGGCAGCAGGATATCCCCGACTTAACAACTGAAACGTGGGAAGAGGTTTTAGAGGGGCTGTTTGAGGGTATAATAAGCACTAAAGATAGAATGACGCAGTTAAATTACTTACATCGTGTTTATCTTACCCCTCAGAGGTTACATAGGTTGCACCCAAATGTATACCCGGGGTGTCCCAGGTGTTCCAATTCACCAGCGGGTTTCTTTCATATGGTATGGGACTGCCCCAGAATACAACAATATTGGGAGACAATTCTACGTCAGATACAGGATAGGATTGGTATTCCGCTCTGGAGGGATCCCCAGGTATTGCTACTGCATAGGTTAGAAGAACAGGTTCCTATAAGGGCACATAGGACTCTGCTATCCATATTGTGTGTGTATGCCAAGAAGGCAATAGCCATGAAGTGGAAATCTCCATGTGGCCCAACACTTACCGATTGGGAACGTCTGGTTGAGAGATCCATTCCTTTATATAAACTTACTTACATGAGACGAGGCTGTCCGGAGAAATTTCATAAAGTGTGGGATATGTGGATTGAGTGGGAACCAGTGGTGAATCCACCGTGATACTCATACGGAGACCGATAAATACATAAGATTGCGAGCATTTATTACCATTTCATGATTAAGATTTATTGAAACTACATAACACAATAAAATAAACAAATCAAAGGCTTATAGAAAATGGACAACAAACACCAAGACTGCTATCCTTTTATTATGTTTACAGGTTTTCTTTTTCCTTGTTTTCCTTTTTTTTCTTTCTGTTTCCTTTTGTATTGCTTTATTCACATTGATGCTTGAAAGTGAAATGTCCTTATTGCAATTGCATGATGACGCTTCTACTGTCGGATACGTAAAACTTTCATACCTTTGTCTTCTACTGCTTTATTCACAATACTGCTTGAAAGTGTAACATCTTTATTGTAATTACATGGTAATGTTTCTGCTACCAGATATGTAACTGCTTTCATACATTGATGGATAAATAAAGAATTGTTAAAAAAAAAAAAAAGGTAGGACTTTAAGTTTGAATGTGGTATTGGATTGCCCTTCAGGAATTCGTTGAATAATCTCACCATATAGGGATTCAAGATATGTGCATATATCTTATAATATTTATAAGGTAGGCCATCGGGAACTGGGGTCTTTCCTGTAGGTAAAGTCTTAAGTGTATTGGCCAGTTTCTCTAATGTTTTGTCTTAATTTAATGCTTGATTGTCTTCTTCTGTTAATCTAGGGAGCCCTGCCTCTGTAAGAAATTTAGAAAGTAAGTCTGGGTCAATTTGCTGAGCAGTCTATGTGTTATATAGCTGGGAGTAATAGTTGTGGAATATTTCCCCTATCTGGGTTTGATTATAGGTGAGTTGACCTGTGGTATTTTGTATGGAGGAAATTCTTGATAGTGTATGTTGTTTGTCCCCTTTTTCGTAGTACCTTTGTATAGTCCATATAATGGCTTTTTGCGCTGCTGCGTATTGAAGTGCAGATAGTTCTTTTCTAATACTTATTATTTGCGTTAACAATGGTCTGGAATGGCTTTTGTTATACTGATTTTCAAGGGTGTAGAGCTGAGCTTTGAGGGTATTGTACCTAAGGAGAGATTGTTTTTTCCTTTGTGTTGAGAGAGCTATAATATGTCCTCTTATGGTAATGTTATGGGCTTCCCATAGAGTGGATAAAGATTGGACTGATCCATCATTAAATTGAAAATATTCCTTAAGTACCTGTTCTATTTGTTTAAACATTGTCGGGTCATGCAAAAGTATCTCATGTATGCGCCAATGTGGTTCCTTAGGGGGAAGTTTTGAAAGTTCCAGGCTTAAAGTTTTTGGAGAATGGTCAGACCAAGTAATCAGACTGTACTTTATGTACTGGGGAGTAATGTATGTATATTGTATGTATATTGGCTATCTATTGGGTGATTCATTCTCCAGCAGTCAAAAAAAGGGAACTTCATCACTCATTCCTGAACTCTCTTGAAAGGCTGTGTGCTGAGTGATCAGGTGAGGGTTGTGTCCTGTCTTTGGTTTGCGAAAAGACAACATTCAGATCCCCTACTATGATCTGGTACAGAATATTAAATTTAGAGCATTTTGTGAATTTCATCTTTAGAAACTTGATTTGGCTTCTGTTAGGTGAATAGGCGTTAACAAGAATTGGCATTTCCATATATTTGCCTCACAAAATAATGTAACGCCAATTTGGGTCACAAAGAGTCTGATCAACTATCAGGGGGTATTCCTTATGTATAAGGATAGCTACCTCTGCTTTTTTTTGTGTATTTGATGCATAATAACCTTTAGGATAATATTTATATTGAAGTTTGTAAGAGGAGTCTTGGGCAAAATGAGTTTCTTGGATTAAAGCTATATCAGCTTTTGGTTTTTAATCTCCTTTAGAACTAAGGGGCACATTTACTAAGGGTCGAATATTGACGGTTAATACACCCTCGAATTCGACCCTCGAAGTAAAATCCTTCGAATTCGAATATCGAATGATTTACCTCAAATACTACGATCGATCGAAGTAAAAATCGTTCGATTGAACGATGAAATCCTTCAAAACGAACGATTCAAAGGATTTTAATCGATCAAAGGATTTTTCTTCGATCAAAAAAATGTAGAAAACTGATGGGGAAGTTCCCCATAGGCTAACATTGTACCTCAGTAGGGTTAAACTGCCGAAGTATGTAGTCAAAGTTTTTTTTAAAGAGACAGTACTTCGACTATCGAATAGTCGAACGATTTTTACTTCGAATTGTTTGAATTAGAAGTCAAAGTCGTAGTCGTAGGTCGTAGTAGCCTATTCGATGGTCGAAGTACCAAAAAAAAATACATCGAAATTCGAAGTTTTTTTACTTCAAATCCTTCACTCGAGCTTAGTAAATGTGCCCCTAAGTATCTCTTAGTGATACTGTTTAGCCCTCTGGCATTAATAGAGATAAACGTAGCCATTGCAGTGGCGGAATTAGCTTTTTAAATCGTGCCTCTTGGGAGGATATAGGGAAAATACACATATATCGTATAGACTCTTTGCATGAAAAGGGATCCACCACACATCAACCATATGAGTGAAATATAGCTCATACCTCTTGAAGCATATTTACATTTTCTGTACCTTTTAATATTATATGTAAAACCTGAATTATGCCATATCATCACTGTTACATAGGTTGTTACTTGCATAGATGCAAAATAAACAATAATAGTTAAACAAATTATCGTGAACAACCAACAGTTAACATTTAAAAATTATAACCTTTAGATGTTTAAGTAAAGCACGAGACAATATCTATCTGTCTCCGCCTGTGATGAGTAGGGAGGAAATAGAAAGGTTTACTTTTAAGGTTGAAGTAGAAATATTTAATCCAAAAGATGTGATTTCCAGTCAATGTGGGAGAAACGATGCGGCTTCCGGACTTTCGGGTTAGGGGTGGTGGTAAACCACTAAATCGACTTGTAGGTGAAAAATAATCTCAGTAGATATTCCACGAACAAAGAAAAGTCTGTGTTTTACGGCCTTAAGTATATGAATTAATCTCCTGTAGAGTTATGGTGATTCCCTTGTAATAGGTTCCTCCCCTGGTCAAGGCAGAGAAGGTAACAAAGCAAGTCGTACCGACTGCAGTGGGCTTTTGTGGAGATCTAGAGCTAGGCTCTGTGGCGTCTCTCAGCTGAATGACTAAAGCTGCCGGCAGCTTATGTCCTCTCTGTGGATTTGTCAGAATGTGAGATTGGCCACGGTGGTTCACAATAAGCTTAAAGGGGAATCCCCACAGATAAGGGATTTTAGCATTTTTCAGTTCTTGGGTTATTGGCTTTAATTCTCCCTTTTAGCCAGGGTTACCGGTGGTAAGTCCGCATAGATTTGTATCTTATGATCATGAAACTCCATCGAGTTAAGAGCGAGGGTTCTAGTTAGTATTAATGATGGGCGAATTTGTCCCGTTTCGACTCGCCGGCGTCAAATTTTTTGAGGTTAATTCGCCAGCAGCGAAACACGCTTGTCGAAATTCATCCATCACTAGTTAGTATAGCTTCCTTACTCTCAAAGAAATGGAAGCGCACAATGATGTCACAAGGTGGTTTTTTGAAGGTGGTCTAGGCGCTAATGACCTATGTGCCCTGTCTAATGTCCAGAGATTATTAGGGACCTCTGGACAAATGTGTGAAAATATCTCTTGTAGGCATTTGGGGAGCCCTGTATTATCAATCTCTTCTGGAACTACTTTGAACCGCAAATTCTTGTTTTCCAGGTCTACGCAAGTGTCTTTGAGTTGGTATTTTCCTCTTCCATTTTGGCTACTCTTTTGGCTATGTCATCTGTGTAAGTTTCCAATTTATCTGTGCGTTCCCCAAGGTCTATAAGATCCCTTTGGATATCTTTGATTGCTGCTTAAACATCTGCCATAACTGTTTGTGAGATAGTAACAGCCAACTGTGTATGTAGTTGTGTGAGCTGTGCTGTAAAGAACTGAGCTGTAACTGGGGCTTCTGCTTGCGATGAAGGTGGCTGTTCAGCGTGTGCATTTAAATGACCTGGAGAATTAGGATCTGGTGAGAGAGAGACGGTCATGGAGGCTGGTGAGGGTGGAGCCGAAAGAGGGAGTACCGTGCTGATCTAAGAAGCACCATCTTGGATCTCTGCTGAATCATTAGGCTTTCTGTGGAGGAATGAAGAGAGCGTAGTTTTCAGCTTGCGATGCTTTTTTTACCCATTGACTAAATGCTTCAGTTAGCGAATTTTTGGGCAATTTTACGGCTGGAGAACACAGAGCTTCAGAAAGTGCATGTGCTCGTCTGCATGGTTGGACACGCCCCTTGTTAATAAAATATTTTAATACTCATGCAGCACAAAAAAATAGTTTCCAAAGCTGTCCTCTAGTAATATATGTGAAGGGAGGATTATTAGTGTGTATCTAATGTAACCATAAGGACCCTGATCATTTGGATGTACTATGCTATATAAATCTCTTAATATCCAGCAAATCCATTTGCATCAATTGCTTTGATGTGGAATGATGGAGGATCTTGACATACAGTATATAGTCTTGAACAATTTTAGATAGATCTCTGCCATTTCAAATGATATGTAAGTTTAGTAAAACAATTCTGATATAAGACACTTTTTAGAGGCCACATTGAACATTATGTCCAGAGAATAGCTTTTAAAAGACAGAGATCATAGTTAGCATAGTAAACAAATGTACTTGCTTTTTACGATGTAGCAATTAAGAAGTTGTGGGAAGCAGTGTTCCGAACTAACATATTTTAGTATTCTTGGTGTTATTAGTAAATGGATTAAGAACTAGCTAAAAGATTGTGCAAAGAACACTGCACTGCTTTACCCTGGTTTGTGCATTGGTTTATTCTCAAAAAAATGAGAAGTTGAAATGCTGGCCCTCCTAAAAGTTATGTCTTGTCAGAATACTGGCGCAAACATAAACTAATGAAATAAAAGTTTTAGCTATTGCAACAAAACTATCTCTGCATTACCTTTGAAAGGATGTTTTCAGGAACAAACTCATTTTTGGCAAGCCCGCTATCACTTGAAGAGTTTGTAGATAAGGATTCTCTCTGATGATGGAATACAGAATGGAACAACTTCTTCATTCGATGAAAGGCTCCATGATGGGTGAGTTAAAGCAAATGATGGCGGATTTCAAAACTGATATAATACAAAAAGGGAATGCCCAGCCCATATAGAATTTAAGCTTGGTGAATTTGCAAAATCAAATAATGACTAATTCAATGCAAATGAGGAACTGGAGGACAAGGTGGCAACCCTTAAAACCAAACTAATAGACCTTGAACACAAGTCTAGGTGTAACAACCAAGGTTTAAAGTGGCCCCGGAAGAAGTGTCTGCAGATCAGTTATGTGTATATTTTCAATCGCTACTTAAATTTTGTCTACCCACTGTTAAGGAGCATTAATTAATAGTGGACACAATCCATTTAACTAAGCCAAAAAGGGCTGGCAGTGTCTTTACCAAGGGACATTATTGTGAGAATCCATTTTTACCATGAAAATTAAGCCCTAATGCAATTTTCTAAATCGAACCCTCATTTACAGATCCCTATAACAGAGAATTAATCTTTGCTGATTTGTCTGCTGCAACCCTTACAAAGCAGAGGGAGTTTGCTGTGATTACAAAGGCTTTGAGGAGCTCTAATATCATATATAAGTGGGGTTTTCCAGTAAAACTGATCATTGTGAGATATGGAGTACAACATACAGTAGTCAAAGTAGAAGAAGCATTAAATCTTCTTCACTCCTGGAACTTGATTTACTCAACCCATTCTCCTTGTGCAACTCCAGCAAAACATTGCAGACAAGTGGAAAGTGGATGGGTTATGAATGATGCCCTGAAGATTATTGGACCAGGATAAATAACTAATGTCACTGGATTCTCTATATAAAGGGTACTAATCTAAGATCCTATTTCAGAGGCGTAAACGGAATACAGTCTAATTTGGTATTTAAGTCTACTCTCCCTATTTACTGGCTTCTCAGTCAATATAGAAAATTATTTATGTTGTTAACTCTCTTGTAGTAGAGTATATTTTCACTAATATTTGATTCTGTTCTTCGCCAGCTAGTGGTGGTGAATTAATAATTGGTTATCATGATGGTGTTTCCTTTTTCTTTTTCTTTATTTTTCCTTTACCCTTTGTTAGTTGTTAACTTGTTTTTTCCAATATGAAAAAAAATGTTTGTTTATGGAACAAATATCACTAAAGTGCTATCAGGGGTTTTTGATAGCTATATACCTCAGAGTATATGCAGGAAAGTCAATGGGTACGGCAAGTTGCAACCTCAAGGTAAACCATTGGAGATCAATGAAGGCTTGCTTATGACTAAAATAAACAAATCTTAAAGGGATATTGTTATGGCAAAACGCATTAGTTAATAGTGCTGCTCCAGCAGAATTCTGCACTGAAATCCATTTTTCAAAAGAACAAACAGATTTTGTTATATTCAATTTTGAAATCAGACATGGGGCTAGACATATTGTCAATGCTCTGATAAACTGCAATCACTCTTTACTGCTGTACTGCAAGTTGGAGTGATATCACCCCCCCCCCCCGTAGCAACCTTACAACAGAACAATGGGAAGGTAACCAGATAGCAGCTCCCTAACACAAGACAACAGCTCCCTGGAAGATCTAAGAACAGCTGTGACTGGGGCAGCTGGGAAACTGACAAAATATCTAGCCCCATGTCAGATTTCAAAACTGAAAATAAAAAAATCTGTTTGCTCTTTTGAGAAATAGATTTCAGTGCAGAATTCTGCTGGAGCAGCACTATTAATTGATGTGTTTTGGAAAAAACATGTTTTTTATCCCTTTAACATTATGGTGATTAAAATATTGTCTCGTAATGTCAAGGGCCTTAACAGCCCTGCAAAAAGATCTTTGATGTGGAACGAAATATTAAAATCACAAGCAGATGTAGCTTGTATACAGGAAACTCAGTTCCATAGAAACAAGCCTCCTAAATGTTCACATTCAAAATTTCCAGTGGTTTTATCAGCCTCACTTGAAGCAAAAAAGAGATGTGTAATGATTGCAGTTAAAAACACAGTAAATTACAAACAAAGAAAATTAATTCTAGATTCAGAGGAAAGATATATCATTCTTTTATGTGAGATCAATAATGCCCCTTGTACAATTGTGAATCTTTATGGCCCAAACCACTCACAAGTAGGATTTCTGGAGAAATTATTCCAAAAAGCAAATACTATGTGGAGATTTTAATAAAATAGTCCATTCAACACTTGACTGTTCCCCTAATAAAAAATGGGAAAAAATCGAATTTAGCATATCTATTGCATAGAGAAGAACTCTTTTCCGGATGTATTCCATATAGATCTAATAGTTACTGATAAATGGCTCTTACAAAGAGCCAAGCAGTTAACTAAAGGGCATATTACATGGTCAGACCATGCTCCAATAACAATAGACATAATGAAGCAATATAATGTTAAAGAGACATCCCTTTGGAGACTTAACTCCTTTTTGCTAAATAATGACCAATTTTTTTATAAAATTCAGAATAGCTTGGAAGAATATTTTCAGCTTAATGACAATAGTGAAGTATTAAATATGACTCTATGATTGGCTCATAAAGCTGTTCTAAGGTGTATAGCGATACAATAGAATGCACTTATAAAGAAAGAAGGAGCTCAAAAAGAATTAAAATTATTAAGTGAATTATATAAAGTGGAACATCTTAACAAGCTAAAACCTAACAACAATAGAAGTTCCCAAATTAGGAATATTCAGAAAGAGCTCCAAGAATTATATCTACATAAACAAGCTATTATGTACAATAAACTAAAATTAAATTACTATCATCAAGGGGACAGAGCATCAGCCCTATTTGCTAAGCGAATTAAAATCAGTCGAGCAAAACAAAGAATTCCATATATTCTTAACAAACACACCATAAAAGAGCAAAACCCTAAAATCATAGCTGACGTATTTGCTGAATTTTACTCAGACCTATACAACCTACCGACACAAAATAATATAGATTTCTTTTTAAAGAAACGTAAACTCCCAAAAATCTCTTCTACTCAACTGGAAGAGTTGAATAAGCCTATACATGAGATAGGAACAATAGTAGCAATTAGAGCTTTTTGACAAATGAGTATTATAAAAAATATTCCAATATTTTAACACCATACTTAACAAAAGCTTTTAATAATGCTATTGCTCAAAGTTACTTCCCTAAAGAATTTTTACAGGCAGCAATAGTTACACTTCCTAAACCAGGTAAAGAGCCAGATAGACCAGGTAATTTCAGGCCAATATCCTTGTTGAATTCAGATACAAAATTTTTGGCAAAATTTTTTCAGCTAGATTACTGAACATGATTCCCCAAATTGTACATAGTGATCAAGTTGGGTTTGTTAAAGGGAGACAAGTTTCGGATGGTACAAGGAGAATGATCAATTTAATTAAAATAGTAGAAAATTAAAATAGTAGAAAAGAAATCTATCGTTAGATGCAGGGAAGGCATTTGATAGAGTCCACTGGGGTTACTTACAAAGTCTATTAAGGTCTTTGGGTTTTCATGGGCAAATTTTAAAGGCTATCATGGTTTTTTAAAATTACTAAATTTTTGCTCTAGTAATGGAACCGTTAGCAACAGCAATAAGAAATAATAACAAGATAATGGACATACAAGTGGGAGGAAGATCTCATAAAAGCAGTTGACGATGTCCTATTGGTCATAAATAATCCTGAAATTTCGCTACCTCATATACAACAAACTAGTTGAATTCTCACATGTCTCTTACTACAAAGTTAACGAAGGAAAATGCATGATCTTGAATCTGGGAGTTAAAGAAAGCATATGTAAAACTCCAGAAAGAGTTTTCATATAAATGGAGTAAAAATTTCATATTTAGGGATTAATTTATCCTACCCTATAGAACACTTGATTTCTGAAAACTATAAAAGATTAATTCATAAGTTAAAGAGGAAATCAATATTTATAAGCAACTAGAACTGTCTTGGATTGCTAGAATTAATGCTGCTAAAATGATGGTACTCCCAAAAGTGTTACACTTTATGAGAACAATTCCATTAATAATCCCCAATGAGATCTTAAAAATTTGCAGGGGTTGTTCCAAGATTTAATATGGAAAAATAAATTACCCTGAATAAATAAACAAGCTACTGTATGTATAGTCCTATGGACCAGGGAGGTCCCAGGGTCCCTAATATGTCCGACTACATGAAAGCTGCTATTGCAGTCAACATTAAATTATGCTGGATAGCTAATGATCAAAAACTTTGGATAGATATTGAAGATAACTGTGCCTTTGGTAATAGTTTGTGAAATTGACTGTGGGCAATTGCAGTACAACAGGTATTTACACCTGAACAATGGAGGAAGGCCATGAAGTGGCCTAAGAAAGCATCTCATTGTATAAATCATATAGAACTAAGTAGGAAAATACTCATAAGATAGTACTTAACTCATGTGAGACTGTTTAAAATGAATGGTGAATGGTTTATGTTGAAGGGGTTGTGCTCAACCTGCAGGGAGTTATCACACGTGGTGAAGTTACTTAAGATGGTTACTTAAGAAGGTTACTTAAGATGGTTAAGTGCTGGCAATATCTATCCCTCTCTCACCAGCATTGGCTCTGCTAGGCACTGGAATGAACAGTTTCCAGTATATATATATATATATATATATATATATATATATATATATATATATATATATATATATATATATATATATACACACATGCGAAGGCTCGGGCACACACTGCACGTACGAATACCTGGGTGCTGAACAGAGAAATTGTATATCCACTCAAATATGCTGACGCACACCAGGATTTTTCTTCAAGTGATTTATTTTATTTTATCCTTATTTTATTTTATGATAAAATAAAATAAATCACTTGAAGAAAAATCCTGGTGTGCGTCAGCATATTTGAGTGTATATATATATATATTTATTTATTTTTTTTCAAAGAAGACCAGCAACAACCGGGACTTCGTGCAAAAAGATGAAAATTGTATTTTATGTGAGCATAAAAACAGCCAACGTGCCGTTTCGGTCCACTTCGGGACCTTTCTCAATAACATAGTAACATAGTAAGTTAGAATGAAAAAAGACACACGTCCATCAAGTTCAACCTTTGTACTCTATTTTAACCTGCCTAACTGCTGGTTGATCCAGAAGAAGGCAAAAAAAAACCCGTCTGAAGCCTCTGCAATTTGCCTCAGAGGGGGAAGAAATACCTTCCGGTCGTCAAAATGACAATCGGACTAGTCCCTGGATCAATTTGTACTATGGTCATGGGCGAATTTCTTCGCCAGGCGTGAATTTACAGCGAATTCCCGCAATTCGCCGCCCGCGAATAAATTCGTGAAACCACCGCAAAATTCGCCGGCATAAAAAAAAATGGCAAAGCGAAACGCCCCAAATTCGCCCATCACTAACTATGAACTATCTTTCATAACCCTGTATTCCAGGGATCCCCAACCTTTTGAACCCGTGAGCAACATTCAGAAGTAAAAGGAGTTGGGGAGCAACACTAGCATGAAAAATTTTCCCGGGGTGCCAAATAAGGGCTGTGATTGGCCATTTAGTAGCCCCATGTGGATTGTCAACCTACATAGAGTTTGGCAGTGCACCTGGTTTTTATACAACCAAAACTTGCCTCCAAGCCTGGAATTCAAAAATAAGCACCTGCTTTGAGGCCACTTGGAGCAACATCCAAGGGGTTGGAGAGCAACATGTTGCTCACGAGCTACTGGTTGGGGATCACTGCTGTATTCCCTTACTTGTTAAAAAGCCATCCAACCCCTTTTTAAAGCTATCTAATGTATCAGCCTGTACAACTGATTCAGGGAGAGAATTTAACATCTACACAGCTCTCACTGTAACAAAAAACCCTTCCAAATATTTAAGCGGAATCTCTTTTCTTCTAATCGGAATGGATGACCTTGTGTCAGCTGGAAAGCATTAGAGAGATTATTATATGATCCCCTTATATATTTATACATAGTTATCTTCTTTAAGTGCCTCTTCTTCAGTGTGAACATCCCAATTTGGCCAGTCTTTCTGCATAGCTAAGATTTTCCATACCTTTTACTAGCTTAGTTGCCCTTCTCTGGGTAATGTACTGTTTGAGCACTGGAGCCCAAAACTGAATGGCATGGGGCCTTACCAGTGCTCTATAAAGTGGAACAGTGACCCCCTCCTCCAGTGAATCTATGCCCCTTTTAATACAGCTCAAGACCTTATTTGCCCTTGATGCTGCTGACTGGCATTGCTTGGTACAGCCAAGTTTATCATCTACAAGTTCCTTTTCCATAGTGGATTTGCCTAATGCAGTCCCATTAAGGGTATAGGTGGTTTGGATATTTTACATCCCAGGTGCATGACTTTACATTTATCAACAGTGAATCTTATTTGCCACTTTGCTCCCCAGATTGCCAGTTTGTCAAGGTCCTGTTGCAAGGATGCTGCATCCTGGACGGAATTAATTGGGCTGAAAGGTTTTTGTCATCTGCAAACACTGATACATTACTTACAATACCCTCCCCTAAGTATTTAATGAACAAGTTAAAGCAAAACTATACCCTCAAAATGAACACTTAAGCAACAGATAGTTCATATCATATTAAGTGGCATATTAAAGAATCTTACCAAACTGGAATATATATTTAAGTAAATATTGCCCTTTTACATCTCTTGCCTTGAGCCACCATTTCGTGATGGTCTGTGTGCTGTCTCAGAGATCACCTGACCAGAAATACTTCAACTCTAACTGTAACAGGAAGAAGTGTGGAAGCAAAAGACACAACTCTGTCTGTTAATTGGCTCATGTGACCTAACATGTATGGTTTGTTGGTATGTTTGTGAGTACAGTGAATCCTACGATCCCAGGGGGCGGCCCTTATTTTTTAAAATGGCAATTTTCGATTTATGATGTACCCAATGGCACATACTACTAGAAAGGTATATTATTATAAAAAAGGTTTATTTACATGAAGCTGGGTTTTACATATGAGCTGTTTTATGCAATATCTTTTTATAGAGACCTACATTGTTTGGGGGGTATAGTTTTCCTTTAAATAAAAGTGGACCCAATACCGAGCCCTGAGGGACCCCAATAAGAGCCTTACTCCAAGCAGAGAATGTACCATTAACAACCACCCCATGCCGCAGTAGGATCATCTCGCCGGTACAGATCTACTGCGCATGCGCCAAAAGTCACACGCATGCGCAGTAGATCGTACCGGCGAAATGATCCTACTGCGCATGCGCCGTTCAAAGCAGGAAGAAGATCGCGTGGAAGAAGATGTCGTCTGTGAACTCCCTGGACTGGACCTGCGCAGAAGGGTAAGTAACAAGTTTGGGGCATTTGCCCAGCGGGATGGGTAGGCCAGGGGGGAGGAGGGAGGGTGGGCAACAAACGGGAGGGGGGGTGGGGGGTTTGCGCTGACTAGGTTTCCTTCCCCTTTAAGTCCAACAGACCTTAGTTTAGAAAGCAGTTGTTTGTGGGGCACTGTATCAAACGATTTGGCAAAATCCAAATAGATCACATCTACTGGCCCCCCCCACTGTCCAGCATCTTACTTTTTAAATGCATTACAAACATTACATTACAAACATAATTCACCAATCAATATTGTGAAGGACAGCCCTCAAGGCACTAAAATTAGCTTTTCTGAAATTTTTTATTGTGTTGCCCCAGTGTATTTTTGTTTTTTGTACCAGACATTAAGGGGCAGATTTATCAAAGGTCAAAGTGAAAATTTGAATTAAAAAATGTTTGATTTCGAGCAAATTTTTGTGTACTTTGACTAGGGAATAGTACAATTTCGAAAAAAATTGAAAATTAGAATTTCGAAATTTCTCATGTACTGTCTCTTTAAAAATTCAAGGCCGACCATTTGCCATTTACAACCTGGTGATTTAGGCTAGGAGACCTCCTAGAACCTATCTGGAGTCATTTGGTTTTTTTTGGGGAAAAACTTTGAATAGTACTATTTGAATGCACTTCGATTTGTACAATTCAAATTCGATCAAAAATGGATCAATTCGAACGAAAACGGACCTATTCGGCCAAAAAACCTTCAAATTAATTTCGGTTGTTCTTTCTGAATTCGAATTTCGACCCTTGATAAATCTGAGCCTAAATGCTATAACATTATGGTCACTATTACCCAGGGGTTCAATAAATTGCTCATTTGCTATAAGTTCTGGGTCATTTCAGATTACTAGATCCAGAATAGCATTTTTTTCTGGTTGGCTCCTCAACAACCTGTGTCATAAAATTGCATGCAACAAGTTCATAAACGTGTTCCCATTAACTGATCTGGCAGTACTGTTGTTCCAATCAATATTTGGGTAATTGAAATCTCCCATTATCATTACTTTACCCAAACTAGCAGCAAACCTTTTCTATTTGCATAAGATTAGCCTCCTCCACCTCACTTACATTAGGGGGTATATAAAATACCCCTACAATTAATTTGCTGGACTCTTCACAATTGGTGAAGAACTCCACCCATAAGATTTCTGTCCCCTTATTTTTTAACATAAAATCCTCCTTTATATACGTTTTTAAAATCTGCCTAGCAAACAGACATATCTTTCCTCCTTTTCTATTGCCTCTGTCCATCCGAAACAAAGTATAGCTGATGATATTAACTGCCCAGTCATGCGACTCATTCAGCCATGTTTCGGCTACACCAATCATATTTTCCCTCTAGCACCTCCAGCTCTCCCAACCAAGATGTAAAAGGTATTCAATTTTTAAGAAGACAGAACATTTTTTATTTTTTTACTTTTTCCCTTCAGTACTGTTAAATCCTCAAAGTGTACAGGGCCCCAATGATGACATGTCAAATATGTTAGTTTCAAGTTGCAGTGAAACCTTTATAGAGCAACCACTAGGCTTGTGCATACCAGGGGAGATATTGCTACTACAGATAAAAGAAAGTGAAGTAGGCTGAAAATACAGCTTTAGGATGCAGAATATATTTATTAAAGGCAAGCATAGAAGATGAGCAGTGAAGAGAATGAACATTTCTAAAAATATGCACAATGGTACACCAAACAGAAAATTAATTTCTAGAAACGCCTAGAGAAATAATTGAGTAGTTAATAAATAAAATTGAATGGGTATTTAATAAATACAAACAATGGCTGATTGCTCTTCTTCTTAAAGCAGAATGTCTATTTCCTATTGTATGCATAACCATTTCATTAGGTTTGCTTCAAATCATCCATTCTTTAATTTCATAAAGTGCGTACCACAAACCATAGTTCTGATCTTGATTTTGTTAATCCAGTTTCTTGTATACAGACATCCTTGCTTTTCTACTTGCATATTTATTGATCTTCATGTGATATACCACCTGTGGACAAAATAAAACTTATACACTGGTAAGCATAACTTACTGTAAATAACTGTAAACCTGGAAAGAGGCAATCAACCTTTTAAAAGGTTAATTAAAGTTTGGACAGTTGGTGAACAAGCATGCTGAGCTGCTACTGGGAAACTAAATGGGAAAAGTGCAATTCACTTTTAAAATATAATTTATAGAAAAAAGGTTAAAAAGAATCTGAAAGGAAATCCATTTTTTAGCATAGTATTTGAGAACAAAAAGTTTTGGTATGGTTATGGTAAACAAAATATTAAAATATGTGTCATGTCAAACAAAACTAATGTACTCATGAAGAGATTATTAGTAAACATTATCATGGCAAGGCAGATGAATTTCCCTAAAGCAATTAATATTGTTCTGCAAAATAGCATTGTGCATGGAATCAGAGTACAGGTATAGGATCCTTTATCCGGAAACCCTATATCCAGAAAGCTCCGAATTACGGAATGGCTGTCTCCCATAGACTCCATTTTATCCAAATAATCCAAATTTTTAAAAATGATTTCCTTTTTCTCTGTAATAATAAAAGAGTAGCTTGTACTTGATCCAAACTAAGATATATTTAATCCTTATTGGAAGCAAAACCAGCCTATTGGGTTTATTTAATGTTTAAATGAATTTCTAGTAGACTTAAAGCATGAAGACCCAAATTACAGAAAGATCCGTTATCCGGAAAACCCCAGGTCCCGAGCATTCTGGATAACAGGTCCCATACCTGTACTAGGAATAGGGAAAGGGGTGTGTCAACTAGCATAGCCTTATTATAAAGGCGTTAATGACACACATCACTATTTACATACATATTTTGAGCAGTTAAACATTGTATAGCTAAAACAGAACTGGGTTATGTGTTAATTAGACTACCTCATGCTTTATAAAAAAATTCATTATTCTTGTCATGTCAGATTTCCAGGATTCATGGATTGGTAAAGACAACATTACTATGAAGATCTTAAACCTGGGCTAGTGTTTGACCTTTTTATTCCACTATCCCTCTACCTTAGCTATAGTTGTATTTTCTCCTTACTTTCTGTCTTCATGGAGTGCTCCAGCCCAATTTTTTATTAGGCTAAGCAATTTAGTCATACAGTTGCCAAACTAGAAAACTTCACCGGCCCGGGATTATTCCAGTGAGCACCACGGAGTGATCTTTTTACGGCTTCCCCTTTCTTCAGATTCTCTTTTTTCAAATTCAACTTTTTCGTTAAAGTTCGGCTTTTTACTCTAATGCCCATGCACTGTCCCGAGAAGACAGAAGATGCCGGAAGAGGATCACTCTGTGGTGCTCGCTGGAAGAATCCTGGGCTGGAGTAGTTTTCTGCTGATAGGAGCACCGACCCGGGGTTTCAGGTAAGTAAATACAATCACTTGGGGGTGCCTAACATTGGGCACCGCCAAGTGGGATTCAACTTTTCTTCTCCTATAAAGCTATATCTTTTTCACATTATGTTTGTGTTTTGTAAGCTGGTAATTTGGTAAACATCTTGTAATACTTTTATAATGCCTATGAAACACAAACAAAGGAACTGTTAAGACAGAGAAGCAGAATACCACAGTGCTGAAAAGCGTGCCTATAAAACGGTAATAAAAAACAAGGTCTATATTTACATGTGATAGATACAGTGGGGGTCATTTATAAAGTTCGCGCAGCGCATATTTTTCGCAAATGGATGTATTGCGCATGTTTTTTGCTGAGCGCTAATATATTGCACTGCTCTGCCCTTCTTTCCGTTTTTTGCGAATTCGCAGTGTGAATACATTTTCGCAAATGAGACAGGAGTTTGCGCGAGCGCACCCAATGTGCGAGGTTGTTGTGCGCGAAAATAGCGTTAAATTCGCAGTTTGCAAAACTGTTTTGCGAATATTTTATCCGCCACCAAAGTTGTGGCGTAATTGAGTCGCAGAGTGTGCGCATAAATTTGCGAATTGTGACATATTTATAAAGCCCCTTTAGACATTCGCATTGTGAATAAAAAATTCGCAATTCTGTATGCACCCTCTTATTCAGCTTTATAAATATAACCATGCGCAGGGCAAATATATTCACTTTGCGAACCAATCTGCCCTGCGCGAAGTTTATAAATGACCCCCAGTAAGTCTATCAGTTGGTTGAAATGGAGTCTTACTTTCCTTTCACTTCAGTGATCAAAGGTAGAAAAAAATTCAGTTCAATTTGCTATAAATTAAATAATGTATAAATGGGTACATCACAAGAGAAGTAGCGGACTGCCGATTTGGTGTTCGCGAACGCCGTTCGCGAACACTGGCAAAAAATGCGAACGTTCGCGGACAGTTCGCGAACTTTGAACACCCGCTAAAATCGTTCGATTCGAACGATCGAAGGATTTTAATCATTCGATCGAAGGATTTTCATTCGAATCGAACGATCGAAGCCATTCGATCGAATGCTTTTCATTCGATCGAATGCTTACAATCGTTCGAACGAATGCTTACAATCGTTCGAACGAATGGAAATCGTTCGATTTTTAGCGGTCGAAGGAATTCGAATGGTCGAATGGTCGAACGATCGAACGCGAACTCAAAATGCGAACGTTCCCAAACGTTCGCGAACATTCGGCGGACGCGAACGGTCGAAGTTCGCTCGAACTAGTTCGCAGCAGAACAGTTCGCTACATCCCTATACATCACAAATGACTAAATATAGATGTGTATTAATGTTTTCCATACATGAATATTTTTATTGTATTCAGAATCATATTTACAGATATAATCTAGGTCTTGTTTATAGAAAGCCTACTAAAAAAATTGTCTGGAACTTTATTTTTGTTTGTTTTTCCCCGACTATCTGGCTTTATCTTGCTCTTTATCCACTCTCAGCACTGAAGAGAGGACTCCAGCTCTTATCCCAGTCTGGTCTGTTTGAGAACAATTTGTGATTATTTTTTTTTATTTGTTCAACGTTTATTGACATGCAAACAATTTAAGAAGACATTAAAAATCTCCAAGTCCAAAAAAAAAAGTAAAAAAAAAATAAAAAATCTCCAAGTCCAGATGGTTTAGGGGTGGAATTTTACAAATTATTACTACCAGAAACGGCACCGCTGCTTACATCATTGTACAATGATATATTACAAGGTAATCCGTTATGGGATAAAGCGGCTGATGCCAGAGTCATTCCATTACTCAAAGATCCGTCCTCATATAGAACGATATCACTTTTAAATCAGGACCTTAAAATTATGATGAAATTAATGACTAATAGATAACCTCTAACCAGATGGGATTCCTTAGGGACAGGCACCTGGTCCAAGCCATCAGAAAAGCCATAGCCACAATATATCACTGTAATCTAGAAAAAAGAAGACAAGGTTTATTGATAAACCTTAACGCAGATAAGGCTTTCAATAGGATTTTGCAAGCTCATATACGAAGACTCTTAAAATTCCAACATTTTGGAATTCATATGCTTAATCTATTTAAAGCCTTATATGACACCCCCCTCAGTCCTTTCTAACGGTAAATGGGTATAATTCTGAACCATTTGAAATTCAACAAGGGACAAGGCAGGGCTGTCCTCTTTCACCCTTATTATTCAATATTGCTTTGGACCCTTTAATAAAACACTTACTCCTAAATAAAACATTTACAGGCATACTGCTGGGACATAAAAGACATAAGATAACAGCCTTTGCAGATGATATTTTATTATTTGTTAATCAACCTCACATAGAAATGGAGACGATCTTGGAAACTATCCAAATCTTCAGTACTTTTGCAGGCTTCAAGATAAACCTAAACAAATCTGAAGTACTGGAACTTGGAGACCAGGGGAGTATAACATCCAGGAACAGTGACTTGCCCTTTAAGATATTACACTCTCATATAACATACTTGGGTATAAAATTAGTGAAAACAACATACAGAAATATATTCACTTAATATTCGGCACACCATCTACAATATTCAGCAAGAGCTTAAAAAACGGGACACATTAAATCTAACTTTTTTAGGTACAATTCACATAGTTACATAGTTAAATTGGGTTGAAAAAAGACAAAGTCCATCAAGTTCAACCCCTCCAAATGAAAACCCAGCATCCTAATTAAAATGATCGTATTTCCTAAATTGCTATATCAATTTCAAATGCTGCCTTACAGTATAAAAGCATCAAATCACAAAAGATTACTCAAAATGCTAAGGAATTTTATCTGGAAACAGAAACGTCCAAGGATCAATTTATTTAAGTTGCAACAAACTAGAGCCCTGGGTGGAGTACATTTTCAAAATATTAGGAATTATAACGAGGCGTCATTACTTCGCTTCACTGGAGATTGGATATATAACAGAAATATATATATTTCAACAGATCTTGACCAACTCTTGACTGGAAATTTATCCCTCAACTTCCTTCTCCATTCCCCATTAAAAGATATTCCCCATGATCTGTTCGAACACCCCCTGTTTATTGATACTTACAATGGAGCATGGAACTCGGTGAGACGCAGGTTTAAATTGACACCCAGTTACTCCATCTATCTATCTTGGTTTAGTAACCCAACATTCCCTAGGGGGAAAACAGCAAGACTTTATTAAACCAAAATTTAAGAATAGTTAAAGATATTATTAGTGACATATTCGCTATATTACCGAAGGAAAAGATAATTAAAAAAAAAAACACCCTTTAGTAGAGCGTCTATCCACATGTCTTCTAAATATCTCTATTGAATGGAGGAGTCATTTTTTGTATATTCTAAAACTTTAGTCAAAATACTTGCTTGATAATAAGTTTACTCAAACCTCCTTGTAATTTTGGTCTATATAGGGTTTTACTTCAAATTCTACTCCTCCCTTTATTCCAGACATATGATGATATCACTGCGTTGACTTCTTTAAAGTAAGATCGTGCAATAGGCACTGGGATTGTATTAAATAATTAGATTAATTTAGGTAATATTGACATTTTATTGGTGTTAATTCTCCCACTCCATGCTATTCGTTTCATCTCCCATGATTTCAATAATCCTTATCTCTGTCAGCAGCGGTGGGTAATGTTTCTCAAATATTTTTTGTGGGTCTGGCATAATTTTAATAACCAAATATGTAATGTAATCTGCCTGCCATTTAAATTTATATTTATTTTGTAAAGATTTAAGTAAGGATGGTGATGTTAATATAGGTATAGCTTTAGATTTTTCCATGTTAATTTTCTAATTAAAACAAATTCCATATTGCCTTAGTTCTTTTATTACGTTGGGGAATGATTTGAGCGGATTAGTGACTATTAATAGAAGGTCGTCTGCAAAGGCTGCTGCCTTAAATTCCTTTCCACCAACCTTAAGGCCTTCAATGTTGGGATTGTTGCGGATTCCTATTAGTAGGAAATCCATGCATATAACATATAGAAGTGATGATAAAGGGTAGCCTTGCCTGGTACCATTTCTTATTTCCCATGACTCAGATAGTAACCCATTAACCCTAGCTTGCACCAAAGGGACTGTGTATAATGACACAATTTTAGTTAAAAACTCTATAGCTTTTAACGCTTCAGCTAGAAAGGTCCAGTCTATTTGATCAATGGCCTTCTCTGCATCCATTGATAGAAGCAGGGAGGGTACCTTCAATCTTTTGCTCCATAGTAGCCAATTAATTACCTTATTCATGTTTTATTTTGCCTCTCTCCCCTGCATAAAGCCTACTTGGTCTTTATTGATTACTTGAGGCAATAATGGTTTCAGTCTTTGAGCTAAGATTTTGGCATTCATCTTGAGGTCTTAATTAAGTAGGGAGATGGGTCTATAGTTACTGCATAATGTTTCATATTTTCCTAATTTAGGAATTACTGAAATATGAGCTAGTAAAAATTCCCTATTATGGGGGTCTTCTAGTAATAGATTATTAAGTAATGGTAGAAGCAATGGGACCGTTTGGTTTTGCTTAATTTGTAAAATTTAGCTGTATACTCATCAGGCCAGGGGCTTTATTTAGTTTTAATGATTTAATGGTCTGCTCAATTTCGTCAATATCTATTGGTTTAGTTAGCAATTGTACTTTTTCTTTAGGAATGGTCGGAGGAGGGTTATTTTTTTAGATATTCTCATGTTTCTCTATTTCTTGTTAGTATACATTGATTTTCAGAATCTTGCAAGTTATATAATTTTTCATAATATTTTTTAAAGGTATCTGCAATTTTCTGAGGCGTCCTCTGAGTTTTACCTTGGGAATCTCTGATTTGACAAATAAAAGTTTGCGCTTGCTTCCTTTTTAGGGCTTTAGCTAGTAATTTCCCTGTTGTGTTGCCAAATCCATAATATTGTTGCCGCACTCTGGATAAAAAATATTTGGTTTGATTATTTGTATGTGTATGTAATTCCAGAAGTGCTTTCGTTAATTTGTTCTGTTTGATGTTGTTTATGTTCTAATTCAAGCTTATGTATATTTTCTAGAAGGGAGACCGTGCGTGCATTGCTCTCTCTTTTCAATCTCACACCATGTTTAATCAGTATTCCTCTTGTAATACATTTTAATGCTAACTGTCAGGCTTACCAGTATTATCCAGTCGTAGAAGGAGCTGGAGCTGTAGATATTGAACCCACAAGCGCCTCACACAACCGCTACCCACCTGGAGTGGAACAGGGAGCAGGGTTGTGGAGAGTAGCCAGTGAGCAGTCAAGCGAAGTACAAAATGATAGGCAAAGTCGTGGTCAGGAGGTCCGAGGTCAGAAGGCAGGCAGCGAGATTCGTAAACGATGAGACAGGCCGAAGAGTCGAGACAGGCAGCAGAAATCGTAGTCCAGGTACAGGCGAGGGTCGACAACAAGAATTCAAGAGTATAAGACGCTAGGGTTTCAGTAAAATAACCTAATAACCAGGCAATGCATCTCAGTCTGGATTTGGTTTAAGTATTGTTACTTTGGCGCCAAACTGGCGTCATTGCGCTGGCGTCGCGGAACTGACGCCAGCACGTCCATCTCAGGCGTTTTCGCCTGCGTCCTTGCGTCAGCAACCGGCGTCCCGGCGCGCATTAGCGCGCCTGCGCCTGCGCCGGACAGGACGCATGCGTAATTTCTCACAGCTAACCATCTGGAGAGTGGGGAGGCTCTATCTTTTTTTATAGCTTCAGTATATTCTACTATTGCTTGTTTTAATTCTTTAATGCAAATTGGGTCTTCCAGTAGGGTATCATTTATCCGCCATCTCCAAGCTGTCGTTGGTCTCTTGGGAAGTAATATCTGAAGTTGTGTCATCGCGTGGTCAGACCAAATTATATTGTGAATTTTAGCCATTTTCACTGCATCCAAGTGGAATTGGGATATAAAGATATAATCTATCCTCAAATATGTTTTTTAGCTGCGGAGTAGAAGGTGTAGTCTTTGTCTGAGTTATGTTTATACCTCCAAGTGTCAATTAGGTGGCATTGTTGTATTTTCTTTTTATTATCTATATTAGGATTCAGTGTGATATTTTTTCAATTTTGTTCAGGATTTTAATAAGGTAGCTAGTGTAACGCTAATTTGGTTACTGTCCCTTTAAATAATAGCTTCCTTGGCAATTCAGGGGCCCTGAGTCCCTTTTGCAAGTCGAAAAGTACTGGGAACTGGGAAATCACAGCGCAGTGCCTCCACCTAGGGAGCACTGAGGAACTTACCTCAGAGGAATCCCCTAGGAAATAATAAACACACACACTTTGCAGATAACAATATTTAACTTTATATAAACTGTAAAGTAGTAACTAATACAAAAGTCACTCCTGTATGGGAATATAAGGGACACTACCTAAATCCATATTAGGTTTTAACTATCTGTTCAAACACAGTTCGTATAGTATCACAGTCCCACTTGTCTGGAAGGGTTAAAAAGCACACAGTTCAAAATGCAATGTCCCTTTCCCCAGAGCTCTTATTCCCCGGTAGCGCTACCTTTCCCAGAGTACCTTTTCCCTTGGAAAATAGCAGCTTCCCACGTAGCAGGCAAAATGACACAAGGCCTGTCTTCCTGTTAGGCTCAGTACTGTGGCAAATCCTCTCTTCAAGGGATTTACTCAGCGATTTCTCTCAGAGGCAGATCACACTGGAATCACAAGTAACTCTTCTCCAGAATCACTCTCACCAATGGCACTTTCCTCCTCTGAAGCTTTAGCAGCGTGGCAGGGTCAGACAGCCTCTTTCTGCACTCCTGCAGACCTCACAGATCCAGCAGCTCTTGCAGGACTTTTCTCCCTTTTGATCCTTTCTCCACAGCACGTGTTAGACTCAATCACACGGCCTACACACACAGATCCAGAAGGGCCTACACACACAGCTTCACAGTCTGGCACACCCTCTCCTCCCAGGATGCACTGCGGTGTCCAGCCAATCAGGTCGCTCTCCAGCCTGTTACTGGGCTGAATGATGTCACAGACAGAAAAGCAGGGTCAGGATTTCTCTTCTCCCCTACACTAGTTTGGTTAGTATTTGGTAAGTAGAGACATCCTAAAGTACATTTCGTTTGCTGTAGAATACCTTTGACAATAACATATCTTCTTTCTATATCTGTCATTTCTTCCAATACTTGAAAATACATTGATTTATGTAGTCCTATCGCTACCACTTTAATTTTACTATTTGGGTCATTGCTATAAAACCATTTATTGAATTCACTATATTTTTGAAGAAAAAATTCAGTACCCTTGTGTTTCTTGTAACATAATAACATTAGCCTTATTACGTATCATTTCTCTCATAATTGTACTTCTTTTTTCAGTCAGGTTCAACTCATTGGCATTGAGTGAACATATATTTATCACATTTGCCATCTTACAGGTAAGAGAAAGTTCAGTGCATTAAACCAACCATACCACATCATCTTTTTTACAGGCCTAACCCTACTTGGCATGAGCAAAAAAACATTAGTTCCAGGAATGTAAACACTTTAAAACCACATTAAATATAACATAACCTTAACCCTTTAAGTGCCAGCATAATTTCACATCTTGGTTATGCGAAATGCCAGCCGTTTTTGAAACATTTTGTGCTCTCTCACTTTAGGGGCATTTTCTGAGGGGAAACCTATAGTTTACCTAGGAAAACTATACATTGTTTTTCTTTGGTAGAAACTGAGCTTTCTAAATCTGCCTGAGTTTTCATGTATTTCCACCTGTGCAAAAAAATTTATAGTGCTAAATACCAAAAAAAAATGAAAAATTACCATTTTTCATCATATATCAATTTATACCAGAAAAATATTTCATTTTACGGATGAAAATCCAACTGATTTGGAAAGCCTTATGTCTCTCGAACGTGCCAATACCAGATATGTATAGTTTTACGGAGATTTAGGACTTCTGTACTTCAAAAACTCCCGGCAGTATATTACCGAATTTTGAAAGCACTAAGGCAGAAAACGGCATGCTTTAGATTCCAAGGCAAAAAATCCTGAAACCGTAGGTTTACCCCAGAAAACCATACATTTTTGAAAAGTACAAATTCTGCCGATTACAAAATGGGTAACTATGTCTCTCTACTCCCAACTACCAAACATAAAAGCTTGTCTGAACATAGCGGTTTTTCAAAAAAAAATTCAAAATTCTGAAAAATCATTTCAAAGGTTTTATTTTGCTGCTCCGCATATCCCAAACTATATTAGGTGCCAAGAAAAAGCACCTGAAATATGATTGCCAGGGGTCCACTGAACAGTTTGATACCCATTATGCATAGGTTTACCAAAGTATCTGGCATTTAGAGACACCAATATGAAGTTAGCACATCCAAATTGATCAGGACTTTACTTCAGCTACTGAGAAATCAACACATTGACTGCATTTTTTGTGGGGTAAAAACACAGAAATATAGGTTTACCCCCCAAACCCATATATTTTTGGAAAGTACACATTCTACAGAATCTAAAATGGGTACCCATGCCTTTCTGCTCCAAACTACTGAGTCGCAAGCTTCAACTTCCCAGCACCATATCACCCATGTGTCATTACGTACTAAGAAAAAGCACCCTAAATATGATTGCCAGGGTTCCTCTGAACATTTTGGTGGTCATTGTTCATAAGTTTACCAAAGTATCTGGCATTTAGAGGCCCCAAAATGAAGTTAGCGCATACAAACAGTCCCGTGGGTAACTTCAGCTAATGAAAAATCAACACATTGACTGCATTTTTGTGGGGTAAAAACACAGAAATATATGTTTACCCCCCAAAACCCATATATTTTTGGAAAGTACACATTCTACCGCATCTAAAATGGGTACCCATGCTTTTCTGCTCCAAACTACTGAGTCGCAAGGCTTTCCCACAATTGTCGGTTTTGGTGAAATATCTGAAAATTGCCTCAAAGCTTCAACTTCTCAGCACCATATCACCCATGTATCGTTACGCACCAAGAAAAAGCACCCTAAATATGATTGCCAGGGTTCCTCCAAACAGTTTGGTGGCCATTGTTCATAGGTTTACCAAAGTATCTGGCATTTAGAGGCCTCAAAATGAAGTTAGCGCATACAAATAGTCCTGTGGGTAACCATCTAATGAGAAATCAACACATTGACTGCATTTTTGTGGGGTAAAAACACAGAAATATATGTTTATCCCCCAAAACCCATATATTTTTGGAAAGTACACATTCTACCGCATCTAAAATGGGTACCCATGCTTTTCTGCTCCAAACTACTGAGTCGCAAGGCTTTCCCACAATTGTCGGTTTTGGTGAAATATCTGAAAATTGCCTCAAAGCTTCAACTTCTCAGCACCATATCACCCATGTATCGTTACGCACCAAGAAAAAGCACCCTAAATATGATTGCCAGGGTTCCTCCAAACAGTTTGGTGGCCATTGTTCATAGGTTTACCAAAGTATCTGGCATTTAGAGGCCTCAAAATGAAGTTAGCGCATACAAATAGTCCTGTGGGTAACCATCTAATGAGAAATCAACACATTGACTGCATTTTTGTGGGGTAAAAACACAGAAATATATGTTTACCCCCCAAACCCATATATTTTTGGAAAGTACACATTCTACTGAATCTAAAATGGGTACCCATGCCTTTCTGCTCCAAACTACTGAGTCGCAAGGCTTTGCCAAATTTGGTGGTTTTGGTGAAATATCTGAAAATTGCCTCAAACCTTCAACTTTCCAGCATCGTATTGTCCATGTATCATTACCAGCATAAAGCATCCTCAATATAAACATAGGGGTCTACTAACAGTTTGATGCCCAATGTGCATAGATATACCAAACTATGTGGTGCACAGAGACCCCCAAATGACAATATGTATAGACATTTTCACGGCTGACGCGCTGGCTGCTGCAATATAACAACCCGGTGTGTGTATTATGCGACATTAGACCACCTAACAGTACAGAGACCCCAGAAAACCATATATTTTCAGAAAGTACACATTCTGACGAATCCAATATGGGTAAATAAGTGTTTCTACTGCAAACTGCCAAACTGCAAAGCAATGCTGAACATAACGGTTTTTATCAAATTTCGTAAAATCATATACCAAACTATGTGGCGCACAGAGACCCCCAAATGACAATAGTGTTTATACATTTTCACAGCTGACGCACTGGCTGCTGAAATATAAGCACCTGGTGTGTGTATTATGCGACATTAGACCCTCCCTAACAGTACAGAGACCCCAGAAAACCATATATTTTCAGAAAGTATACATTCTGACGAATCAAATATGGGTAAATAAGTGTTTCTACTGCAAACTGCCAAACTGCAAAGCAATGCTGAACATAACGGTTTTTATCAAATTTCTGGAAATCGTCACAAAGCTTGAATTTTACCCCATTATATGCCTCACATTTCATAACTAATCAGCATAAAACATCCTAAATATGAACGCCAGGGGTCTACTGAACACTTTGATGCCCAATATGCATAGATATACCAAACTATGGGGCGCACAGAGACCCCCAAACGACAACAGTGTATATACATTTTCACGGCTGACGCGCTGGCTGCTGCAATATAAGCACCTGGTGTGTGTATTATGCTACATTAGACCCCCCTAACAGTACAGAGACCCCAGAAAACCATATATTTTCAGAAAGTATACATTCTGACAAATCCAATATGGGTAAATAAGTGTTTCTACTGCAAACTGCCAAACTGCAAAGCAATGCTGAACATAACGGTTTTTATCAAATTTCTGAAAATCGTCACAAAGCTTGAATTTTACCCCATTATATGCCCCACATTTCGTAATTTATCAGCATAAAACATCCTAAATATGAACGCCAGGGGTCTACTGAACACTTTGATGCCCAATATGCATAGATATACCAAACTATGTCGCGCACAGAGACCCCCAAATGACAATAGTGTATATACATTTTCACGGCTGACGCGCTGGCTGCTGCAATATAAGCACCTGGTGTGTGTATTATGCGACATTAGACCCCCCCTAACAGTACAGAGACCCCAGAAAACCATATTTTTTCAGAAAGTACACATTCTGACGAATCCAATATGGGTAAATAAGTGTTTCTGCTGCAAACTGCCAAACTGCAAAGCAATGCTGAACATAACGGTTTTTATCAAATTTCTGAAAATCGTCACAAAGCTTGAATTTTACCCCATTATATGCCCCACATTTCGTAACGTATCAGCATAAAACATCCTAAATATGAACGCCAGGGGTCTACTGAACACTTTGATGCCCAATATGCATAGATATACCAAACTATGTGGCGCACAGAGACCACCAAATGACAATAGTGTATATACATTTTCACAGCTGACGCGCTGGCTGCTGCAATATAAGCACCTGGTGTGTGTATTATGCGACATTAGACCCCCCCTAACAGTACAGAGACCCCAGAAAACCATATATTTTCAGAAAGTACACATTATGAGGAATCCAATATGGGTAAATATGTGTTTCTACTGCAAACTGCCAAACTGCAAAGCAATGCTGAACATAACGGTTTTTATCAAATTTCTGAAAATCGTCAGAAAGCTTGAATTTTACCCCATTATATGCCCCACATTTCGTAAAACATCCTAAATATGAACGCCAAGTGTCTACTGAACACTTTGATGCCCAATATGCCAAACTATGTGGCGCACAGAGACCCCCAAATGGATATATAGTAGATAAAATTTACAAGGCAAAACAAAATAAGGAAGTAAAGAGTGAAATGAAAAAAAATCCAATAAAACCACAAAAATCAATGTTTTTTTCCAGACTAGTGTTATCGGCCGTCAGATTTACAGTTTGAATATTTTAGATGGGCCAAACAGGTTATACGGCTAGAAACAAGTGAACACAACATATGCAGAGCTGAAAATGCAATAAAATGGCTAAAAATTCAATAAAATGGCTAAAAATGCACCAAAATACCCAAAATTGCAATATAATCACCGAAATAACATACAAAAGGTATTGCACAGTACGGTTAGCGAATACGCTATTCGTAATGGCAATAAAACATTTTTTTCAGCCAAAAAAAGAGACGATGCGATAAGAATAAAAAAAAAAGCCACAATGCCATGTATGTGCGTGTGCATGTGTACAATAGGTAAATTACATGTTATGTGCGCATGTGTGCGTGTGCACATGTGTGTGAGTGCAGTGAGTGTAAGTGACCCCCCCAATCCCCAAAAATGTATGTGTAAGTGTATGTAAGTCTGAATCTAAGTGTGTATTACTGTAATAAGTGTGTGTTGGTGTGTTTGTGTGTGTAATTGTTGCACTAACCTAAAAAAGTCGCTGGAGACTGTTGCAGGTGATCTGGAAGGGCCCCAGGAAGACATCTGCGTTGTTATCCGTGCCCCTGTGCTGTGGGGGCGGAGCTGATAGGCGCAGTGCAGGCTGCAGCAGCAGGACACGTAAGTAACACGTGCCTGCTACTGCTTTGGGGCCCCTGGGCGAACGCGCCCCAGGGGCCACTCGATCCCCTGCTCTGCTCATTGCCTAGGGGCAGGGGATCGAAGAGGAACGGAGCGAGCGGCTCTAACAGCCGCTCCTCCGCTCCAGAACCCGGAAGTGCTGCAGAACGTAGAATCTACGTTCTGTGGCATTTCAAGTTACTTTTCCACAGAACGTAGATTCTACGTTCTGTGGCACTTAAAGGGTTAAAGAAAACAGTGGTGATAAAACTTATGGGGTAAAACTTATTGGCTCCCCTTGGGGGCCCGAACGGATATGGTGGAGAATAAGATCGACAATATGGTCACGGTGCTGGATGCCCATGAAACGGATATACAGAAACTACAGCAGCAACTTCATGAAGCCCTTTTAATGCTGGAAGACGGTGATAATCGATCCAGACGTAATAATGTCCGGGTGAGAGGCTTGCCTGAGATGATAATGGATCTACGGCTTTGGAGTTTGATCGAATACATCGCGCACTGCGGCCCTACAAGCAGGGGGACCCCCCCAGGGACGTTATCATACGATTCCCCTATCATCAGACACAGGTTGAGGTGCTGAGGGCTGCGCGGTAGCGAGGTTCCTTTGATTTTCGTGATCATTCCTACCAACTCTATCCAGACCTCTCGCCTACGACTCTGCAAAAGAGACGCACGATGCAGCCGGTCAAAAAAATTCTCCAGCACCATAAGGTACGCTACCATTGGGCTTTCCCATTTCGCCTGGCCTTCTCTTTTAATAAAAGATCATACACTATGGATACTCCTGAGGAGGGTCTCGCCACTTTGGGTAAGCTAAATCTAGTGGAACAACATCCTTCGACCCCTCAGGCCTCACCTCCTAAAAAACTTATACCGATATGGCAGAAGGTGGGACCCGTCAGACCAAAGCCTGTGGTTACGAGAGCCTCTCAACGGGAGACCTGATGAAGTCGCCATTTGCTACGCCTGTTCGCTGGCTGTTGGCCCCTACTTTGTAACATCCAGGATGCCTACAAAAAAATTTTTTTCCGCTTCAGGACTGAACTATAGAATCGGCCGTGGCGACATTCCTTCGCCAGAGATATTTAATAGTGATGGGCGAATTTGCGCCGTTTTGCTTCGCCAAAAAATTCGCGAATTTCGCACGAAATTCGCGAAACGGCGAAAAATTCACGAAACGGCGCGAATTTTTTCCGCGAATTTTCGCGGACGTTTCGCGAATTTATTCGCCTGCCGCGAATCGCGCAAATTCGCCGCGAATTCGCGCCTGGCGAATAAATTCGCCCATCACTAATATTTAACTCTGCTGATTTCGGACAACTACAATCTACCTTCATATGACCGCCCTACAGTTGCCCATCAGGAACATTATTTCACTATGGAGCACACCGCTGAAAGGTTTAGTCACCACCTGCTCATTGTTTCTCCCTGAATAATGTCGTATGCTTATTCTATGCTTCCATGGTTTTTTATTTTCTATTGTTTATAACCTTGCATTACTTGTTTACTTTATTGTTGCATTATATGCTATGATGTGGAGTTCTCGTGTTATGCCCCTCCAACTTGCAGGCCTTAGATGGGGTTTGTGCTAAGGCCCTAGTGTTTAGTCTATCTAGGGCTAATTGGTTTTTAGTTGATTTTTTAAGTTTGTTTTGTTACACTGAGCGCCACCATACCCTAATTTTGTAAGGAAAATGCTTGATAGTCACAAGGAATCTTTATCTACATACTCCTGGGATCTTGGTTTTGATAGTTATGACTTATGGCTACAGTTAAGATGGCAGTTTCTATAATTTCCCACAATGTGCAAGGGTTTAATTCGCCCTCCAAATGGGCTAAAGCTTTCTCTTTTTATAATTCACTTGCTGCAGATATTGTATGTTTACAGGAGACACATTTTTCTGCTGCCTCCCTCTGTTCCACTTGGCTAGGGGGCCGACTAAAACAAAAGGGGTTGCTATTTTTTTTAGAGCCGGACTACCTGTTGTAATAGAAAACGTAGTTGCAGATCCGGAGGGCAGATTCCTGCAGATAAAACTATTACTCCAGGACTCTAAGTACACTATTGTAAAATACTATGCACCCAACCAAAACCCCCTTTTATTTTTATCCAGAATTATTCAACAGAGTCAGGCAGATAAAGAAGGGGGTCTTATTATTTGTGGAGACTCAAATTTGATTTTAGATGCTGGATGGGATAGACAGGCTACTCCACTTTCTACTTCTGAAATCTCTAACATCTACTCCATTCGCCAATTTAGACAAATAGTGGAACGTCATTCATTAGTTAATGTTTGGCGGGAATAACATCCATATAGTAAGAGCTATACCCATTACTCCTACCCCCACAAGGTTTACACGCGCATTGACCATATATTCATTTCGCAGGACCACACACCCCAAATATGCGCTGTTAAGATCTTAAATGTTCCATGGTCAGACCATTCTCCAGTTTCCCTTCGGATTACAATAGATAATTGGGCGGCCATAGGGTACCAGTGGAAACTTAACGATTCATTACTCATGGTACCCAATATAGCATCTGAAATTGAGTCCACCATAACAAACTACTTTAAGGAGAACAAAACCTCAGTTTCACAAATAACTACCCTGTGGGAAGCTCACAAAGCAGTCTTGCGAGGTAAATTTATTCAATTAAGTTCCAGATGGAAAAAACAACGTAGGCTAGTGATAGACAATCTTACTCGGCAATTAGATGAGGTGATGCAGAAACAGAGTGATAACCCAGAACTGGATCTGAGAGGGGAAATTCATCAACTCCGCTTAGATCTCGATCTGGCTCTCACCCATGAAGCCGAAAAGGCCCTTCATTGGTCGCAACAAAAATTTTACTCTAACGCAAATAAACCAAGTAGGATGTTTGCAAGAAAATTAAATAATAGCCCTCGTACAATACTTGTCCACCCCATTAAACAACAAAACGGAGGGGTAACAACTAACCCTACCAAAATTGCGCAGGAATTTGCAGATTATTATATAAAGTAAAGTAAAAAAGTAAAGTAAAGTAAACTTTATTGTCATCTCAGCAGTATACGAATATACAGTGAGACGAGACAACGCTATATTCTAACGTAGGTAACCCAACCTCTGCCCAGTACAAGAAAGTACTGCATAATCTTCAGCTTCCTACACTTACTGATTCTCAGCTCGCAACTATAGAAGCCGATGTAACCACTGAGGAAGTTACTGCAGCAATTAAACATTTAAAATCTGGGAAGGCCCGTGGGTCCTGACGGGTTTTCGGTTCACTATTATAAAAAATTTGCTTTCATTTTAGCCCCTTACTTATCACAGCTATTTAATTCGTTACAACACAGTTCTCGGTTCTCCCAATTATCTTAAACTGCGAAAATTATAACTATCCCTAAACCGTCAACGGACCATACTAATTGTCAAAATTATAGGCCTATATCGCTTCTAAATAACGATATTAAGATTTTGTCAACTGTTTTATCAATCCGGCTTAATTTGTACCTTCCCCAGTGGATACACAAGGACCAGGTCGGGTTTATCCCAGGAAGGCAAGCTAGTGATGCCATCAGACACCTTCTACTGCTGATTCATAAGGCCCAGGCGACCTCCACTAAAGCGTTACTACTGAAGTTAGATATTAGGAAAGCTTTTGACACACTGTCTTGGTCTTATCTGCATCATATACTTAATCTATGGGGTTTTGGGCAGAAGTTTCGAATGTGGGTTGTATCAATCCCCCTTGGCTTATGTAACAGTGATGGGATACCAGTCCTCCTTATTCAGTATTCATCGTGGCACTAAACAAGGATGCCCATTGTCCCCCATATTATTTGATCTTGCCATCGAACCATTGGCAGCACTTATAAGAGCTAATCCTAATATACACGGTCTTCGAGTTAATGGTTTCCATCACAAAATCTCATTGTTTGCGGATGATGTAACAATGCTTGTGACACAACCCCTAACCTCCTTGCCTAATCTGTTTGATCTGTTGGGGAAATTTGGGGACGTTTCTGGTCTAACTATCAATCATGAGAAATCTGAGGCCCTCAACCTGATTCTCATCCCGAAGCTGTTAACTTATTAAAGCTTAATTTTGATTTTAAGTGGCAGCCCTTTGTATCTCAATATTGGGGGTTAACCTCACTGCGCTATATTCAAACTTATATAAACACAATTACCCTAAACTGTATGTTTCCCTAACAAAATCATTGGAAGAATGGAGTAGATATCATATTTCATGGGTGGGACGTATAAACTCTATCAAGATGACAATACTACCTAAAATTTTGTATTATTTCCGTACTCTGCCAGTCTCGATTAGTTTACCGGATTTGAAGGAATTTCAGAGAAAGATACTGTGCTATATATGGGACAATAAACCACCCCGCGTTAATAAGAAAACCTTGTACGCTTCTAGGGCGCAGGGAGGTTTGGGCCTCCCAAACCTTCTTCACTACTATTTGTCAGGTATTGCTGGGATTCGAGCCGGGGACCTTTGGGTTTCTGGCCAGATACCTTAACCATTTGGCCAGGTGAGCAGCCTGTATGGTTGCTCGCTATGTGTAACCTGGCCTCTGCAGTCCCAGCCCAGCTGCCGCCTGATTGGCCTCTCCAGCCCCAGCTCAGCTGCAGCCTGTTTGGCATCTACAGCCCCAAACCAGCTGCTGCCTAGTTTAATCAGCCAATCAGGACTGACTCTTCCCTATTTATGGGCAGCACTTAGACCACTCCTTGCCAGAGCATTGCATGGTTTTCCTAGTACTATGTCAGCGCCCCTAACTAGGTAGTTCTAGCTCTTGCCCCTTTTCCCTTATTATTTTGCCTTGTCTGCCTGTCCTTGTCTTGTCCTGCTTTACCTTATCTTGTACCTTCCCAGCCTTGACCTTGATCCGACCCTGCCTTGCTTGTTCCTGATTTCTGCTTCCTGTTCCACCTTGTACCTTGCCCTGACTTCACCTTGTACCGACCTTGTCTCGCCTGTTCCTGATTCTAGCTTTCTGACCCTGCCTTGTACCCAGTCCTCTCTTGCTATCTTACAACAGTCCTCTCTTGCTCTCTTGCTCCAGTCCTCTCTTGCTCTAGTCCTCTCTTGCTATCTTGCTTCAGTCCTCTCTTGCTATCTTGCTCCAGTCCTCTCTTGCTATCTTGCTCCAGTCCTCTCTTGCTATCTTGCTCCAGTCCTCTCTTGCTATCTTGCTCCAGTCCTCTCTTGCTATCTTGCTCCAGTCCTCTCTTGCTATCTTACTCCAGTCCTCTCTTGCTATCTTGCTCCAGTCCTCTCTTGCTATCTTGCTCCAGTCCTCTCTTGCTATCCTTCTCCAGTCCTCTCTTGCTCTGCTCTCTTGCTATCCACTCTAATCTCCTTCTGCTCCTGTCTTGCTATCCGCTCCAGTCCTGTCTTGCTATCCGCTCCAGTCTCCCTCTGCACTCTATCCCCAGTTTGATCTGATCTATGCCCGCACCGTCCTGTCCCATCCAGTCTGTTCCGGTTCCACTCCTGCCCTGTCCAGTCTGTTCCTGTTGAGTCGTCACCCTCTTCTTCCTGCCCAGTCCAGTCCTGATCTTCGCCCTCTCCGTCCTGTTCTGCACCTGATCCAGACTGACTCTTCGCCCTCATCAACCTGTTCCTGCTTTCCCTTCAAGTGTTCCCTAGGCACATACAGCTCCTGACTCGCCCTTTCCCTTCAGTCTCCACAGCTCCCCCTACCTAATCCTTGACAGAATGCTCTGGCCACAAGAGTCTGCAAGGGCTGTTCCTGTGCCTTCTGACCAGATTCCCAAAAAGACTGAATACTCTATTTTGACCCGCAGATACTGTGATGGCTCCCCAAGTAAAATTCCTATCTTTCTAGAGGAAGTCCTGTTCCTTTCAGAGAGAGAACACTTTCTGAGTGCTCCTCCAGTCGAGCAAGTTTTGGAGATCATTTTCTTCCTGCTAGAAGGTAAAGCTCGTTCCTGGGCCGAGAACTTACTGAGCAGTAAATCCCCTTTAATCTACAATACTGTTGAGTTTTCTGTTGAGTTTCTGTTGGCATTCCGAGATAAATTTGCCTCAGTTCCAGGGCCGGCTATCCCTCCGCAGTCTGCTCCAGTTCCAGGGCCGGCTATACCTCCGCAGTCTGCTCCAGTGCCCGGGCCTGCTACCCCTCAGCAACTGCTTCCCCTGCAGCCTCGGCTGCTTACAGCTCCAGAGGGGGTTTCCCAGCAGCCTCGGTTGCCCACAGCTCCAGAGGGGCCTACCCAGCAGCATCGGCTGCCCACAGCTCCAGAGGGGCCTACCCAGCAGCATCGGCTGCAGTTGCCATTGCCTTCAGCTCCAGAGCCAGTTCCCCAGCAGCCTCCGCTGCCCATGGCTTCAGCTAGGCTTCCCCTTCGACTGGCTCCCCACTGGCTGCCTCCTGCACTTGTGCCGGCTCCCCAGCAGCTGCCTCCTGTACCCATGCCTTGTCCTGTGCCCCCAGAAGTGGGGCTTCTGCCTTGTCCTGTGCCCCCAGAAGTGGGGCTTCTGCCTTGTCCTGTGCCCCGAGGAGAGGGGCTTCTGCCTTGTCCTTAGCCCCGAGGAGGGGGGCTTCTGCCTTGTCCTGTGCCCCGAGGAGGGGGGCTTCTGTCTTGTCCTGTGCCCCAAGGAGGGTGGCTTCTGTCGTGTCTTAACACAGTGACTGTACCAACTCATAAAATAACGTTCAAAACCCAGGCACTCATGTGGAGGGCACCCGCGAGGGTGGAGTTGCCTATACTGTTGCCAAGTCCCAGGGCATGGGTGGCTCTGCCAAACACCTGGGCACCCACCAGGGTGGCTCAACATAGTATCAGAGCACCCGCCAGGGTGGCTCTACCGAGCATCAGAGCTACCGCGAGGGTGGCTCTACCGAGAATCAGAGCACCCGCCAGGGTGGCTCTACCGAGAATCAGAGCACCCGCCAGGGTGGCTCAACCGAGTATCAGAGCACCCGCCAGGGTGGCTCAACCGAGTATCAGAGCACCCGCCAGGGTGGCTCAACTGAGTGTCAGAGCACCCCTGAGGGTGGCTCTACCGAGTATCAGTGCACCCGCCAGAGTGATTCTACCGAGTATCAGAGCACCCACCAGGGTGGCTCTGCCAAGTATCAGGGCACGCGCCAGGGTGGCTCTGCCAAGTTCCAGGGTGGCTAATACTATAGCATTACCTCCTAGTTGGGCACCCGTGTGGGTAGTTCTGCCCATAGCATTGCCAGTTACCCAGGCGCATGAAAATGTTGGTCACTGTGGCGCCTGGGAGTCACCTTGTGAGGGGGGGGATACTGTCAGGTATTGCTGGGATTCGAGCCGGGGACCTTTGGGTTTCTGGCTCGATACCTTAACCATTTGGCCAGGTGAGCAGCCTGTAGGTTTTCTCGCTATGTGTAACCTGGCCTCTGCAGTCCCAGCCCAGCTGCCGCCTGATTGGCCTCTCCAGCCCCAGCTCAGCTGCAGCCTGTTTGGCATCTACTGCCCCAACCCAGCTGCTGCCTAGTTTTATCAGCCAATCAGGGCTGACTCTTCCCTATTTAAAGGGGAAGGAAACCTCCTCGGCACTAACCCCCCACCCCCCCTCCCGTGTATTGCCCCCCTCCCTCCTCCCCCCTGGCCTACCCCTCCCGCTGGAACTTGTTACTTACCCTTCTGCGCAGGTCCAGTCCAGGGAGTTCACAGATGACATCTTCTTCCACGCGATCTTCTTCCTGCTTTGAATGGCGCATGCGCAGTAGGATCATTTCGCCGTTACGATCTACTGCGCATGCGCGTGACTTTTGGCGCATGCGCAGTAGATCCGTACCGGCGAAATGCTCCTACTGCGCATGCGCCAAAACGCCGGTCAAAGGAGGAAGAAGATCGCGTGGAAGAAGATGTCGCCTGTGAACTCCCTGGACTGGACCTGCGCAGAAGGGTAAGTAACAAGTTAGGGGCATTTGCCCAGCGGGAGGGGTAGGCCAGGGGGGAGGAGGGAGGGGGGCAATACACGGGAGGGGGAGGGGGGTTAGCGCCAACGAGGTTTCCTTCCCCTTTAAGGGCAGCACTTAGTCCAACTGGAAAACGACATATGTGCCCCATACTCAGCAGATGCATTAATTTGGTCTATGTCTCATAAACGATCCTTGGTCCAGAACCCAAGCTTAAGCGCCACTTTAAAGGTCTAGGATAGTGTTCGGTACTCAACTAATGTCGCCATGGGCACCGATTACTCCCTTGCTCCAAAATCCAGGTTTTGTACCGGGTCAGAATGTTGCCCTTTTCCGGTGGTGGAGTTCTAGTAATATTCTTAGAATCTATGACTGCTATAACGTTAGGGGCCCACTTACTAAAGCCCATCTCCAGTCCCAGCGGGACCTTCCACCATCAGAAATTTTTAGAGCGTTACAGGTGTTACATTACATATCTTCACTGAAAAACTACTGGGAAAGGTCGCAACACAGTATGTAATTTTTTGAACGGTGGTGTCTCCGCCCCTCCCACCGCACGGGTACGATCTCACTGTTGTATTCAGCCTGAAATAACCTGTCAAACCCAAGAGATCACATTTACGTTAGGGCATGGGAAAAGGATGTCTTGTTTTCTTATGGTATGGAACACTGGGGAAAGCGTTGGGAAATCACTAAATCCAGTTCTATGAATACTGTTTTGTTGGAGGCCTCCTACAAGGTATTATTTCGATGGTATTTGACACCCGATAAGATAGCAAAAGGTATCGCTATGGCGGATCCCAATTGCTTTAGAGGCTGCCAACTAATTGGTTCCATGTACCATATATGGTGGACGTGCCCTAGGGTGGTTAGATTTTGGATCAGGATCCACACTATCATATTCTCTGTTTTTAACATTAATGTGAGAAGAGACCCAATAATAGCACTTTTGAATGGTAAATATGAAGGTTACAACACAAACTTTTAACGTGTATATTTCTAGCTGCAAAACAAACCATCGCTAAGGCGTGGAAAGCTGGATCTATTCCTATACTAGCCTTTAAACGTAAAATGGATTGGATTATGGTGAATGAAAAATTAGCTAGTTTTCTCAACAATACCCATGATAACTTTCTAAGGATTTGGCAGCCCTGGTTGGAGTATAGACACAGTGATCCCAATGTTTATCAGCTCCTTTCCATCTGACTTTCCTTCTATCACTCTATCCTACTTTTGAGGTATAATGATATTCCTGTGACTTATTCCGCAATTCGTCAGTCTTTCCCATGCAATCTAATAAAAATGTGGCTCTTTGATTTCACTGTTTCATAGTTGTGTAAAGATTAAAGTTTGATAACTAATGCAACATAACAGACTCACATTGTCTCATGATAATTTGTAACAATTTTATTTTGTCTATTCAATGTTGACATCTTACGTTGTACCAATGTGCACTGATATTTTACTCATGTCCGCTTTCGACCGTCTGCACTGCTTATGATAACCTGTCAAAATTTTGATACGTACATATTGCATTTGTTTGTGAAAGAATAAAAATATTGTTGAAAAACTTATTGGCTCCCAAAAAGGGCCAAAATTTGTTAGGTATAGCCTGTCGGTACCCCTGGGGGGGGGGGGGGGGGAAGAAGTACCGGCTGTCAGACTTACATGTGTAGGCTTGCAAAACAAACTCTTAAAGCATAAGAAAAACAAAGAAAAAAAAATTTGGTTAATTATACCAGTCCTGAAGCTTAGATGCCTTAGTCCTTGTATGTTTCTTGGGGAAGTCCCGAAATATAAATCAAGTGTCATTATTAGCATTCTTCTTTTCTGGTGTCTGTTTAACCTTCTTTTTCTTATTTTTAGGTGAAGAGATCCATGTCCAGGAATCCTTCTTCGCCAATTCTGGGATCGGAGGAGATTGTTTCCATTCTTCAACATCTGGCTCCTCAAGCCCACACTGTTGACAGAAGGTAGATAAATATTCTGGGCAAGTTAGGGTATTTGTTTTAACCTCTTTTGAGACTTGTAATCCAAATGTATATATCCAGCGAAACATGAGGTTTTTTTCCTTTAATTGTTGTAGTACTGGTCTCACCATGTGTCGCTGTTTGTAGGGTGTGTCATGATCCAGAAAATTTAACAGGTTGCTGTTTCCTGGCTTTTGTTAGGATCTCCTCTTTAGTTTGGAACCTTGCTAAACAGCATATAATATCTCTGGGCTTTTACGTGGGGAGGCCTTTTGGTCTGAGAGCTCTATGAACTCTTTCTATGTCTATATTGTGAGTAGCAGGTACATTCAGTATTTGTTGAAAGAGGGTGACTATTGTATCTTAGAGGTTACTCCCATCTGGTAATTCAGGAAGGCCTCTCTATTGTCAATGTCCTCTATTCTGCATTGTAAGGAGTGGATCTTTTTAGCATAATGAGTATTTGCTACAGTAAGCACATCTATTACTGTTTCCGCAGTGTCACTCCTGTCCTCCATTTCTGAGACCCTTGAGTTAAGCGCAATAATCTCCGTTTTGATACCAGCAACTTCCTCTTTAACTGTACTTTTAATTTGTGTCATCATATCTAGTAGGTCCGCTTTTGTTGATAGTGACTTTAAGTAAACCAAAGTTATTATGTCTGAACTCACCGACTCACTATCCGAATCTGTCGCAGATCCTCTGGCGGGATACAGCGCCATCTTGGAAATGCCTGAGGGCTTCTCACTATCGGATGGAGTGAAGAATTGTTTCAGCAGCCTCTGCGATTCTGTAGGTTTTATTTTCCTCCCCACTTTGATATTTTTGTTTGCCGTGTTTCCTCATTATTTTGTGTGAACCGGTCGTTGTTTTAGAGTCTGCGTTGCAGGAGCTCTCTCACATTGCCACCATCTCGCTTGGCAGTTAGCTCCGCCCCCAACAATTTGTGATTACAATTAGTCTTGCCCTTTATGCATTAACAGCAGAGTTTAAAACAGCAGAGTTACAGCATATATTTTCAAATAAATATCACTAATGCAAAAGAAAGAAAGATACCAGTCACACACATTAAGCCATATATATGAGCTCCATTTTATCTATTTTTTTAACACTTTATTCGGACTTTAAGTTGGCTAACTGTGATAAAATATTTTACTAAGATGAAAACAATAAATATATCTTTATGTGTGCCATATTTACATTAATAGGAAGTTAAAATGTATTGATCACATTTATACAAGGTATTTTAAATTTGGTCATATACCTGTATCTATTTAAATGAATTAACTTGCTGCAAAAGGGATGTTATTTCTGTTTGTAAATGGAGTAGCCAACAGAAATTATTTATAACCTAGTGACCAGCTCATTTGGTTTCATCCTCAGAGACCTATGCAGTCTAATTGACAGAGCTATAAAGGCCAGTGAACTTTTGATCCAATTATTTGTTAATGAGTGGTTTGAGTAGAAAATAAAGGACTTATTATGTTAAGCAATTATCTTTCTTTGATACAAAAGGTCAAAATTTCTGTGCATGACACAAAAGTACAGTATGCTCTTATTTAACAAGCTGAAATCTTACAGGTCTTAAGTAAAGTTTAAACAGACTCTTCAGATATTATTTAATAGGAATTCCAGGCAGTGCTCTGGAATCACAGCATAAGACACGTACTTTATTGGTTTTCTAAGACTCCCCTGTTGACAGGAATACATGCTTATTGCAGTCGACATTTACTTTATATTAGATTTTTAAGCAACTATCTTTCCATATTTTGCTATTATCCAAATTGTTATTTATTTTTTATCATTATTTGATGTTGATGAAAAAATTTCTGAGGTGCTCATAAACTGCAGTGACAGGTATACAGCCCACTAGCAACATAAACATAAGCTGTAGCTTCAGCAAATTACAACATTAATTTTATAATAGCTTGATGTATAATGCAAAACTAAATTTGTCATCTTGTTCATCTGACCCTGAGTAGTAAACATTAGAAATAAAACTTGTGTTTGTAACTGCAATGGATATAAACTTGTTAATTATTGATTGGTACAACACTAGGGCAATTTGCACCATGATTTTGATGCTTATTGATGTATACCATTCTGCCATCAATGCTTATTTGATAAATGGGACTGAATTTGATACAGCTGGAAGGTACAGTACATTTTAGGAAAGGATTGAAGAATACAGTAAATGCATAAAATGCATGATTACTACTGTTAATAATATTTGCACAATTTTGAGAACTAGTCTGATACCCTTTGGAAGACTTTTTTTTTCCATTCATATAGGATGTTTATACCTTGCCCTGCTTCAGTTTGAAGAGAGGTAGAATTTATACAATTCATTTATACAAGTAAATTAATAGGGTTGATGTGTTTTTTTTCAGCCTCAACGTACTGTATATATAATTATGTATGAAAGTTTACCATAAGAATAAAACAGGACAGAAAGTAAAACTATCAATAAACTGCACAATGTAAATCAGGTTATGTAATAAAAAGTGCAAAGTTTGCATCTGGACTTGTCATATACACATGGCATAGAATCAGTGTGTAGTGTTTGCTGGTCACCTAAAAGCAAACATCTAACTTGTTTGCTGTGAGTAACCAGATGGTCAAACATTTCTATTTTTACATAGCAAAAAATAGCAACCTACTGTGTGTTTTTTCTTATGAAAAGTTGCTTTTAAGGTCTATGATAAATTATCTTTTTTATCAGATTTTTGTCTGCTACTAATGATGGTTGAATGAATCATTTCGCAAAAAATTTATGAAACGGTGAAAATTTGCCAAAATGCTTTGAAGTCCATGGGCGTCAAATCATTTTCGTCATTCGTTGTGACGCTTCAAATTTTTTTGCCGCGTGACATTTTTTTCATCCACTGGATTCTATGGGCATCATTTTTTGTGGCAAAACTTGGTGAAAATTTTAACTCATAATTTCATCTGCCACTAAACTTCATTTTTTTAATATTTTAAAACAGTCACTTAGGGGCCCATTTACTAAGGGTCGAAGTGAATTTTCAAATTCAAAAACTTCGAATTTCAAAGTAATTTTTGGGTACTTCGACCATCGAATAGGCCAAAATTCGGTTTGAATTGAAAAAAACTTTTACTTCGAAAATCGAAGTACTGTCTCTTTAAAAACCTTCGACTTTGACACTTCGCCACCTTAAACCTGCCGAATTGCTGTTTAGCCTATGGGGGACCTCTTATAACCTTTCTGAGTGTTTGGCTAAGTTTTGAGTAGTCAAAGTATTTTTTTGTAAAATCATTCGATTCGAACGATTTAATCGATTGATCGAAAAATTTTACTTAGACTATCGAAGTATCAAATTCGATGGTCGAATTTCGAAGGTTTTTAACTTTGAAATTCGACTCTTAGTAAATGTGCCCCTTAGTCTTCTGCTCCTTTTCCAGTGTTTATATGGTTGTAAGGCCCACAAGCAAACAATCATTTTAGATTTTTGAGTTCCTCTCATGGACGACCCCGATGCCAGCTGTTTGAAAAATGCTTAACCGTATATCTGCAACTGAACACAGCTCCCTACCAGAGCTAGTTAGAAAAGGCAGTGTTGGGCACCTTTATTTCGCTTGTTGTCCTTGCATTTGATTGGGGCACTTTGTCAGTCGCCATAAAATGTGGTGCCAAAGACCCCAAGACTGCCCCACTGCCTTCCATAAGCATGCAAGTTGCCTGGAAAAGCAAGCACTTATATGTTTTAATAGTCCTGTGACTTATATATGCATATAGTATATTCTCATATGCATTTATAATTTAATAGTTTCCTGCCAGTTCACGAAAAAAATAAACTGAATTATTTCCCTTTAAGGCTTGTGATGGCACAACCCATGAAGTCATAAAAAACAGAAGTAATTGTATCTTCCAGCCTCACATATATTGACGTATACCAAGATCTGTATTGAGATTGTATTAAACTCATTTTCATGTTTTCATCAAAGTTGTTATTTTCCAGTTGGAACAGAACTGAGCAAGGAAAATATTTAACAGGAGAGCAACAAAAGCATGCAGGGAAAAAAAAAAACCTACAAGGCTTGGACAATATTGTGGATAGCATTCTGGTGATCTGTCACCTGCACCCGCTGAACACAGGGATCCAAAGATGACATTGATCGATTTAGCAGTAGGAAGGTGTTAATGATATTCAGCTCTGATGGCTGAGCCACTTCACACTCATTTCCATTTCCATTCATCATCTCAGCATTTATCATTATGAGAAGAATGCCAGATCTAATTAAAGTCTAGGCTAACAGGGTGACATGGGAGCTGAGCCGCAAGTTATGCTGAAGAAAACATGGGAAAGTTTCCAGAGTGCACCCACCTAACACCAAACCCAATTAACTTAATTCCTAACTAAACCATTTGAGGCTCCTTCATTTGAATTGAAAAGCAAGAATCAGGTTGCTCAACATATTCTCATTGCTGGCATCTGGGCTGCTAGCATAGCTGCTTTCAGAATCGAATGTTGTTAGAAGTCGAGTTTATTGGAAAGTTGCAAATGAGTTTAGTTTTGCAGTTATGTATTTCTTCGTAAAACTATCCAGCATAATACAGCCAAGAGAGGAATTTGCATTGTCTTTAAAAACCTCATCTATATTTACTTTTTTAGCCACTCTAATTTAGTCTTGTAGGCCAAATGCTATTGATACTGGTGAGCAAATAAACTTGTGAACGAACTTATCAATATCTTTATGCAGCTAAATATGAGTAGTTAAACTTTAATGTTATACTTTAATGTTATTCATTTGTATTTACAGGATATACATGAATTTGTGTACAGTTAGACTTTTAGATAATTATAGGTTCTGATGGAAACAAATGTTTACTGAGTCATGGACAAGCTGCAATAAATTAATTGAGACTGGCAAACACCCTTCCCTTAATCAGTTAATAGTAGCACCAAAAATTTACAGCAAAACAATAAAAAATGTTTGCTCTCTTTCCTCAGCTGTTATTCAGATACAATCCTTAAAGGTCTTAATATTAAGCACAGTGAACATCTGGACAGACAGATTTTTATTTTTTTTCCTCACCCTTCATCAGCATGTGGCTTTCCACCTGCAACTTCAGCTGTTGTCCAATTGCATATTTTCCTATGTGCAATGTATCAACACCATACCACTGTCATCTATATTAATGACAATACTTTAAATAAGACATTTAGCCAATTACAATTAACATCTCTAGATTCTCCCCCTGCTTAATGCATCATTATAGCATAAATGGCATGTGTAAAGACAGTATATCAGATATGTTTCAATGCCAGTCATAAACTAAATAAAACATTTTCAAAATTATGAATATTTCGATTAAATCAGTCAGTAAAATCAGAGAACCTGTTATTTTATTTTCTGGTCTTGTTGATGGCAATATTGAATGATCTTTTTTTATATATTTTATATGTAATTCATTAATGTCACCATGGATTTAACAGTTTTGCTGACAGCTCTGTATTCTGCAGTATACTGTATAAGTGGCAGGGCTTAGATTTGCACACACCCGTCAGAAGGACACAGAGAACAACAACAACTATATGTATATATACTATACATATACATACTTTTTTTGTTTTTAGTGGCTTCTGGGATATTTGAAATTCTCTTCAAAAGTAAAAGTCAGTGATCCTAACTGACTGTGCACCCCTTGGATGACTGAAAGAAAGCTGCTGAACCACAAATCTAGTAAAGGTCAAAAACTGCAAATATCTCATTTACTAAAAATAGAAAAGGCAATTTGCAAAAATGCTCAGAAAAGCATTGTGCATGGCTACATTAATTATTTCTCAGGTTTATATCCCCTTTAAGCTGATGATTATATAGAAAAAAAGTTCCATATATGTATAATGAGGTATAAAACCTATGAACATACATTTTGGTGGCCACAGGGTAAAGGGCTCCTACATGCAAAAAAAGGTGCGCCGTGTTTAATGGACTTTACCTTGACAGGAGATTTCTGCACAGAAATTATAGAAATGATTATATATTTGTAATGAGGAAAACCTTCTAAGAGGAAAACAAGGTCTTAAATCTGCAGTTTCAGTTTCAATTTGCCCTTCTGTGGAATCTATAAACTAAATAAATAATCTACTTAATCTGTATACATAAGGGGTTTAGGTCGATCAATATTAGCCACTAATAAATAAACGCCAAATAAAAATTAAAGTTAAAATAGAAATTCTGTTAAACCCAAAGAACAAAGTATTCTGGTTAAAAAATAGCCAATAATACAGTCCAGATGCTCAACAATAATAACTACCAGGAATACACAGGTTGCAGCCTCCTTATAAGAAGTTCAGTCTCCAGTCATCTAAGAAATAACAAGTAGTGGTGGGTTAATTTATTCGCCAGACGCGAATTTGCAACATTTCCGACGCAAGCGACAAATAATAGATGCCCATTGACTTTAATGTGCATTGGAATTGTTGCTGGCGTCAGAATTGTTGCCGGAGTCTGAATTGTCGACAGTGGCAAAAAAATGTGCGAATTTTCCGGTGAAGAAAAATGGGAGAAATTCACTCTTCACTAATAACAAGTAAAAAATGGTGTGCTAGAAACACTAAACACTGTTTCTAGAATATTGGTCCTACTATCTCCTCTGACTTCTCTATGGGAAGCACTGTAGAACTACACCTCACTAACATACTGACCATACCACTGGTGCAATCAGGAGATCAATACCTTACTGGTGGCCATACACGGCCAGATAAAGCTACCGATATCGGTCGTTTGGACCGATTTGACAGTTTATCTGTCCGTGTATGGGGGCTTTCGACGGGCCTTCCCGATCGATATCTGGCCACGATATCGATCGGGAAGGTTGGATTTTTACCCGACCGACCCGTCGGAGCCCCTTGGCGCATCGTAATTCGATCGTTCGGCCATACGACCGAACGTTCGAATTACCCCCGATATAGCCATGCAGTTAGTGGCATATCAGGGAAAGATCCGCTCGTTTGGTGATGTCGCCAAACGAGCGGATCTTTGAGTCTATCGCCACCTTAAGACTGCAAAAATTTGAATTGCCATTTAAACAACTGAACTTCCTGTAAGTGCATATAATACACAAAAGCCATGAATATCCTGTAAATTATATCCTTATAAACGGTGAGTTCTGATGTCATCAGTTATAAACGGTGAGTAGTGATGTCAATTCTGTCACATGACTCACTGAAACTTGTGTATTATAATAAATAAAGTACCCCCAGTTGTAAAATATGAGGATATTAGAAGTTACCTCGGAGTTCCATGACCTGTATAAAAACACTCGGCCTTCGGCCTCGTGTTTTTATATGGTCATGAAACTCCTCTGTAACTTATAATATCCTTATATTTTACAAGAGGGGGTACTTTATTCACTATATTAATGCTTTTTATCAATGCATGTTGGATATCATCATCACTAATTTTTAAGGCATTGTGTGCTTTCATTAATTATTCCCTTATCCATATCCAAGTTCAGTTGTTTAAATGGCAATTCAAAAAAAAAAAAAGACCCTCTTAAATGGTACTAATTATTATTGGACCTATAAACACAAACAACCACAACATTAACACAGCTACCCTGACACATAATGAAAGCACACAATGCATTAAAACATACCTCATACCACTGCAAAGAGTGTTGTGTGTAATTATCCTGGAATTAGATTACTTCTTTAACTATGTCAAAAAGGAGCAATGTTTGTATCTATCACTACAAAAATTGAATCACCAGCTCAGAAGTAAAAGGGAAGAGCACTAAAACAGAGACAGAACTATGCTGCAAAATAGATTGTGACATGTTTTGAGCCTTAAAGGGCTCTACCTCAAATGTGTATAATATTAACATGCATACAATTGTAAGGCAAAGCCAGAAGTTCTGTCCTAATTGCTAAGTTAGCCAAGACTTGGCTTTGCAAGTCTTGCCAGTTCAAGTCATATATTAAATACATAAGGGGTATGCGATAACTCCACCTTCAAGGTAACATTAGCTGTGGGGTTTCCAAAGTGAGCTAGGAATATAAGGTGCCGAATCCGTCTAAAGGACCGATATCGGCAGCTTTAATCTGCCCATGTATGGCCACCTTAAGAAATTATACAAGACACTCCTAAAAGAGTTAACTGAATAAGCCATCACAACATCACCTGGCAGGGCATTCCACAACCTCACTGTCCTCAATGTGAAGAACCACCTGCTTCAAATGAAAGTTCTTTTGCTCTAGTCTAAAGGGGTGACCTCTGGTGCGGTGATCCTCTTTATGGGAAAAAAAATAGTCCCCCTGCTATTTGTCTATGATGCCCTCTTATGTACTTGTAAAGTGTAATAATGTTCCCTCGCAAGTGTATTTTTTCCAGACAAAACAACCCCAATCTTGACAGTCTACCCTCATAATTTAAGCCTTCCATCCCTCTGACCAGTTTAGTTGAACATCTCTGCACTCTCTGCAGCTCATTTATATCAGTCTTAAGGACTGGAGCTCAAAACTGAACATGAGGCCTTGACCAGGGACATATCAAGAGGCAACATCATGTTTTCATTCCTTTAGATAAACGAAAACTATACTCCCGAAATTAATTCTTAAGCAACAGATACAGAAGTTTATATCAAATCAAGTGGCATATTAAAGAATCTTAACAAACTGGTATATATTTAATAATTATCGCACTTTTAAATCTTTTGCCTTGAACCATTATTTTGTTATGGTCTCTGTGCTGCCTCAGAGATTACCAGAAATTCTACAACTCATAACTCATTGGCTCATGGGACCTAACATATATGGTTTGTTTGTGTGCACCGTGAATCCTAGGATTCTAGGGGGCAGCCCTTGTTTTTTAAACTGGCAATTTTCTATTTATCATTACCCAATGGCACATAATATTAAAAAGTATATTTTTATGAAAATGGTTTATTTACATGAAGCAGGGGTTTACTTATGACCTGTATGCAATATATTTTTATAGAGACCTATTGTCACGTTCGGCACCCTATATCCAAAACCCAAGCTAAGCTCCCTGGTCTCGGCTCTCACTACTGCCTTTAACCGCCACCTTTCACCTCGGGAGGAGCCCTCGGCTAATTGGATGCCGCCAGGTCTTAACAGAGAGAGGAGCAAAGCTAAATGCTTCTGGACTAGCAAAGGGGCATGATCGTCTCACCAGGATACTGGAAGGAAGAACACCACCAGGAACAGGCAGGCCGGGCCAGCACAAGCAGTTAGAATAGTCAGACAGGCCAGAATCAGGATTAGAGATCGTAGAATAGTCAGAGGACAGGCAAAGGTTCAGGATTGGAGAGATCAACGTAGTCACAGATAGGCAAGATCAGGATTGGAGAGGTCAGAATAGTAAGCAGGCAGGCACGGGTCAAACACAGTAGAATAAACAGGAATCACTCAGGATAATACAAAGGAACTTGCTAATAGAACCTAACAACGGGCAATTTGCTGAAGACTGAATTCCCCTTTTAAACTGTTTGAATTTTGCAACAATGCGCGCTGAGGTCATCACACCAGCGCGCCTGTGCCTACATCACGCCAGCGTGCCTTTAAGAAACAGACGCGCGCGGCGATCGCGCCATAGGGGAAGGAAGCAGCAGCGGGCGTCCACGCCAGGGACGCGGCGCTGGACCCCACTGCCCACTAGACCACCAGGTAACTTCCTTACACCTTATTATATACCTTCCTTATTGTTTCAGGGGTATAGTTTCCTTTAATACCATTTTTATGCAAGACAGTACTTTATTTGCTTTAGTAGCCACCCACAGAATGACACTGCCTGGCATTAGACAACTTATCTATGAAGCTCTACAAAAACCCCTCGATCCTGCTCAGTTACGGAAACTCCCAACACACTGCCATTTAGTGTATAACTTGCATTTATTTATATTATTTCTGCAAAAATGCATAACCTTGGATTTATCAACATTGAACCTCAATTTCCATTTCTGCAAAGTGGCAGCATCCTGCATGGATGTTGTAAAGAGGTTTGGCAATGCCAGAGCTCAGCTCATTTAGTACCCTGTAATGAATAACATCTGGTCCCAGACCTTTGTTTATCTTTACATGTTCTATACTTTTTTGTATTCGCTCATTATCAAACCATTTGCATTACTAGAATTGGGGCTATTAACAAGGAAACCTTCATTAGCTGGTTCCTCATTCGCGTAGACAGACTTTGTCCCACACCTTCCTGCTTAATATTTTTTAATATTTAATTTATTTATTATATATATTATATTATATTATATATTATATTTAATTTTACATTTACATATTTAAAAAATAATTTTGGATTTTTTTTCTCCTTGCTGCAATAACCTTTTCAATATCAACTTTAGCCTGTTCGAAGTTGTTGTCTTTTTCTTTTTTTTTTGCATGATTTTATTTGCCCCCTTGTACCTGATAAACGTTTTGGCTGTCCCAGCTAACTTGAAAGCCTTAAAAGCACGTATTGTCTTATCCACCTCAACACACAAACTTCTATAGAATGATGCATTAATTTTCCTTAGATGTTTCCCAGTTAATATGTTGGGATGGTGCTCCTCTCTCCGGCTGTCCAAGATGGCAATGCCCATGACCCACGTGGGAAGATGCCAGCGCAATGAAGTCATGCGATTGGCGCGAAAATTTTAAATAAGAAGAAGCCGAGGTCACGGGTTCAATGCCTGGTTGTAGGATTTGTTAGTCTGCATTCCTGGGTGTTCTAAGTCCATGTATCCTGATTCTTGGACTTTTGACCTTTGACTGAACTCTGGACTTTAATTCTTTGCCGCCAGTCTATTGAACTTTTGCCTGTATCCTGACTACATATATTCTTGAATCCTTTGGTTACTACAACCTTGAACTTTGTCCTGAAGCTTCCTCATTGGTTGGGACTTCTCCACGAGGAGCCAATAGGCCCCTGACATTATAATCGGGCCATAGACCCCAATGTGCAAGCTCTGCCGGATCTGGAAAGAACTCTCCAGGTGTTATGGTACCGCATGGAAGCTTATGAAGCTCAGCAGATCCGCATTGGGCAAGTACTTGATACTCTTCTCTCCCGTATGCCTTCTGTGTCTCTGGTCACCAGAAATCCTCCCGTGGCTGTTACTTCTCCTTCGGCGGCTTCATCTGCTGGTGAGCCCGTATTGCACCCCCACCTCGCTATAATGGCAATCCTCAATCCTGCAGAGGTTTTGTTACTCAGTGTCTGATCCAGTTCAAGTTTCAACCCTCACAGTACCTCTGTGAATGAGCCAAGGTGGGGTATGTGATGTCCAGATTGGAGGGTAAACCGCTAGAGTGGGCAACATCTCTCCGGGAGAAGAATTCTCCTCTGACCTTCTATGCCAAAACTTTCCTTCAGGCTTTCCAAACTGTGTTTGATGCCCCGGGTCATGTCACTAATGCCTCATCCCGCCTCCTACAGATCCGGCAGGGAAATCACAGTGCCAGTGAATACGCTATTGACTTTAGAACCTTGATGGCCGAAACCAACTGGAACTGCTTATGGAGCGGTCTTCTATCAAGGGTTATCGAGCAGACTCAAAAATGACCTAGTTTCCAGGGATCTCCCTGAGCAATTGGAAGACCTAATTGCCCTCGCAGTCAGGGTAGACACCCGACTCCGGGAGCACCAATCTGATAAGGAGCATAATAGGAGAGTCCTGCCTTCCTGCTCCTGTTTCTCCTCCTCCTGTCACCTCCTGGAGGAACCTATGCAGATTGGTCGGATGCACCTCTCCGAACAAGAGAAACTCCGGAGACAACTGGCTGGACTATGCCTGTACTGTGGCAGTAAAGCCAATTTTGCCAGCAACTGTCCCTTGAAGTTGGGAGGATAGAACTTGGGAATTTTACCTGGGTGGCATCGAGCCTGCACCCCAAAAGAACTCCCATCGATGTCTGTTGCCATTACTAATTTGGCTACCTGCAAGAAATTTCATGGATGCCACTTTTGCCAAGTTCCTGAGGATTTCCCTATTCCTTCTGTCTAATCCCCTGAGGGTTTTGGCGATTGACGATCGACCACTAAATTTGGAGATAATCTTGGAGATGACAGGAGAACTCTCACGACATCTACATCAAGAGAAACAATCTTTTCTCTTAATAAACTGTCCATCAGCTCCTGTAGTGCTGGGTCTACCCTGGCTCTGTCTGCATAATCCTTCTATTGACTGGTCAACCAACCAGATATCTCATTTATCAGAAGAACTGTTTACCTGCTAAGTCTGCTCACCGGATGTTTCTCGCTGCAGCGGAACTTCAGTATTTGCCTGCAGTGTACAAGGACTTTTCAGATGTTTTCTGCAAGAAGTCTGCTGAGATTCTCCCTCCATATCGACCCTATGATTGTTCCATCAAACTTCTTTCCGTTACCATGCTCCCCAGAGGGCGTACCTACACCCTGTCACCTGCCGAGAATTCCACAATGAGGGACTATATTCAAGATAATCTCCAGCGAGGATTAATTAGACCTTCATTGTCTCCTATAGGGGCGGGGTTCTTCTTCATGGAGAAGAAAGATGGCAGATTGCATCCCTGTATAATTACAGGGGCCTAAACAAAATCACAGTTAAAAACGAATACCCTCTGTCTCTCTCCCATCTGAGAGAAAACTTCCTTTTTTGCCAAGCTGGAGAAATGTGTCTTTGAGGTGCCTAAGATTCCCTTCTTGGGTTTCATTATCTTTCGAGAGGTATTCGAGATGGATCCTTCTAAAGTTACGGCTAGGGATGAGCGAATTTTTTCGCCTCGTTTCGCCGAAAAAATGACGCCCATAGACTTGTATGGAGACGCGCGTCAAAAAAAAAAAAGATGTGCGACAAAATAATTTCGCCGCGCGACAAATTTTTTTTGACGCCCATAGACTTTAATGAGCGTCTGCGATATTTCGCCGGCGGCGAATTTTTATCGAAACGAAACGGGTCAAATTCGCCCATCCCTGGTTACGGCAGCCTCTCCCCACAAGTACCAAGGCCATACAAAGATTTGTCAGTTTCGATATTACCGAAAATGTATCAAGTGGTTCTCCGCCTGCATCGCTCCTGTCTTGGCTCTCATTCAGAAGGGAGGAAAATCTAATGCCTGGCCCCCTTATGCACTGGAGGCCTTTCAATCCTTGAAAGATTTATTTGCCTCTGCTCCTGTCCTCCAAAATCCCTTCTTCTTTGAAGTAGATGCTTCCGATGTCGGGGCTGGAGCCATTCTCTCTCAGAGACAAATCGCAGATGGGAAACTATACCCTTGTGCTTACTTCTCGAAGAAATTCTCTCCTGCTGTGCAAAATTCTACGTCGGGAATAGTGAGCTTTTGCCAGTAAAACTTGCACCTGAGGAGTGGCAACATTTCCTGGAAAGAGCATCTCACCTCGTCACCATTTATACCGATTATAAAAACTTGGAAAATCATTGTTTCCTTGTTCCCCCAATTGGCCAGCCAGATCCTATCTATCCAGTCCTCTGCTCCTGCTGATACCACCATAGGAATGGTATACGTGCCACCCAAGTTCTGCATTCCCATCCATCAGCAAAGCTACTGTTCCAAGCAAGCTGGACATCCGGGTACTCAAAAGGCCTTTGAGATTATCAGTCGACTCCTGTGGTTGCCAACTCTTCGGAAGGATGTGAAAGACTTTGTGGAAGCCTGTGCCCTTTGTGCCTCTTCCAAGTCTAGTCTTGCTGTTTATTGCAACCTCTACCCATTCCTTCCCGTCCTTGGACTCATTTAGCTATGGACTTTATTGTGAAACTACCACCTTCCAAAGGGAACACTGTAATATGGGTAGTTATTGACCGCTTCAGTAAGATGACACACTTTATTCCTCTTTGAAAACTCCCCTCTACCATTGAACTCTCTTAGTTGTTCATTCAGTATATCTTCTGACTTCATGGCTTTCCAGCGGAGATTGTATCAGACAGAGGTTCCCAATTTGTGTCCAAATTTTGACTCTCATTGTGTAAAAATCTGGGTATCGGTCTCCAATTCTCCTCTGCTTATTACCTTCAATCCAATGGGGCAGCTGAGAGAGTAAACCAAGCACTGGAACAATTCTTGAGAAGCCGTGTATCCCTCTGTTGATTGGGCTGATCTACTTCCCTGGGCGGAATTCTCTCATAACAACGCTTGTCATGCCTCAACTGGTAGATCGCCTTCTTGACTGTGTATGGACAACATTTGCAAGACTTCCTCTTGTCTGATGTTCCAGCGGCCGATGGTCATGTAGTCCACATGTCTGCCATTTGGTCAGCTACCAAAGTCAATTTGGAAAAGAACCACAAGAATTATGCTGATCGCAGAAGGAAATCTTCTCCTTTATATAAGGTTGTGGACCTCTAGATTCTCTAGAGGGTCTCTTCAATTCCTGATCCAATGGAAGGGTTTACATAGTTACATAGTTACATAGTTAAATTGGGTTGAAAAAAGACAAAGTCCATCAAGTTCAACCCCTCCAAATGAAAACCCAGCATCCATACATACACCCCTCCCTACTTTTAATTAAATTCTATCTACCCATACCTATACTAACTATAGAGCTTAGTATCACAATAGCCTTTGATATTATGTCTGTCCAAAAAATCATCCAAGCCATTCTTAAAGGCATTAGGGGGTTCTTCACAGTCAGGACAGTGAGGTTGTGGAATGCACTGCCGGGTGATGTTGTGATGGCTGATTCAGTTAATGCCTTTAAGAATGGCTTGGATGATTTTTTGGACAGACATAATTGTGATACTAAGCTCTATAGTTAGTATAGGTATAGGTATATAGAATTTAATTAAAAGTAGAGAGGGGTGTATGTATGGATGCTGGGTTTTCATTTGGAGGGGTTGAACTTGATGGACTTTGTCTTTTTTCAACCCAATTTAACTATGTAACTATGTAACTATGTAACTGAATCAGCCATCACAACATCACCCGGCAGTGCATTCCACAACCTCACTGTCCTGACTGTGAAGAACCCCCTACGTTGCTTCAAATTAAAGTTCTTTTCTTCTAGTCTAAAGGGGTGGCCTCTGGTACGGTGATCCTCTTTATGGGTAAAAAGGTCCCCTGCCATTTGTCTATAATGTCCTCTAATGTACTTGTAAAGTGTAATCATGTCCCCTCGCAAGCGCCTTTTTTCCAGAGAAAATAACCCCAGCCTTGACAGTCTACCCTCATAATTGAAGTCTTCCGTCCCTCTAACCAATTTATTTGCACGTCTCTGCACTCTCTCCAGCTCATTTATATCCCTCTTAAGGACTGGAGTCCAAAACTGAACTGCATACTCCAGATGAGGCCTTACCAGGGACCTATAAAGAGGCATAATTATGTTTTCATCCCTTGAATAAATGCCCTTTTTTATGCAAGACAGAACTTTATTTGCTTTAGTAGCCACAGAATGACACTGCCCAGAATTAGACAACGTGTTATCTACAAAGACCCCTAGATCCTTCTCATTTAAGGAAACTCCCAACACACTGCCATTTAGTGTATAACTTGCATTTATATTATTTTTGCCAAAGTGCATAACCTTGCATTTATCAACATTGAACCTCATTTTCCAGTTTGCTGCCCAGTTTTCCAGTTTAGACAAATCACTCTGCAAAGTGGCAGCATCCTGCATGGAACCTATAGTTCTGCACAATTTAGTTTCATCTGCAAAAATAGAAACAGTACTTTCAATGCCCACCTCCAGGTCATTATTAAACAAGTTGAAAAGCAAGGGACCTAGTACAGAGCCCTGCGGTACTCCACTAACAACACTGGTCCAATTAGAAAATGTTCCATTTACCACCACTCTTTGTAGTCTATCTTTTAGCCAGTTCTCTATCCAGGTACAAATACTATGTTTCAGGCCAACATTTCTTAATTTAACCAGTAACCTTTTGTGTGGCACTGTATCAAATGCTTTAGCAAAGTCTAAGTAAATCACATCCACTGCCATCCCAGAATCGAGGTCTCTACTTACATTCTCATAAAAAGAAATTAAGTTAGTCTGGCAAGATCTATTACGCATAAAACCATGCTGGCACAAACTCATAGTATTATGATTTGCTATGAAGTCCAGTATCTTATCCTTTATTAACCCTTCAAAAAGCTTTCCTACCACTGACGTCAGACTAACTGGCCTATAGTTTTGAGGCTGAGAACGGAATCCTTTTTTGAATAGAGGCACCACATTAGCAATTCGCCGGTCTCTCGGCACTATGCCGGATCTCAATGAATCCTGAAAAATTAAGTAAAGAGGTTTGGCAATCACAGAGCTAAGCTCACTAATTACCCTGGGATGAATACCATCTGGCCCTGGACCTTTGTTAATCTTAACATGTTCTAGTCTCTTTTGAATTTCTTCATGTGTGAAGAAATCATTAGTTGTATTACTAGAATTGGGTCTGTTTAGAAGGAAACATTCATTTACTGGTTCCTCATTTGTGTAGACAGATGAAAAAATATGAGTTCAGAATCTGCGCTTTTATTTTGTTTTCATCAACCAGCTGACCCCCCTCTGATAGTAAGGGTCCCACCCCTTCCTGCTTCATTTTTTTACTATTAACATATTTTAAAAATAATTTTGGATTTTTTTTACTGCTTGCTGCAATATCCTTTTCTATAGCAATTTTAGCTTGCCTTATAGCTTCTTTGCATGATTTATTGGCCTCCTTGTACCTTATAAATGTTTCGACTGTACCAGCTAACTTGAAAGCCTTAAAAGTATGTCTTTTCTTACCCACCTCAACACCAACGCTTCTATTGAACCAAAAAGGTTTTGCTTTGCAACGACGTTCCTTGCTTGTTTAGTTCCCAAGGAGTGTTCCTGGGTAAAACATGCTGATGTCCATTCTCCTCGACTGGTATGAGAATTCTACAAACAGTTTCCAAGGAAACCACAATGTGGTGGTCCAGTGGCCCCCCAGGGGGAGGGGGTACTGTCAGGAGTGCACAATGGCGCTCCAGTTTCTGGCTGCATCACATCCAAGATGGAGGCACCCATGTGGAAAGACGTTTCACAAATTAATTTGCAGTTGCTAATTTTTTCAGCGAAGTGAAATGGGACAGATTCGCCCATCACTACTTGTAACTAAAACCATTAATTCTGTCTCATCTGTCCAGAGGACATTCTTCAGAACAGAAGTCTTCAGACTTCTTTCCTTGAGTCCTGCAGTTCATTGAGGTTCCTTAACCACCATTTGATCAACCCTTCTCTTCATTCTTTGAACAAAGATGGCGACCTTTGTATGTTAAAATAAGAAAGGAAAATAAAGGACATAGGTAATTTTTAATAAGGCACACATACAAATACATCAGTGTTACACTATTTATTTAAAAAATGCATAAACATTCCCAACTTGAATGACTTGTACTTGAATTATAAGATAGAAGAGGTGATGTGGGAACCCAACAAATTCAAACTTTTAAATTTATGTATAGGTAAGGTTGAAAAAAGACACACATCCATCAAGTTCAACCTTTTAAATCTTTATATTAGTCACCTAACTGCTAGTTGAAGAACCCTAGACCAGTCCCTGGATCAACTTGTACTATAAATTATCCTCCATAACACTGTATTTCCACACTTGTTAAAAAGTAAGCCAACCCCCTCTTGAAGCTATGTAAAAGTATCAGCCACTATGACTGATTCAGGGAGAGAATTCTACAATTTCACAGCTCTCACTGTAAAAAAGCCTTTCCAAATATTTAGATGGATTTTCTTTATCAGAATGGGTGCCCTCTGTCTGTAGGAATCCTGCCACCTGGTAAATAAAGCATGAGACAGATTGTTGTATGATCCCCTTATATATTTATACAGTATATAGTTATTCTATCACCCTGTAAGTGCCTCTTCTCCAACATAAACAACCCCAGCTTGGCCAGTCCTTCTTCATAACTGAGGCTTTAAATACCTTTCACCAGTTTAGTTGCATTTCTCTGGACCTCCAATTCAATATCTCATTTGAGCACTGGAAACCAAAAATGCATATCATATTTTAGATGGGGCCTTACCAGAGCTCTGTAAAATGGAAGCATAAACCCCTCCTCCCCAAATTCTATGCCCCTTTTAATACAGCTCAAAACCGTGTTTGCCTTTGCAGCTGCTGCTTTGCACACCACAGATTGCACACCACAGATTGCAACAAGGATTGCACACTGCAGATGTCAGACTTACTGACCTATAATTGCCAGACTAAGATTGTAATCTTTTTTAATATAGGAGGCCATGTATAAAAATAGGGGTGTGGAAGCACTCTAAAGGCTAAGTAATAGTATATTTAAGTATAAAGGAAGTGCTAGTTTTAATGCACATTCCCTGGGCCCCTGTCTCAAAAGTAAGTTTACAAAACAGGGGTTTTTAGTTACAAAGTTATGATCATAAAGTTGAAAAGCCACCATACCACGTCAAGGTAAACCCCACATGGCGGTCCCTAACTTGTTTGCCTTTCGGCCATAGTATAAAAAGTCTTACTGCATAGTAGCATTCAGTGTAATCAGTGTCTGTTGAACCTTGGTTTCAGTGAAAAGGATCTATCCTCCCCCGCCAGTATGCGGCTTTTAAGGGAGAGGCATTGTCCAACCAACGCCCATTTTTAAAAGTATAGGGCCCCATTAGTTTAAGGGGGGGTATGGGGTGCTATTAAAAACCACATGAAGCTCAGCCACAGCTTCTGGCAACAATACAATGTATAAAAATAGGGGTGTGGAAGCACTCTAAAGGCTAAGTAATAGTATATTTAAGTATAAAGGAAGTGCTAGTTTTAATGCACATTCCCTGGGCCCCTGTCTCAAAAGTAAGTTTACAAAACAGGGGTTTTTAGTTACAAAGTTATGATCATAAAGTTGAAAAGCCACCATACCACGTCAAGGTAAACCCCACATGGCGGTCCCTAACTTGTTTGCCTTTCGGCCATAGTATAAAAAGTCTTACTGCATAGTAGCATTCAGTGTAATCAGTGTCTGTTGAACCTTGGTTTCAGTGAAAAGGATCTATCCTCCCCCGCCAGTATGCGGCTTTTAAGGGAGAGGCATTGTCCAACCAACGCCCATTTTTAAAAGTATAGGGCCCCATTAGTTTAAGGGGGGGTATGGGGTGCTATTAAAAACCACATGAAGCTCAGCCACAGCTTCTGGCAACAATACAATGTATAAAAACAGGGGTGTGGAAGCACTCTAAAGGCTAAGTAATAGTATATTTAAGTATAAAGGAAGTGCTAGTTTTAATGCACATTCCCTGGGCCCCTGTCTCGTTTCCCAAGCCTTTACTGGCGGGGGAGGATTCAGCCTTCAAATTGAAACCAATGCTCAACACACACCGAACACAGGTAATGCTATTATGCAGAGAAGTATCTCTTTTTAAAGTAAGCAAGTTAGGGACCGCCATATGGGGTTTACCTTGACGTGGTATGGTGGCTTTTCAATTTTATGATCATAACTTTGGTAACTAAAAACCCCTGTTTTGTAAACATATGCACTTGCATTTATACTGAATTATTTATGAGACAGGGGCCCAGGGAAGTGCATTGTAAGTAGCACTTCCATTATATTTGAATATATTTTGATTTAGCCTTGAGTGCTTCCACAATTCCCCTCTAATATTGTATATTGGCCTGAAGCTGTGGCATAGCTTTATGTGGTTTTTCAATAGCACCCCATACCCCCCCTTAAAATTAATGGTGGTCCTACGCTTTTAAATATGGGCGTTGGTTTGGGCAATCTCTCTCTCTTAAAAGCCTTTACTGGCGGGGGAGGATTCAGCCTTCAAATTGAAACCAATGCTCAACACACACTGAACACAGGTAATGCTATTATGCAGAGAAGTATCTCTTTTTAAAGTAAGCAAGTTAGGGACCGCCATATGGGGTTTACCTTGACGTGGTATGGTGGCTTTTCAATTTTATGATCATAACTTTGGTAACTAAAAACCCCTGTTTTGTAAACATATGCACTTGCATTTATACTGAATTATTTATGAGACAGGGGCCCAGGGAAGTGCATTGTAAGTAGCACTTCCATTATATTTGAATATATTTTGATTTAGCCTTGAGTGCTTCCACAATTCCCCTCTAATATTGTATATTGGCCTGAAGCTGTGGCATAGCTTTATGTGGTTTTTCAATAGCACCCCATACCCCCCCCTTAAAATTAATGGTGGTCCTACGCTTTTAAATATGGACGTTGGTTTGGGCAATCTCTCTCTCTTAAAAGCCTTTACTGGCGGGGGAGGATTCAGCCTTCAAATTGAAACCAATGCTCAACACACACTGAACACAGGTTATGCTATTATGCAGAGAAGTATCTCTTTTTAAAGTAAGCAAGTTAGGGACCGCCATATGGGGTTTACCTTGACGTGGTATGGTGGCTTTTCAATTTTATGATCATAACTTTGGTAACTAAAAACCCCTGTTTTGTAAACATATGCACTTTCATTTATACTGAATTATTTATGAGACAGGGGCCCAGGGAAGTGCATTGTAAGTAGCACTTCCATTATATTTGAATATATTTTGATTTAGCCTTGAGTGCTTCCACAATTCCCCTCTAATATAATATTGGAGGCCAGTCTAAAACTGAACTAAGCTCTAAGGGAACTAAGGGTGTATTCCATCTGGCCCTGGTGCTTTGTTCCATCAAATATTTCATACATGAACTGATTAAACTTGACTCATGGAAAGTCTACTATCCATCAATGTAAATTGATCTTAGTTAAATTAGATCTTAGTTCCCTTCAGACACTTGTTAAGGGAAAATATGCTGCTGCTGTTTTTAACTGCTGCCCTTCCACTTTCATGTATTGCAGCTTCCCTTTTTCTCAAGTACTGAATTGCAGAAATGACATAATATAATATATTCTGTAGGAATGCATTTCTTTTAGATACAAGTCTACAGTAAAAGAGAAAGTTTAGTATGACATTTTTTTTTTTTTTTAAATGAGATTGATTGGATCAATATAACAAGATTATTTCTATTAGATTTGCAATGCTATCTTCCTCCAAATGTAAAGTCGCTGTATTCCTCCAAATAAATTTGGGGAGGGAGAATAACAGAAATAAATTTCATATAGTGTAGTATTTTTAAACGTTTTTTGCTGACCCCCTTGGTGTCTATATAAAACCACCGTGCTTTACAATTCACACTATAATTGTGTCATCCAATGTTTCGTGCCAAACTTAAATTCAAAGCAATTTTAAGGAAAAAATAAAAAAAATAAAAAATATTAAAAAATAAAAAATGGAGGAGAAAGGATTGTTTTGTGAAATATTACATTAAAGAGTAGCCAATACGTGCAGCCCTTGCTGTTATTTTTTCACCCTGTGTGCACACAATAATTACGTAACTTTTAAGTGCTGAGTGTGAACACTCTAACCACAATTCAGAGACCGATCGTGCCAGTAGCACAAACAACTCACCAGACGTGAGTTTTGAAAGATCAAAGATCAAAAAATGCCGACTCAAGCCTCCGCTGGTTCCACCGATTATGCTGAGAGATAAAAGAGGTTCATGTGCAGATTTCTCTAAAAGCAGTTTAATACAAATAAAAATCACACTCACAAACGTTGGCTTGTACACTGCAAATAGTAAGTCTTTTAGCGTCCCAAATGTCCAATCTGACTCCTCGGCGTCCCTGAGAGTCTCGTGTTGCTTCAAAGTGGGCGCTTCTGCACAGATGAGCTGTATCCCGCTTACGCGTTTCGCCTTTGCTGGCTTCTTCCTTGAGCGATGACGTCAGTTTGCTCTGTCCTTCCTTTATCCCTCACGTTCTCTCAACCTAACTTCATCTAACTTTATTTGTCCTAACAAAACTTTACAAAATCTTTTATCTTCGTATTGCCACCAAAATACATATATTAAAATCAATCCTGCACCAATCCAACTTAACAATAATGCAACCTTGCTTATTATAGTATACTCATTTAAAAACTTTCTATTTCTATTAAGTGCAGGATTTTTAAATCCATAAAAACATAAAAACATTTTTATAATAAATACATAGAAAAACTTTCCCATTTAAAAATCTTTATCTTTTATGGAAAAAAGGGGATATTGTTTTATTACTTAATTTATTCCAAAAAGGCCCTTAGATTAAAATCTATATTTAGGCCTGATGGGATTAATGTTTTGAGCCTATGAATCCACCAGCTCTCTTTGTAAGGTTTTGGTGGTCAAATTCCCTCCTCTCCAATCTTTTTTTATTTTTTCAATACCCCACCATTTAGTACCTACTGGGTTCTTATTATGTTTTTCAGCAAAATGTTTGGATACATTATGTTTCAAAAAGCCTTTTCTTATGTTGTTAATATGTTCCCCTATTCTTTGCTTTAACTTCCTATTTGTTTTTCCTACATATTGGAGCCCACAGGGGCATTCCAAAATGTAGATCACATCTGAGCTCTCACATTTGATTAGGTCCTTTATTTCAAAAGTTTCTCCTGTCACTTTACTTTCAAACTTTTTTCAAAAAAAAGTTTTTTTACCATATCTACAGGCCTTACACAAGCAACATGGAAAAAAGCCCGGATATTTTACATCTTCATTTTTAATAGTAGCTTTCTGGCAGGTCCGCACTAATTTTTCTTTTATATTCGGGGCTCTTTTAAAAATAACCTTTGGTTTTGCTGGGAGAATGGGTTGTAGTTCCTTGTCCAGGCTAAGTATATTCCAATGTTTTGTTATTATTTTTCTGATCTCTTTGGCTTCGGAATTATATTGTGTCGTAAAGCTCATATTATATGAGTCCTTTTCACCCTCTATATTCTGCCTCCAGTAAATTGTAGAAATGGATGAACTTACATTTGACAGTAGCTTACTCACAAGAACACAGCATTAGATGAGCTTTAATTCCTTGGCTTTAATTGTAGAATTGTTGCAAGCAATTGTAATCCAAAAGAAAACTGTATCCTCGAGGTAAAAACAGAATACCTTCTCACCCTAAGCTGAACAAGTATGAATGGCTGCCACTGTGAAGGGAAATAACGGCTGCCCTATGATCACATGACTCCCTTGAATCAGTGGTAGTGAGGTATTGGCTAGCAAATTTAAGGCTAGAAGCTCTGAATGAAGTAACTAAGTAACAGTAATATAATTGGGCTATCAAATATATATAAAGAACTATAAAAGCCCAATGGGCGGCACACTCCCCGCTTGGTATCTGTAGATACCACTATTATTTAAAAATTAAATATCTAATTAAACTTTTTAGATATATCAACATAAATATGTATGTACATTTAAGAACCAATAAAACAAACAATAGTTCAATTCTGCATCTTCCACAGGAGCCTGAAAGAGAAAAAAAAGAGAGAACATGCAACAACAATCCATAAAGGGAATACTTGATAAACAGTCACTATCCCTTGTCATTCATGCCTTCTTTGATATTCCCATGAGTTGACCTTGAGTTGTCCTTATTGGGCAGCAAAAGTATTACTTCTGTGATAGGTCTGGTGAAAGTCTTTGGTGTTCCATTTTTAACAGTCTTTACTTCAACCTTGCATACCTTTTTATCATCACTGGGAAATACATTGTTTATTAGTCCCATTGGCCATTCATTGCGATGACTTTGCTCGTCTTTTAGAAGAACTAGATCTCCTATATTTAAATTTGGTTGGTCTTTCTGCCATTTCCTGCGGTCTTGTAAAGTAGAGAGGTATTCCTTCCTCCATCTGTTCCAAAAATAATCGGCAAGATGCTGAACACGTTTCCATTGTTTTCTGTAAAGATTGTCTGAGTCAAAGTCTCCAAATAGGGTCGGGAGTGTTGCCATCTTTTGTGTAAGAATAATCGCTGCTGTTAGGATTTGTGCACATTCTGGGTCTGATGAAATAGGGGTTAAAGGTCTTGAATTTATTATAGCTGCTACTTCTGCCAAGAAGGTAGTCAAGACTTCATGAGTAAGTCGTGTAGCATTGACATCCAGCAACATTGAATCTAAAATGCGACGTGCAATGCCAATCATTCTTTCCCATGATCCACCCATATGAGAAGAATGAGGTGGATTAAATATCCATGTGCAGCCATTCTCAGTTATATATTTGTTGAAAAGGTGTGTGTCAATTTGCAGCTCTTTACATGCTCCAATAAAGTTGGTTCCACGGTCAGAGCGCAGTTGTTTTACAGGCCCTCTTATTGAGACAAATCTACGAAAGGCATTGATGAAACTTGATGTATCCATTGATTCAATTACTTCAATATGTACAGCTCTTATGCTCATGCAAGTAAATAATACAGCCCATCTTTTGTTGTTGGCTTGGCCGCCTCGTGTTCGTCGGGTAGTAATTGACCATGGACCAAAGACATCAAGACCAACATTAGAAAATGGAGGATCAGTGTTTAATCTGTCAGATGGTAAATTTGCCATTTGTTGTGTTTGGTATTTACCCCTGAGTCTTTGACATTTTATACATTTTCGTATAATGGTTCCAATATGTCTCTTAGCTCCAGTGACCCAAAATCCTGCAGCTCTTACTGCTCCTTCAGTGAAGTGTCTACCTTGATGTTCAACTTGTTCATGATAATGTCGAATGAGTAAGGTAGCAAGATAGTGGCGTCCAGGGATTATTAATGGAGTTTGTTCCCTTACACCTATGTTTGCTTTATTTATGCGCCCACCAACTCTTAAAAGGTTATGCTGATCAATTACTGGATTTAAATTTTTTATTGAGCTGTCTTTCGGAATTGCAGAGTTGTTCAAGATGCATTTGATCTCATTTGAGAACATTCCTTGTTGTACACACCGGATTATTACTTCTTCTGCTTTAGAGAGTTCTTCCACCGTAAGTAAACTTTTGCATAAATGCCAGCCATTGCAATCATGTTGTACCTTAATTTTATTATGGAAATGACAAGCAATGTGGATTAATCGGGCTATAGCACGCACAAGAACAGTCCATTTTGAAAACCGCTCAAACCGATGAGAAGTCAGGCCTTTGCTTTTAGTAGTTTTGGTTATAAGTGCGTTAACTTCTGGACGCACTTCTAAATCTGCATCTGGATCAATAACACTATAAATTCTCTTGGAGGGAGCTTCCTTTTGATGTATCAAAAATTCAGGTCCCTTTAGCCATGAGCTTTCTATAAGGATAGCTGCTGGAATTGACCTTGTAGCCTGATCTGCAGGGTTGAGATTAGAAGGAACATAATGCCATTGTTCTGGTTTAGTAGAGTTCCTTATACGTTCCACTCTATTGCTAACATACACGTAGAACCGTCTGATTTCATTATGGATATATCCCAGCACTACTTTGCTGTCTGTGTAAAATTCAACCGCATCAGCTTTGAGGTCTAGTTCATTCAGAATGATGTCTGCTACTTCCACAGCTAAAACTGCTGCACACAATTCAAGTCTAGGAATGGTATGTCCAGATTTTGGTGCCAATTTAGCTTTACCAAACAAAAAACCTAAATGTCCTTGCCCGTTGCAGTCAAGAATTTTCAGGTAAGCCACTGTTGCTATTACTTCTGTAGAGGCATCCGAGAATATATGAATTTCTTTCTTTAATTCAGGCTTAAGTGAAAGTGGTACATAGCAGCGTGGGATTTTAATTTGTTTGAGTATACCTAAAGAATATTTCCATGTTTCCCATCTTCGTAGTTCTTCAGGTGGGAGAGGATCATCCCATCCTTTTGTTTCAGTGGTAAACTTCCGAAGAAGTAGCTTCCCTTGTATACTTAAAGGAGCAAGGAATCCCAGTGGGTCATATATACTGTTCACTACAGACAAGACTCCACGTCTGGTAAAGGCTTTGTCATTGATAACCACTTGAAAGATAAAGGTGTCTTCTTTTAGATCCCAGTATAGTCCAAGGCTTCTCTGTATAGGAGGTATGTCGACACCCAAATCTAAGTCCCTCAGATCTGTAGCATGGTCATCAGAATCAAAGGCTTGCATTACTGTTGAACTGTTTGAAGCAATTTTGTGAAGCCTGAGATTAGCTTCAGACAGCATATTTTGTGACCTTTTGAGTAAGTCAGTTGCTTCCTCAGTGGTTGGCAAAGATTTAAGCCCATCATCCACATAAAAGTCTCTTTCTATAAACTGACGGGCATCCATTCCATACTCCTTTTCACCCTCTTGTGCTGTCCTTTTCAGACCATAAATGGCAACCGCAGGAGATGGACTATTACCAAATACATGCACCCGCATACGATACTCCACAACCTCATCATAAATGTCATTGTTACGGTACCATAAAAATCGGAGATAATTTCTGCTGTCTTCACGAACAATGAAGCAATGAAACATTTGCTGGATATCCACTGTTATGGCGATAGGTTCCTTTCTAAATCTTAGCAAAACGCCTATTAAGTTGTTGTTTAGGTTAGGTCCAGTGAGCAAGACGCTGTTTAAGGAAACGCCTTGATATTGTGCACTTGAGTCAAACACTACTCTGATTTGACCTGGTTTTCGTGGATGGTAGACGCCAAAAGATGGAAGATACCAGCATTCTTCATCTTCTTTCAAGGGTGGAGCTAATTCTGCATGATTATTGTCAAAGATCTTTTTCATAAAATTCACAAAATGTTCTCTCATCTCTGGATTTTTCTTCAGGGAACGTTGTAGTGAAACAAATCTCAAGAGTGCTTGTTCTCGATTCTTTGGCAACCTTTGTCTTGGGACACGGAATGGTAGAGGAGCTACCCAGCTGTTAGAATCATCTCTAAAGAATTCTTTGTCCATTATCTTAATAAACTCTTTATCTTCGATAGATGGAGCTGGTTTGTTGTCATCCACTGTAACTTGAAATATTGTATTTTCAAGCTGGTCATCGAAATACGTTGAGGACATTAACTGTTCCTGAGTGAAGAGGGATGACTCAAAGCCAGTTTTAGGTTTTTCCTTCACATAATAATGATTTTTACATGGCTTGAAAAAAGAAGTGCGACCATTCTCTAGCACGTTAGTCTTCCATGTACTGATTCTATCTGGTGGGTGTGTACCTTACTAATGCACACTTTTCCAACTATCACCCATCCAAGATCGAGTCTCTGGGCATAAGGGGCATTTCCAGGACCATTGCAATACTGACGAACCTTGTGGACCCGCAAGATGTCTCTGCCCAGAAGAAGTAGTATGTTTGCATTTTTGTCTACTGCTGGTATCTGGTCAGCTATGTGCATCAGGTGGGGATGAAGACTTGCAGCTTCACGTGTTGGAATCTCATCTCTATTGTTTGGTAATTGATTACACTCTATTAAAGTTGGCAGTGGTAACTTCAAAGTGTTGTAAAGTGATGCTATTATGAAGCCATTTGCTCTTCTTCCGATTGATTCTGTTACACCAGCACATGTTCCAAGTGTGTAGGGTTCAGTGTTCCCATTAATATTGAACAGTTCAAAGAATTCAGATCTAGCTAGTGATCGATTGCTTTGATCATCCAAGATAGCGTACATTCTCACAGTTTTCTCAGGATGCCCTTTAGGATGCACATTAACAAGACATATTTTGGCACATGACTTGCTATGAAGGCGATCTCCACAAACTTGTGTGCATGTAGAAGAAACCATGGGAGATGTAGTGGTTAACACTGCGTCCTCCCCGCCATTCTCTGCTGCAGGGGTTATCTGTTGCCCAGACGAAGGATTGAGAGGCTCTGGATGAAGGGCAGAAACATGCTTAATACTTTCACACTCTGAACATTTGATGACAGCCTTACACTCTTTGGCAAAGTGTTCTGTTGATGCACAGCACCTGTAGCAAATGCCATATTTTTGAAGAAGCTCTTTGCGTTCATTGAGGGTTTTGTCCCTGAATCCTCTACACTTCTTAAGAGCATGAGGTTTTTTATGAAGAGGACATTGTCTGTCTGGATTCTCAACCTTTTCTCTTTGAATAACATCTGTTTTCTGAACAAATACTGGCCCAGTTTTCTCTTTGTACCTGGAATCTGGCTTCTGTGACTTAGAAGAAGGAGACGTAGGTACTCTTGAGTCAGTGTATATGAAGCTTGGGTCATTCTTGGCTCCGGCTATATCCTTGATGAACTTACAGAAGTAAGAGAAAGGTGGAAAGGAGACATGGTGCTCCTGTTTGTATTTTGAACCTAAAAATGTCCACTTATCTTGAAGGTTGAAAGGCAGATTCTCAACCACTGGATTAACTCCATGTGCAGTATCAAGATAACTGAGGCCTGGTAAGCAAGGGTCTTCTTTAGCAAGTTGTAATTCCTGAAGAAGATGACTCAGTTCTTGAAATTTAAGATTTTCCCTGTTGGAGATTTTTGGGAAATCCTGTATTCTCTTGAACAGGGCATTTTCTATAACTTCTGAGCTGCCATATGTCTGCTCTAAAATTTCCCAAGCAGCACTGAGGGCTGCTGTAGAATTGTGCACATGCACTCTTCTGATCTGAACAACATGTTTAGAAGACTCTGAGCCTAACCATTTTACCAGTAGGTCAAGTTCTTCTTTTGCAGAGATTCCCAAATCCTCTATTGTTGTTTTGAAAGTTGACTTCCAAGATCTGTAGTTTTCAGGATAATCATCGAAGTTTGTAAGACCAGTGCTTATAAGCTCACGTCAGATCATATACTTGGCAAATTCAGACATCTCTGACCTTTCCGTCTTAATGATCTGAGGAGCGTGTTCTAGCCTGGTATCTGTATTTGTTACACTTGAGGTTGCAGGAATGTATGGAGGTGCAAAGGTGTTCAGTCCTGGAGGAGGTTCAATGAGTGTTGTTCTCGCTTGTCTCTGCGAGGGAGCCATATCACTTAGAAGTGTTTGTCCCAGGGAAAAGGCCTTTGTGTCATGCGGTGTATCCAAACTTGTGATGACAACCTGTTGTAGTGCACCCATCTGTAGCTGCATGGTTTGAGCACTGTAGAGGCTTCTAGCATTAATATTTGTATCCGCAGTAATTTGACCTTTGTTACTGGACAAAATGTATGCTTCTTGTTGGGACTGCTCCTGAACTTTATGTGTAAATTCATGCTCCTCTGAGGCATTGTCTACTGCTTGCCTACTGCTGAGGCTTGCAAGATAGTCTCTAGTACGCTTCAGTGGGTCCTCTGAGGCAAGTGAAGCAGCAATACTTTTTGGTTCCTCCCCACTTTGTCCTTTTACAGCCTCCTCATACACTCTCAGCCTTGCTAAAGCTGCAGCCTCATCTCTTTCCCGTTGAAGAATTTCTGCTTCAGCTTGTTTAAGTGCAAGATCTGCTTGGAGCTGTGCTTGCATTTGTGTTTGAGAAGCTTTAAGCATAGCCTCTTTTACAGAGAACTTTGATAATAATTTTGCTACTTCCGCATCTGCACGTGCTTGAATAAGCCTTTCACTGACTGTGGAATGGTGTGAATAGGCGGATCTGGAAGATTTAGAGGACCTGGATGTGTGTTTTGAAGATACACTCCTATGTGATCTAACTTCATGTAAATCCGCAATCCTATGTTCAATCTTCATTATTACCTCAAGAACAGTGTTACACCATTGCTCTTTAATGAGATAAATTCTATTCTTCTCCTCAGATAAACCTTTAATACCTGATCTGTTTAAAAATGCAAGATATCTCTCAGACAGTGTTTGAAAACAGTCAAAGGCATTTCTGAAACGTTTTAGAACATCATTCAGCTCACTGGAATTATCAGAATTGGCATTAAAAAGTGACATACAATGAACATTCTTCTTCCAAATATCATCCAGCTTCCCTAAAATAAGATCTTTTTCGGTCTCATAGTTTTCTATCACCTTTTGGGAAGGTTTGGTTGCACGCTTTGGCATAACAGATATTTGATTTAATTATTTTGCAGACGCCATTTCTTGAATATTTGCATTACTTGAACATTCAAATCCTTGTAAAGACATTATATATATTTGACAGAAAGCTGGGTGTGATGAAAATTATTACCACCTTGCAGGCAAAAAGAGTCCAGTATATGTTTGTAACTTGATCCTCTCAATAAGAGCAAATAAACTGTAATCCTTAAGCTTTCAAAATTCAAAACAATATAAACTTCTATAGATAATGAAATCCACAGATTTATGACAAGTAGAGAAATTATATCTGTCTCTGAAGATATTGTAGGGATGCAAAGATCCAGTTAACCACAGTTCAGTTTAGCAAGATTAAATAGCAGGCTGGCAACAGCTGTCAACAGACATAGGCATTTGATTTTTAACAGTCCCACGTTAGCAAAGCATAAGCAGACTTAAGCAATTCTTGATTCAATCCTGTGAGCAGGCTTGTTGTATAACAAGAAACAAGTCTCAATCTTGCTATCTTTACTAGTACAGGGTGCAAGCCTTTGTCTTCACTAGCAAAGGGTGCAAGGTTCTGTTTTTACTATTCTGCCTCCAGTAAATTGTAGAAATGGATGAACTTACATTTGACAGTAGCTTACTCACAAGAACACAGCATTAGATGAGCTTTAATTCCTTGGCTTTAATTGTAGAATTGTTGCAAGCAATTGTAATCCAAAAGAAAACTGTATCCTCGAGGTAAAAACAGAATACCTTCTCACCCTAAGCTGAACAAGTATGAATGGCTGCCACTGTGAAGGGAAATAACGGCTGCCCTATGATCACATGACTCCCTTGAATCAGTGGTAGTGAGGTATTGGCTAGCAAATTTAAGGCTAGAAGCTCTGAATGAAGTAACTAAGTAACAGTAATATAATTGGGCTATCAAATATATATAAAGAACTATAAAAGCCCAATGGGCGGCACACTCTATCTTATTTGTACTCTTGTACTCCAGCATTCGATCCCTATCCTCCTCTCTTATCCTTTCCAAAGACTCCTGTATATCTTTTTCCTTATACCCTCTTTCTTTAAATCTGTCTTTAAGGATTTTTGATTGACTGTCATAATCTTTTAGGGAACTACAGTTCTTCCTTATCCTCCTAAACTGACCCTTTGGGATATTTTTGATCCATTGAGGATTATGGTTGCTGGACGCTAGGACATAGTTGTTAGTGTCTACCTCTTTAAAGAAGGTTTTGGTGCGTATTTCATTCTCCGCTATGTAAATTTGGAGGTCAAGAAACTCAATTTGTGTCGCACTGTAATTTAGAGTGAAATCCAAATTAAAGTCGTTTTTGTTGATATTCTCTATAAAGTTTTTTAGCTCTATTTCCCCTTTAGTCCATATTAGTAGAATATCATCTATATAGCGTTTCCACCATACGAGGTTCGTGTCCTGAATTAAAGGTCCCAAAAATAATTCTTCCCAGAAGCCCATAAACAAATTAGCATAACTGGGCGCGAACCTCGTACCCATCGCTGTCCCGCATATTTGTAAATAATAATCTCCTTCAAACCAAAAGTAATTATGATATAGAATGAATTGTATACTGCTAATTATAAATTCCCTTTGCTCTCCACCTATTTCCTCATCTTTTGCTAAAAAATGTTGTATGGCCTTTAAACCTAGCTCATGTTGGATACTTGTATAAAGTGCTTTTACATCAAGGGTAACTAATAGCCAATTTGGATCCCACGTTTGGTTTTTTAACATATTGAGTACCTGGGTGGAGTCCTTTAGATAGGAGGGCAGCTTATTCACATATGTCTGTAATTTGGTATCAATATAGTGTGAAAGATTGCTGGTAAGTGAATCTATACCAGAAATAATTGGTCTGCCTGGAGGTGTAGTTGGATTCTTATGAATTTTCGGAAGAATGTAAAATAAAGGTATTCTGGGATATCTATTTATTATATATTCTTTTTCAGTTCTATTTATTACATTCTATCTTTCTGCTTTTTCTATAAGTTTCTCTAATTTCTTTTGGAATATATCCCCCGGATTATTTTGCAATTTTCTATATTTTCCTGTATGGATGATGCTGGTGGATTTATAGGCTCAAAACATTAATCCCATCAGGCCTAAATATAGATTTTAATCTAAGGGCCTTTTTGGAATAAATTAAGTAATATAACAATATCCCCTTTTTTCCATAAAAGATAAAGATTTTTAAATGGGAAAGTTTTTCTATGTATTTATTATAAAAATGTTTTTATGGATTTAAAAATCCTGCACTTAATAGAAATAGAAAGTTTTTAAATGAGTATACTATAATAAGCAAGGTTGCATTATTGTTAAGTTGGATTGGTGCAGGATTGATTTTAATATATGTATTTTGGTGGCAATACGAAGATAAAAGATTTTGTAAAGTTTTGTCAGGACAAATAAAGTTAGATGAAGTTAGGTTGAGAGAACGTGAGGGATAAAGGAAGGACAGAGCAAACTGACGTCATCGCTCAAGGAAGAAGCCAGCAAAGGCGAAACGCGTAATCGAGATACAGCTCATCTGTGCAGAAGCGCCCACTTTGAAGCAACACGAGACGCTCAGGGACGCCGAGGAGTCAGATTGGACATTTGGGACGCTAAAAGACTTACTATTTGCAGTGTACAAGCCAACTTTTGTGAGTGTGATTTTTATTTGTATTAAACTGCTTTTAGAGAAATCTGCACATGAACCTCTTTTAGCTCTCAGCATAATTGGTGGAACCAGCGGAGGCTGGAGTCGGCATTTTTTGATCTTTCAAAACTCACGTCTGGTGAGTTGTTTGTGCTACTGGCACGATCGGTCTCTGAATTGTGGTTAGAGTGTTCACACTCAGCACTTAAAAGTTACGTAATTATTGTGTGCACACAGGGTGAAAAAATAACAGCAAGGGCTGCACGTATTGGCTACTCTTTAATGTAATATTTCACAAAACAATCCTTTCTCCTCCATTTTTTATTTTTTAATATTTTTTATTTTTTTATTTTTTCCTTAAAATTGCTTTGAATTTAAGTTTGGCACGAAACATTGGATGACACAATTATAGTGTGAATTGTAAAGCACGGTGGTTTTAAATAGACACCAAGGGGGTCAGCAAAAAACGTTTAAAAATACTACACTATATGAAATTTATTTCTGTTATTCTCCCTCCCCAAATTTATTTGGAGGAATACGGCGACTTTACATTTGGAAGAATTTTCTAACAGGTGGAGGAGAACCTGAGTTGACGCTGGACTTTTGGGAGTGATCCTAGCTTCCTCGGAATCAAACTATATTTGGACTAATGCTATCTTCCTGCAGACCAATTTTGTAGTTTCATATAATTTTCTACTTTCTGGTATATGTAAATGTTAAACATTATTTTTCTTCATGTTATATAAATGCATCTTTGGCCAGATGGTACTGTAAAATGTCTTATCATCAACACAAATTATTTTAACATTTAGTTTTATATAGTTATTGTGCATGAAATGAAGTGTGTCCTCTTCTTCTGTTCATGTTTAAGATTTAAAGGACTTCAACAAACTAGCATCCAGGGTAGTTAGTTGTTCCTTTTGAGGAATTTTATAACTCACTGTAATTTTGAGCTGCAAATGGCCCATATGGTACATAATACATTTAGGTAGAATTTTAATTACTGCTGAATATGTACCTTTTTATTGATTTAGATGACGTTTTTGCTTTGACACATATGGTGTAGCTCCTAGATGTGCACTTATAATAAATATGCTCGATTAATCCTAAAATTGTTCAAGCTAATTTGAAAAATGCATCACAGTTAAATATTACTATTTAACTGACATGGTTTTAGTTCCAGTTTGATAAAAATAAGTAGCAATTGATTCATGTACTGCTAAAAGATTTATTCATAACATATGTGGTTATGGGTTAGATGCCATATCATCAATATGTCCCCTGCCTGCACGCTCCTTCCCTTGCCTTAGTGACTATAGATCTTCTCTTTCAAACTTTGGCACCCTGTGAATTATTCCCACAACATTAAATATAGAATAGTTTCACCCATACTTTTCCTTTACCCTGAAATGCCAATACAATTACAGTTTTCAATGACCATCTGGCTAAATCTAGTGGCAAGACAATTTTGAAACCCGAAAATGGGAATTAGTAGAATAAAAAAAACCTTGATACACTGAATCATAGAAGATAATTTTTAAAAAAATCTCTTGAGTGATAAATTTACACTGTTTTCAGCTACCCTTCAGCACTAAATGTAAGTCTTGAAGTTGGTCAAATTATACTTACTGAACAAATCCACAGTGTAGCTACTATAAACTGAAGAACACCTAAAACATAAACTTAGCACCCTTTATATATTTGCACAATACATTAAATTTTATTTTACTAATCTGGAAAAAAAAGCAGAAACGCAATAAGGATAGCAGGAAAATATCTTATTGTAATTATTTTATGCTAAATGTTATTAAGAATAGCAAAGCAAGTACTTTGTAAAATGACTTTGTAAAACATTGCAAATATTTCTGGTGAAAATGTTACACTGATACTAGGGTATTGCACACAATATCAAGTATGCATATCACTCCTTATTATACAACATTCATTATATTTATTAATAAGACAGTATAGATTTGATATATCTAAAGATTTTACAATCAAATTTGCAGTTTATGTAAAAAAAATACTATATCAAAAAATATTTCCAGTATAGTGGAAATAATTAAAAAAAATAACTGACATAAATTTAACAAAACAATCCCTTTTGAATTATATAAATAGCAAAATAAAGAATCAGGCAGAAAATTCTGTAATTTACATTTGTCAGTGTTCTATATATTTACAACATAAGAAGGGCTCACAATTTCGGGACCGGTGCTTGTTACAAGAAAAGAAGAAAATCTAAAGAAAGATTACTGCGGGAAGCAGTTTGCTGGGCTGTCATTGCATCCAGTGACTTCAATTCTACTGTCTGTAAATGCTGGCAATACTTTGTTGTCCTCGTCATAGTCAACAGCCTTGTGTAAAGCAAAGCTTTTTATCTTGGTATTTTTGTCCACACAAGTAGAATAAATAATGCAATAAAACCTGAGGAAATCAGAACACCAAAAAAAAAGAAGATGCAATTGAATAAAATAAAAATGACATTCAGGTTTGTAGATAAGTACCATGTCTACCCAGACTGTAAATTATACTAGCTGGCACTTTACTATGCAGCTGCTGTGTTTGTGCAGTCATTAAATGTAACAAGCGAGGGAAACAAAAAAAAAGTACAAAGTCTGCCTTATAAAAGAGACAAAACAACTTTAAACAACTTGTTTTCCCTGGCTGCTTTTTGTGATAAGGGAATAGTCTCGTGAATGCTGTCAGCCTTTTGCCATATGTTCCAGGAAACCAAGGTTCCTTGAAGAAGAGCTACTGAATTATTGATCAATGATTAGCAAATGCAATTGAAATTGTAGACTTGATGTTGTGCAGGGATACATAATTCATGAGTGGACAAAATAGGAGGTAGCAGAGGTAGCGGTAGGTGATTTCAGCCCCCATATTGATTACTTAAAACATCAAGAGGTAAGTGTAATGTGACATACTAAACAAAAAGTGACAGCTCACTGCTGGTCCATCATCACAGATATCGAGCTAAGGGAATACGCTTTCTACAGGAGCAAATATATTTCTATTGTGTCTCTTTGATCACTATACTGCTGTACTAAACCAAAGGACATATTAGTTGGTAATTTATGTATTCTCTTACAATAAAAAATTGATAGAGTCCAATTAGATGCCACGAGAGCTAAATATCCTGGCAGTTTGTACCCTTAACAGTTGGACAAGCAGAGGTATTTTGCACTCACTTAAAATGAAGACCACAGAGCTTGTTGTCTGACCTTAGTGAATAGTAAAATGCATTGCATAATTGATTGCTACTTTAGAAATCAACAATCATTTTATTATTTGGAGTTGTGAAAATAAGGTATGTTGACACATTACTGAAACAGAAAACTTTTTTTGAACTAAATATAGTTCTTCATAGTATATAAGTTACAATATCTAGGAACAGGAAGGTTTGTAAAATTCAAAATATTTGCATACAATAAATATCAAACTATTAGAATCCATTATTATTCTTTTCCCATGATGGCATCGGTCTCGGGGCAAATTTCACAATGAATTTAAAACTACAAAGGTGCTATCCAACAGCAAGAGGAGGAGATGGTACAGGCATCCATGTATTATCTTCTGAGCATTGCCTTTAACTTTCTCACACTATGCCCAAGATGTCTAATTGCCATGGGTGGTCCTATATACAATATACTGGGTACAGTACATGTTAAGTAAAACAATGTTAAGGGGTATGTCTTGACGATTTATCAAAATTCTAATTGTGAATTTTTCAAATTTCTTATTGAAAAAACTCAAAAACTCATCAAACTTGAATCCACACTTATTTATTAAAAGCCTTGAAACTTGAAAACTCATTTGTGTAAATAACATGAGAAAACAACTTGTATGAAATTAAATCACCTTCTATATTCAATTTTTATATTCAAGTTTTTTTTACAAGTAATATATATTGATTGTATGAGTTTCAGACATTTCAATTCAAATTTGCTATTTTTGGCAAAAAAAGATAGAATTGTGGTAAAAACTCAATAGTTAAATCTGCCCTTAAGTTTACCCAGATGCAGTAATACCTAGAAACCAATCAGAAAATAGCTTTTGCTGGTCACCTGTTTAAAAGCTAAAATGTTTTGGTTGTTATGTGTAACTGTATCTGGGAAAAACCTTCAAAAATGTTTCTCTCTTAGAATGTCACTTATGACTTAAAGGGCACATTCACCTACCAAGAAGTGAGCAAAGTTCGAGTTTGAGTTCAATTGTTTCCCCACAATGCAACAATACCTTTAATGAAAGTGGTTTTAGATGCAACGCACAGCTGGGAGAAGCACAAGTTGCCCACTGCCCTTGCAGATGTAAATAAGCCATTAGGTCTCAATAAAATAAGCTCTGTATGTTCATCCAGCTCCTTCAATCAATAGGATTTGTGTAAGAACAAAAACTATCAATTTTTTATAGTTGCCCTTTCTCATAAAGTGGGTCTACAGGTAATATAAACAAATACATGTTGAAACTGTATAGCTCTACTGATCTATAGTGATGGGCGAATTTATTCGCCAGGCGCGAATTCACGGCGAATTTGCGCGATTTGCCGCCAGCGAATAAATTCGCGAAACTCCCGCGAAAATTTGCGGAAAAAATTTGAGGCGCCGGCGTCAAAAATGAGACGCCGGCGCCGTTTTGCAAATTTTTCGGCGAAGTGAAACGGCGCAAATTCGCCCATCACTACTAATCTACTGTGTAGTGTGAGTGGCCTTGTGTACATGATAGCTCCACTAGACCTCCATTCCCTATAACCACTGACGTGGAGGCAATAGTGAGACATTCATTCTCCTGAATGCCACCTGAATTCTGCCTGATGGTGGTAGAATGATTTAAGAAAATAAATTTCCCCATGCCCTTCCTTTGACACAAAAGGGGTCATTTATTTTTCCACAGGGTGCAAGTGCTACATAAGAGGCACAGGAGTACACATGCTAAACTAGCAGCTGTCCAGCCAGAGATATTTGCTTTCAGCTCCTCACGTGAGGAGCAGAGTGCAGATTATGGAGCAGTATATTAATCCTGTCCTAACTGCCTTCTATAGGTCAGGCATTAAGGACAGGACCCATTCTTGGATAGAGCACTGCCTAATATAGGTAGGACTGAGGCCTGAATATTATTGTGCATGCAAAAAATTACAGATTATTTTTCCATTTTTCATGCTGTCTTCTGACCCCTATAAACTCATGTATGCTAGGAATGAAGTACAGTATTGAAAAAATAGAATTTACCAAATGCCTACCTAAGGTCATCCAGCCTCTTACATTTAGTAGTTTTATTACCTTAACATGAGTTTGTACATAAAAAATCCAGTTGTCGTTTTTTTAACCTCCCTCTCTATAAAACACACAATGGGAGGAGTTTGAAACATGAAATTGCCATCTGAAACTAGGTCTAGTCAAAATCTATTATTGAATAGATTCCTTTTCATAAATTCTGTGCTATATAATACATTAACATTAAGAAACAGAAATGAATATGTTTTATGCAGATTCAAGTATATGTGTATATTTTCCTGAAAACCTGTGACTCTTTTCTGTCAAAAAAAAAATCGTTAGCTTATCCAGCATCTCCATGACTGCATTATAGGGCCAATTTGATCTTAGAATTTGAGGCCTATGGCACGCTGGTCGTTTTGATGTTCTCAGGCAGAGGCCCGAAATCGCCAATCATTGCTAATGCGCTGCATATGACTTCCACTCAAAAACACTGAAGCCATTGGATTGCTATAAGCAGATTGTTGGCATGTTCTGCTATGACACGTGGTGGCTGCAACTATGGGACATTTTCACAAGTGTTAAGACCAATTCAACATAATAATCCAATCATATGGATAATCAATATGTTAACTAGTTAGTCTTTTTAGTAGAATATTGTCATAAAAATATTTTGAGGGAATATATCAATTATTCTTTTTTACTTCAGTTAAAATTGCTTGCTTCATATATAAAGCCAGCACTCTTTACTTCAAACAATGACAATTTTTCCATTAGTAAAAAAAAATAAAAAATGTCACCTATTAAAGCCTATGGGCGTAATTTTTGCAGCAAAACTTGCTGAAAATTTCCACTCATCACTAAAAATTATATCCACATCTATTTCAGAGTCAAGTTCATATCTTTCGTTAATGAGATCAAATTATTTTGACTACAAGTTGAACTTATTTAATATCCTTGTAGATGTCTGTTCTATAAAACCAGAATGCATAAAGAATGAGCACACGACCTCCTATTATTAATGAGTGCAATTTCTGCAAAAGTGCATTTTCTGAAAGAAGGAAATGTTAAAATCTCCAGCAATCAGTTTTCAAACAAATAATTAATTTTAAGTCTTTGTAGATGGATGAAAGCCCTATGTATAAAACCTCATATACTCAGCTTATTTTTTAGTGAATTTAAGGGAACATTCTACCACTTACTTTTGGGGGCACATTTACTATGGGTCGAATATCGAGGGTTAATTAACCCTCGATATTCAACCGTCTGAGTAAAATCCTTAGACTTCGAAGGAAAAATCGTTCGATCGAACGATTTTCCTTCGATCAAAAAAAGCTAGGAAAGCCTATGGGGACCTTCCCCCTAGGCTAACATTGATGCTTGGTAGGTTTTAGGTGGCGAAGTAGGTGGTTGAAGTTTTTTTTAAAGAGACAGTACTTCGACTATCGAATTTTCGAATAGTCGAACGATTTTTAGTTTGAATCGTTCGATTCGAAGTCGTAGTCGTAGTCGAAGGTCGAAGTAGACAATTCGATGGTCGAAGTAGCCAAAAAAATCCTTCACTCAAGCTAAGTAAATGTGCCCCTAAGTGTCCTTTCTCATCAGTAGTCATTGTGAATCTATGAAAGATACTGTGTTTAATAGAGCAAAGATTATTGCAACACTCATACCTACAAACTACAAATACCCATAGAAAGCTATATGTCTAGAGTAATTCTGAGGTTTTATGTTTACTAATGTTGAGAATAATAATTCAAGTTTGCACAGATACTTGTCTTTTGAATGGATATTAATTTATTGATTTGGAAAATTTTACACTGGAACCAAAAAAGAATGAGTTCCATTTTCATGGTTTATGATCCCCTTCTATCCATTTCCCTTTTGTTGGCTGAATATCAAAAACAAGGCTAGGCCTTTGCTAACAGTAACAACAATGCATCACTTGAGAATTCTGTTCTGCATCATTTTCATTACAAGTCCTTCAGACCGCTTCAGTCACCTTGTGATGAGGATTCTCTCCAAAATAATCTCTCTTTTTCTGAAAAATTGTATAAATAGAATTACAACACAATTGCCTCCTATTATCTGATGAATGTAAAGCAGCAATATTATGTTAGTAGGCCTTTTTAGAAGATCTATTGGACTTTAATAAAATTTGATCAATGCATTTAAGTCAAATTGAATTATATGTAAGTGGATAGGGTTGACATATGTTTCAATATCTGCGAGTGATACATTATTCTCCAGCGAGCTTAAAATTTAATGAAATATAAATACCCATTAATCCTCATGTTTCAACCAATCAGTCACTGTTGCTCTTGCCTGCTGTTTGCAGAAACAGGCCCAGAAAGTCATCTGTTTTATTTAAGCAGGAGCTCCACACTGGAAAGACATTGGAAATCATGGGGAGATAAAAATGGCACCAGGTCAAGGGAACTGTGCCAAAGCAATTGTTGTCTGCAATGCCACTCAAAAGTCATAATAGCACCCATAATTAAGCTTAGATGTAATTAGGCTTAAAGACTTTGCAAGAGACTTAAAGTGGCTGCATGCATAGTCACACATGCCCCGCTTTAATTTAATTTCTCTATATTTATTTTCTCATTTGTTTCTTGTATATCAGTTGCTAAAGCAAGAATAAAAAAAATCAAGTCTAGGAAAGACATGTCAATGACAAATATAACCATTTTTGAAAGATACTGGATGTCAAAGTCTTGAGAAATAATTGTCAATTATTCTAAGTATTGAATCATGGATTTACTGTATAAAAAGGAAACCAAGAAAGAGTGAATATATTTGAATGCAAGAATCTGTTTATGTTTTATCTAACTAGTTAGTATCTGCAGAAAGCATTAAAAATGACCAGGTCATGTATGTATCCCAGGATGCTATACTGTGTATCATGGCAGAGTATTTTTTGTTAGTATTTACACGGCACTCTTATGAAGAACAGTTGCCCCCTAACTGCTCTTACTGTAACAGGAAGATGTATGGTACAGTATTAGTAAAGTATAGTATAATGTATTAGTAAAGTATAGTATAATGTAACAATACATTTACCAGTGCCCTTGGTTTGTGTGAGCACAGTGAATTGTATAATCCATGGAATGGCCCATAGTACCTGAAACGGGCAATTTTCTATTTCGGATTAAATAGTGTCCCATACTACTAGAAAAGTATATTTTTATTAAAAATAGTTTATTAAGAAGAAATAGTGTTTTACATATGGGTTGTTTGATTCAATATATTTTTAAATATGAATGTTTAGGGGATAGATATTTGAGGGGGTTATTTATGAAAATCTGAAATTTTCTCACTATTTTTTGAAAACCATTCCAATCAAATCTGCACTTTCCCCCCCTATTTATCAATAAAGTTTCACTAAAAAATTCTTGATTAAAAATCATGAAAAAAAATCGGAATTGTACGATACTTTGAGATTTGTCACTGAAAACTGTGACTTTTTCAGATTTGACACCCAAAACCACAAAATCTTCACATTATTGAATGAAAGCCTGTGCAGATCAGGACACAAAATGGATAACGGATAAATTCTAAATAATCCCATTGTATAGTACAGAGCTTACCATTTCTGAAATGTGTCTCTTGAATCAGACCAACATGATTTCCCATTTTAAGAAGTTTTAGTGAATATTTGAGACCTTTTTCTTCTTTTGTTGAGGTCATTAACATTGGGAGGCACATCAAGGGTCGAATTTTGAATTCATTTGTCTTTTTTTAACTCACATGAATTTGATTTTACTCTAAATCCGTTGGGGGGTCATTTATTAAAAAATCAAATATGCAAAACTCTGACTAATTTTACCAAAGCGAAAACTCTAATCGAATTTCATTTGAATTCGACCAAACTCTATTTGAGTTTTTTTCTCCAAAAAAACTTGAATGTCAGGAAGGCTACAAACATCTCTAAATTGGTAACTGGACCTCTCCCATTGACCTATACATAAATTAGTCAGTTTTAGGTGGCGAATAATCGAGGAAACTTCGACGACTTCTGAAATCCTAAGTGATTAGTAAAAAAATCGTCTCAGTTTAGCAGGGCCCCCAACACATGCTATGTATTATAGTATAGCTGTATATAACCATTATTGTATTTTACAGGTACATACCATATTATAAGCATTTCCTAATAATTTCAACCTTAACAAGTAAACAAATATTTTGAAAGTATAATTTCTATTTCTCTAGGATTTTTTTTTGTAAAGTTTAATAAACACTGATTGTCAGGAGATACCTCAGGTTGGAGGTTAGCAGGAGAGACCCTGTGAGCTGTGTAACACAGGTTATACATGCTGCAAGACTGATGAATAGCATTGTGGAGCAAGGTGACTTAATGGAAGTATTGATAAATAAATAGCAATGCAGAACAAAATTAAATGGAAGAGGAAAGTCTAGTACAATCCAGTGGCTAGGCAGGTTGTAAGCTGGAGCAAGTGCTTGGACAGGTAGAAACCCAGAATGAGTCCTTGAATCAGGTACAGGTTTAGACTGACAGCAAAAAAGAAAAAGTGCATTGAGCAGGCTGAAGCCAAACAGGAAATGTGGGTAGCAGAGGAAACCTATACGTGAACTTTTGTTGGAATAGAATGCCAAAAGCCCAAAGTGACACAGCTGGGAAAAAGACACGATTACAACCACACAGTCCAGGGTTTGAATTCCCATGAGCCCTGATATCTGCTTTGCGTATGTATCCCATAAAAATCAATAGTATACACATACAGGTATGAAAACACACATTTAGGGGCCCATTTAATAAAAATCGAATTGTTATTTTCTTCACATGAATCTCGAAATATTTGTGGTTTTCCTATATTTCTTAAAAGCGCAAAATTTGAGATTTATTAAGTGTAAAAACAACAAAAAAAAAGTGTTAAAAGTTAGTGACAATATATATCAAATATTTTTTTTCAATATATTTCTTACATTCTATTTTTTTACCAACCCCCCCAACATGTTTCAAAAGAAAAAAATCAGAAAGTTAGGGGCCGATTCACTAACTTCGAGTGAAGGATTCGAAGGTAAAAAACTTCGAATTTTGAAGTTTTTTTTGGGCTACTTCGACCATCGAATGGGCTACTTCGACCTTCGACTACGGCTTCGAATCGAAGGATTCGTAGTAAAAATCGTTCCTACTATTCCACCATTCGATAGTCGAAGTACTGTCTCGTTCGATTCAAAGGATTTTATCGTTCGATCGAAGGAATTATCCTTTGATCGTTCGATCGAACTATCTGCGCTAAATCCTTCGACTTCGATATTCGAAGTCGAAGGATTTTAATTCCTAATCGAATATCGAGGGTTAATTAACCCTCGATATTCGACCCTTAGTGAATCGGCCCCTACATGTTTTAAGTGTTAAAAGTTAGTGACAATATATATCAAATATTTTTTTTCAATATATTTCTTACATTCTATTTTTTTACCAACCCCCCCAACATGTTTCAAAAGAAAAAAAATCTGAAAGTTAATGTCTTAAGTGTTAAAAGTTAGTGACAATATATATCAAATATTTTTTTTCAATATATTTCTTACATTCTATTTTTTTACCACCCCCCCAACATGTTTCAAAAGAAAAAAATCATAAAGTTCATGTCTTATAAAATGGCTAATTTATTTAAATTTTGGTAGTTGTTAATCTACTTCATTCACAGCAATGTTTTGCACATTTTACTATTTTTTAAACTATAATGTAATATATGGTGCTTATAATTACATATTTACCTCTATATTTTCAGATATTATTTTCATAATTTTTTTAAATAATTATGAAAAAATCTCTGTTTAATAACACTGTTTTTACAGTGTGTATTACATTCTATCTAACATAGTATAACAAAGACAAAATGATTAAGAGCTTGGGCTAAAGGAATTGTGTGGGTATAGATCAAAAGAAAAAACTATGATTTCTAACAAAAGCACATGGGGCAGATTTACAAAGCTCGAGTGAAGGATTCGAATTAAAAAAACTTCGAATTTCGAAGTGTTTTTTGGGCTACTTCGACCATCGAATGGGCTACTTTGACCTTCGACTACTACTTCGACTTCGAATCAAACGATTCGAACTAAAAATCGTTCAACTATTCGACCATTCGATAGTCGAAGTACTGTCTCTTTAAGAAAAACTTCGACCCCCTACTTCGGCAGCTAAAAGCTACCGAAGTCAATGTTAGCCTATGGGGAAGGTCCCCATAGGCTTGCCTGTGATTTTTTGATCGAAGGATATTCCTTCGATCGTTGTATTAAAATCCTTCTAATCGTTCGATTCGAAGGATTTAATCGTTTCGATCGAATGAATAATCCTTCGATCGTTCGATCGCAGGATTTGCGCTAAATCGTTCGACTTCGATATTCGAAGTCGAACGATTTTAGTTCCTAGTCAAATATCGAGGGTTAATTAACCCTCGATATTCGACCCTTCATACATCTGCCCCCAAGAGTTACAATATATGAGATTGTGTCTGTGTAATTCAGAAAATATTGATGATGCAAATCTATTTCTACTGTATGCTGTCCTGGCACATTTACCACTGCCAAACAAATATATCTTAAGTAGAGAAATGTGCTGAGGGATGAAAAGATAAAAAGGACTTTGATTTATTCTATCAAATGTTAATACATTGTTTCCCATGCCTTCCTATTTAGTGAAAACAAACTGACACACTTTAAAGGCATACAAATATTTTACATACAAATAGGCTAGAGATAAAAGACTCAATTGCTTAGTAAAATGACTGAATATAATTTAAATAAAGTTATTAATATAAAGTTTTAAATGAATGCCATCAATTCGCTAAAAAGAGCAATTATTTTAGTTCTTTGTAAGTTGATACTGGTAGGACAGCTAGCACATGAAGTGGAGATAAACATTGTAACTAGGATGTGATATATAGCAGTTGCTTTTTAGAAAAACATCTTGTAAATTTAAACTACTGTAAGGACACAATCAGGGTCATTTATAAACTTCACACATATTTATTCATATATGGTTGTTTTGCACAAGTTTTTTTCCCAAATTCCTAAAATTTTGCACTACTGTGCCCACCTATATTTTTTGTGTTTCACAAATGGCTTGCCTATGATATTAGTGCTTGTATGAGCATGGCCACTGTGTGCGGACATTGTGCACAAATACAGCGTTGATGGTAATTTTGCCAACATATATTCACAATTTGAGAAAACAGTTTTGCTAATTTTTTTTCCATCACCAAAGTTGCAATATTACTAGAATGAACATTATGTGCATAAATAAAAAAGCTCTTAATGACAATTGCAGAGCAATTAAACATTCACAATTATGTTTGCACAATGAATGCACCAATCTTGTCCAGCTTTATAAATATAAAGACGAGCAGGACAAATGACCCCCAAAATAGTTACAAATGGAATAATATGTGCTCCCTTTACTGCATATAATATAGAAAAGACAAGGGTAGAGTAGTAAAGCATATGTATAGAAATCATGGATGGATCCATCTTTTGTATTTTGGAAGAATGAATGCTTTGTAAAAAAGTAGTTCAAATAAAAAGCCACAAAATTATTTAGTATGTAATGTGTAATGTTTTTACATGGCAGAAACTTTAATAAACCTGAGTACTTTGGCAGAAATTGTTCAATAGACTCGTCTTTTTTTTTTTTACTTTAGCCCACATATAATACAGAAAATGTGCTTCTGTAGTACAGTAGATGAAATTATATTAATGATAGCTGATATGCACTATTTTCTTATTGAGGCCTTTATATGCAACATACATTTTTTAGCATTTTAATGCTGAACATCAAACTCTTGAAAGTACACCTGACATACAATTTAGGATATGTTATGTTGCCAACTAATTTTCAGATAGACGGCAACAGGAAAGATTAAAAAGCTTTTATTTAAAAAAAGGGCTTTTCTTGGATCCTATTTGCAAGCTTTAGTATTTTTTACCTGCAATAGCATCCATTCCGAGAGATGAATCGCAGCTGTCACGTCGAATGTGCCAAATCTGAGGTAAGTAAGAGGAATGTCAGACATTGTCGCTGCATGCATCCAACACGACACGACTGTTGGATGAAGACACAACATGCAGCATTCTCATCCGACAGTCGTGTTAGATACACGCAGCGACAACGTCCGACATTAATATTACTTACCTTTGAGTTGGCACATCCAACATGAGCCCTGCTATTCAGCACGTCAGAAGGGATGCTATCGCAGGTAAAATTGCTTGTGTAGTTCTACCCTAAAGTTTTCAAATAACAGGATCTTATATTTCATGTTATGTGTGGCAAAGCCTTCCCAGTAGTGATGGACGAATTAATCCGCCAGGCGCGAATTTGCGCGTTTCGGCGCCAGCGAATAAATTCGCGTAAAAAAAAAAAATCCGAAAAAACGGGTGTCTGAGTCAAAACCGGGCGCCGGCGTCAAAAACGAGACGGCCGCGCCGGTACGTGAATTTTTCGCCATTTTGCGAAATTCAAGAATTTTTCGGCGAAACGGCGCAAATTTGCCCATCACTACTTCCCAGACGAAAACTGTTCTTTGTTGAATTTGCCCCTTCTCTCTTTCACACACTCTCTCATTCTCTTTTTCTCTCTCTAACAGCAATAAGCTTGTTCTGGTACAGTAATTAACAAAAAAAAATAGTAAGCAAAAGATTTTTTCTTTTAAACAGATTAAGGGGCCGATTCATCAAGCTCGAGTGAAGGATTCGAAGTAAAAAACTTCGAATTTCGAAGTATTTTTTGGGCTACTTCGACCATCGAATGGGCTACTTGGACCTTCGACTACGACTTCGAATCGAAGGATTCGAACTAAAAATCGTTCGACTATTCGACCATTCGATAGTCGAAGTACTGTCTCTTTAAAAAAAACTTCGACCCCCTAGTTCGGCATCTAAAAGCTACCAAAGTCAATGTTAGCCTATGGGGAAGGTCCCCATAGGCTTGGCTACCTTTTTTTGATCGAAGGATATTCCTTAGATCGTTGGATTTAAATCCTTCGAATCGTTCGATTCGAAGGATTTAATCGTTCGATCGAAGGAATAATCCTTCGATCGTTCGATCGTACTATCTGCGCTAAATCCTTCGACTTCGCTATTCGAAGTCGAAGGATTTTAGTTCCTAGTCGAATATCGAGGGTTAATTAACCCTCGATATTCGACCCTTGATGAATCGGCCCCTAACAGTACATGCCATCTTCTGATCGGTTGCTATGTGTTACTGTACCTGGCATATTTATTGTATTTTATTACATAGCCATATAATAATTGTATTATTTCAGTGTACTGTTGACTTATTAAATGACAAGAGCATTTCATTTCCATTTAAGTCATTCAGATGGGCAGTGTAATTTTTATTAATCTCATTCAATCATTTCTTAACTGAAACACTAATAAGCATTCAGAATAGGTGTTTTGATATCTATTCACAAATACCTCAGTATAACAACTTCTTTATTGATTACTTTTATAAATGAATTATTTTTTTTGTTCAATACAAATAAAATATGCTTTCGGTTCACGTTTATACATGGCATGACATCCTATGTTACATACCGTAGTATAGATCCTTCAGCAAAATACAATTTGAGTGATAGTTTACAAAAATGTAAACATTGTAAACAAACAGTATTGGGAAAATAACACTAAGGGGCAGATTCACTAAGGGTCGAATTTCGAAGTAAAAAATAAAGGGCCTAGCCCGAAACATGTTGTGTTTTGTACATTCCCAATAAAAGATTTTGCAGTCAAGAATACTGCTGTGGATTTGTCCTGCACTTGAATTTCTACTGAATTGAGAATGGAAAAGTCGCCTAACTATGACAACATACTTTCACTGTGCAGTCTTCTCAGCATGGATATGACGCGCAGTAAAATATCGTCAGTGAAGATCACCCTGACAATCGGCAACAACAGGATTCAAAAAGAACAACGGGCACATTCGATTTCCATGCCTCTGAGGAAGCTGACACCATCAGCGAAACGCTTTAGGTGATCCAAGCAATACCCATTGGGGCTGTAGAACTTACCATAAGGTGGACTGACAGAAAGCCACTCCATTGGAAGACAGCACCCTATATGGACTTTATGCAATTTAAAGAATTGTATTTTAATAAAATAGGATCACACTATTTTTTCTATTTGTTTTTTTCTATACCCGCATAACCTACAATCCGGAGGGACGTGCACAGCTGGAGGGAGACCTGTGTGAGAATTTATAATTACACGCTGAACTAAATCCTTTGGTCTGTAAGTAGGCAATATGGCCATCTGTTGAAGTTTCTCCGTATGGTGAATGGGACCAAACACAAAAATGTCTGCCATATGAATTGCTAACCATAAATCCAAATCAGGGTGTAGGCACCTTCAATTAAGTATAATTAAACACTGGGTGATGCCACTTTAACAAAATATATTACACCATATTAGTCTCTAAATCTTTGTTGCCACAGGCGCTGGTCTTGAATTTTATATTGGTCTTGCTATTCAGGGGTAGTAGTTACTCATTAAATTACCTGAATTTTGGTGAAAATTAAATGCCAAGGGTCTCAACAAGAAGAATGGAGGAGATCTGGGTTGTTTGTTTAAGCTACGAGAGAAGCATATTGAGGAAATTCTGCAAACTGCAGCCAATGGAACAATTAGTGGGTTAGATTCTCCTGTTGTTTATTCCGTTCTGCTCTTGTAAATAGTTGTTCCAATGCAGTATCCTCTGGTCCTGTGGCATCTGTGATCCATTTAGAGTTTAGAAAGTGCTGGATTTGATACAATCGTACCCTGTCAAGGGGTGTGATATCTTCTGTAGGTAGGATATCATCTATTTGTTTGAGTACTCTGCCATCTAGCAGTTGAAAGTACCATAGGGACCCTGAGTGATTCCAGTTTTTGAAATTGATGTGAAATGTTTGCATTCCACTGTAAATGTATAATGTTGCTGTATATGTTGCAATACCTGTTGTGGCAGGGAAATATTAAGGAAGCTTGACTTCTGTTGGTTGATCCTCAGGTTACTTAGAGCACCATATGTATCAAATTCTTATAGTAGTTTAGGAAGTGTTATTCTCAGTTCAGTTATGAAAAATAGCATGTCATCAGTGTATGCTGCTTTTTTGTGGCTACAGCCTTTGATGCACACTCCTGTTATGCTTGCGTTCTGTCTAATGCGTTGTAAGAATAGTGATGAACAAGAGGGATGACAGGGGCAACCCTGTCTTGTGCCGTTAGTGATATTAAATGACTCTGATATTGTCCCATTAATACAGATACAAGCTTGTGGTTGTGCATATAGGCTTTGTATGTAGCATCTGAATATAGGGCCAACTCCTATCCATTGAAGGCATTTGAATATAATCTCCAATTTCAACCTATCAAATGCTTTCCCTGAATCTGTGGATAGAAGTGCCAATGGGATGTTATTTCTTTTGCAATATTGTATAATGCTATATACTCTGAGTGTATAGTCCCGAGCCTCTCTCCTGGGAGCGAATCCCACTTGTTCAGGATGTATTATGCTTGGTAAGAATGGTTTCAATCTTTCAGCCAGTTCTTCTGCATAGAGCCTGGTATCCATGTTGAGGAGGGATTTTGGCCTGTAGCTTTTAACTTTGAGGGGTCTTTCCAGGTCCGGACTGAGAATTAAAATAGACCCTGGCATTTCAGGTACACAGAGGCCCAATCAGCCCACACAGAGGCCCAAAAAGCCCCTACCAGCCCACTAAATAGTGACTTTCTATGGGACCTTATAGCAGCCCCTCTGGCATTTGCCAGAACCCACAGATTGCCAGTCCGGGAATGGGTCTTTCCCTTTTTTGTGTATTAATGTTATGTAAACTAGTGTAGCATCTAGAAGTAGTTGCCAGTTTCTGTAATTACGTGTATGTTCTTTTGGAAGATGGGGTAGTACTTTAAGGCATATTCTGATTCCTTCCCGATAATTGGTGATTCTAGTTGTTCTAGATCTTCCTTCAAGAGTTGGGGTTTAGGAATAGTTTGCAGGTAAGTGTCCATTGAGATATTTCTCTAATTTTCTCAGAGTTGGTCGAGTTCCGGAGGAATGTTATACAGGGATTTGTAAAAGTAACGAAAGAGTTTGTCAATTTTGTCTTTAATGGTCATGATGTGGGTTTTTTTTCCTGTTTGCTCTTAGAGCTGAAGCCAATTGGTGTCCACACTTTTTTCCATGCTCAAAGCAAAGTTGCTTTTGGTCGGAGATTGTTTTCTTGGTATAATTGCTTAGCAGGGTTTTAATTTCCCTTCTGATTGCCTTGATTTGGTCAAGAAGGGTCATTGATTGATGGAATTTGTGTTGTCTTTCTAGTGTGGAAAGGTTCTTGAGCAGCTGGTAATATCTCTGTTGCTTCTCTCGTTTCTTGTGTGTGCCTAGTTTAATCAATTATCCCTGTATCACACACCTATGAGCTTCCCAGACTGCCTGTGGATTTGAACCAGGGATGCCATTTTCTTTAAAATAATTCACCAGTGATTCTGAGATATTTAAAAATGGAAATATCTTCCTGTAATGTTTCGTTTAGTTTCTATTGCCAATTTTTGCTTGGGGGGCCTGCCTATAAGAGTTTTAGAAATAATGGGGCATGATCTGACCAGGTTATGCTGCCAATTGTAGCTTATGCACATCTGAGGAGAGTGTTATGAGGTGTAAGGAGATAATATATTTGGGAGTATTGTTGGTGCGCATTGGAGAAAAAGGAATAGTCCTTTACATCCAGGTTTATTAACCTCCATATGGCTACTAGATTGTATGAGTGGAGCAGTTGTCTCAATTGTGCAAGGTAGTGATTTGGAAAGCTAGATTTTTTAGAGGAACAGTTCAGGTCTCCTCCTATGATCATTGCACCATCTGCGAACTGGTCAATCCATTGTAATATGTTTTTAAGGGTTCCCAGTTGCCCGGTGTTTGGGAGGTATATCAATACCAACATGTATGTTACCTTGTCTATTAGGCCTTTAACTGCATTCATATACCCTAGGTTATCTGTAATTTGGTCAAGCTGCATCCATTAGAGAGAGTCTGCTATTATGATGGCGGTGCCTCTGGCTTTGGTTTGCTGGAGTTTACTGGTGTAGACACTCTGGTATCCTTTTCCTTGTTTCTTTTAAGCTCTAATTTTAGACTATTGTGTTTTTGTATAGTGTTAAGACCCTCGAAATTCAATAACATTATGCATAATTTATCATTCATCATTGTAATCTATGATAAACAAGCTATAATATATTGTATTTCTCTCCCTTTAACCTGCAGTGCCTGTTAATACGAAAAGCATGTATGCCTACCAAACATTTACAAATGTAAGAATATATAACCAAAACATTTTTTGTGATTTTTTTCCTCCCAGAGATGCGTCTCAATTTCTTCCAGCTTGGCACCAATATCTTTGAGCGTGTTCTTAATCTCCGCCAGTTCAGCTTTTTGCGCTGCTTTACTTGATTTGGCCATACAGTATCTTGCTTTAGTTGTTAAAGCAGCTAAGAGTTGGTACAGATCGTGTCTTTGCGTGAGTGGCGGAAAGCAGCTAATCTACCGGACTCGGGCTGCGTTGTGGTGCGTCCACCATCTTTGCTTGTTTCACACCAGGCCCGGGCTCCTATGGTCTCTCAAAAAAAGATGATACTGATGGGGCTTCATCTGTACCGGAGTCGCTTGCTAAGACGGGTTGTGCTTCTTTTTATTGTCTTTACCCATGGTAGCTGTTTTTCTGGTCTTTCCACTATTTTATGCTCATCAAACAATGCTTTGAGTCGGGAGCTGCTGTCTCGTGTGTTTGCTCAGTGTGTCATTTTGTCACGCCCCCCCCCCGTTATAAATTAATTTAGAACTTTGATTGAACCTCTGCATCTGTACAGCATAGGGCTAAAACGTGATGAATATTGTATGTATACATTTTATTGTATTGCAAAAGACTTTGGTTCTGGTATAATAAACAGGGAACACATGTAATTTAATATTCAGGAGTTAAAAATTCTGTAAACAAAATCTTAATCTTTATAAACATAATCTTTATAGAGAAAAGTAAGGTTTTGATTTATGGTTTAAGAAGAATTAAGCAAACTATTAACATATGCATTAATTAAATAGTCTTAATAAAAAAAAAACTCTTGAAATATGAAAACAAATTTAATCACAAACACCTATATTTTTATTATTTACAAGAATATATATTTAATTTCAAAGTTAACAATATGAAAAAAGCAGCACTCTCAGGGATAGATTTATCAAAATGTGAAATTAGAGTTTACCACAGAAAAACTCACCAACTTTTCGTTCATTTCTGTGGGATTTTTAGAAGTGTATGTATGAAATGGTGAACTCTAAGGGGCCCATTTACTAACTCTTAAAAGCTAAAAAAAAAAGAGATTTATTAAAGGGCAAATTTATCAAAGTTGAATTTTTGAATGAAAAAAAATCAAATTTTTTCAAATAATTTTTTCCGTACTTCCACTAGGGAATAGTCCAAATTTCATTCGAGTTTAAATAAAATTTGAAAATTTGAATACTGAAATTTATCATGTACTGTCTTTTTAAAAATTCGACTTTGACCATTCGCCATCTAAAACCTGCCAAATTGCTGTTTTAGCCTATAGGGGACCTCCTAGAACCTATTTGGTGTCAATTGGTGGGTTTTTTTGGAAAAAACTTTGAATTGAATTTGATCAAATCCTCTATTCCTCTGATTCGAACTATTCAAATTCAGTCGAATATGGACCTATTTGATCGAAAACTGACCTATTCGACCAAAAAAAAACCTTCAACTGAATTTCGGTTGGTCTTTTTGAATTCGAATTTCTAAGTTTTTTCAATTCGAAAGTCGACCCTTGATAAATATGCCCCTAAGTGTTAAATCCACGAAAACCTCTAATACAAAAATATGCCAGGTAAAAGTTGATAAATGTTAGAGTTTTGGGGTTTATACCCCTAAGCTTTGTCCAAAAATCAAGTCTTTTTAGAGGTTTTCGGGGTATTAGAATTTTTTTTTTTGATAGTGCAGTGAATTTTTTCATTCATACTTTTTTAAAATCTGAATTCAATGACAATAAGGGGCCGATTCATCAAGCTCGAGTGAAGGATTCAAATTAAAAAACTTCGAATTTCGAGTGGTTTTTTTGTGCTCCTCGACTATCGTATTGGCGTAAATTCGCCTGAGTAGAATGATTCGAATAGATCGAGCGCAAAAACGCTGCGAATATTCGCCCATTCGATAATCGAAGTACTGTCTCTTTTAAAAATACTTCGACTGCCTACTTCGGCACCTAAAACCTACCGAATTGCTTTAAAAGCCTATGGGAAAGTCCCATAGACTTGTTTTCCAAGTTGTTGATCGAATAAAAAGGCATTAGATCGAACGAAAATCCTTCGAGCGAATATTCGATCGGGCGCCTTTTTGCCTGGCGGATATTCGCCAATTCGACTATTCGCCATCGCGTAAATTCGCCCGAATTGCCTATTCGATTCTATTCCGCAGTCGAATTTCGAGGGATTTAACCCCTCGAAATTCGACCATTGATGAATTTGCCCCTAATAGTTTTAGATTTTGTGAGTTTAGTCATGGTTTCTAAAATCTGTAAAACCACTTTTACAGATCTTTACTAAATCTAACCTCATAGAGACTCAGATTTTCTTTGCTATGAACTGTCTAAAAACTTAAATTGAATTTTAATGGTTTTAGAGGTATTTTTTTAGTGCATCGTTCAGTGCTTTTTTTATTCATAATTTCCATATTGAAATCTTTTAATAAATCTCATGACATTCTTGGTTTTAGAGAATGTGAGTTTAGTCATGGTTTCAAAAACCTCAAAAACCACAAAAATTTGACCTTTAATAAATAGGCATCTAATTTCACCCATTGATAATACAATTCTAAGGGGCCGATTCACTAACTTCGAGTGAAGGATTCAAAGTAAAAAAACTTCGAATTTCGAAGTGTTTTTTGGGCTTCTTCGACCATCGAATGGGGTACTACAAATACGACTTCGAATCAAACTATTCGAACTAAAAATCGTTCGACCATTCGACCATTCGATAGTCGAAGTACTGTCTCTTTAAGAAAAAACTTCGACCCCCTAGTTCGCCATCTAAAAGCTACCAAACTCAATGTTAGCCTATGGGGAAGGTCCCCATAGGCTTGGCTAACTTTTTTTGATCGAAGGATATTCTTTCGATCGTTGGATCGCACTATTTGCGCTAAAATCCTTTGACTTCGATATTCGAATTCGAAGGATTTTAATTCCTAGTCGAATATCGAGGGTTAATTAACCCTCGATATTCGACCCTTTGTGAATCGGCCCCTAAGTGTTTGAACAATATCACATTTTGATAAATCTGCCTCTTGGTGTTTTGCACTGTACAAAATGAAATAATTTATTGAGATCCCAGCAACATCCTTCAAGAGCTAGTTACAAAGTGAATAGGGAGACAAGTATCTAAAGGGGTGGAAAACATACTTGCTCAACCCCACATTATGACATGACATGCTTGATGTGATAAATACAGTACAATGTCAAAAAGCATACATAATACCATCAGGAAGTGTTTACTAATATACATTCTTATCTTGTCACTATTATTACGATAGAATAAAAATACACTGTAACACCTATGAGCCCAGAAGTGTGTTTAAAATGGGAGAGATTTTAAATTAAAAATCTAAATCACGAAAAACTTTAAGGCAAAAAAAAAATCCATCTAATTGCACTTACAATTAAAAAGATATAAAGCAAAGCATCTATCTAAAAGAACAATAGAAAAAGATGAAAGAGCTTGGTTCCATGTGGAGCCCCATTGGAGCCATTGTGTTTAATTTCTCTATCCAAAGTATTTTCTTTTGTAGCAGGGGTAATGTAAAAAGTCCAACCAATCAGATATTTGTTTTTAAACAGTGTTACCTTACAATCTTATATCTTGGCTATTATGTGTTAATAAAAGAAGCAAATTTAAGATAAATTACAGGTGTAGGACCTGTTATCCAGAATGCTCGGGACCTGGGATTTTTCAAATCTTTCTCTAATTATATACCTTGAGTCTAATGGAAAATCATGTAAACTTTAAATAAACCCAAATAGACCGGTTTTGATTCTAATAAGTATGTATATATATATATATATATATATATATATATATATATATATATATATATATATATATATATATATATATATATATATATATATATAAAGAGACACAGCACTCACTCTTGTTGATGCGGTCAGATGTAATAAAAGCAGATTCTTGATCCCAGCAGTACAACATTTCGAAGTACACAGGCGCGTTTTTTAAGCACTAATGGGATATGACATCACATTTCGGGAAGGCCAGGGTGTGCGAATACTTCTCTGTTGTTATATGACATCACAACACATTCTATCAAAGTCAATTAACCCTTTAGTAGCTACATCTATGCTACTGCTCCCTTTGCCCTAACATAGGAAATAATCCAAAAGTAAAAAAACTGTGGAAAATGTTATCTATAAAATTACATCCTGATCATAATCATTATTTAACCCATTGGGGGCTAATGTGTTTTACTAATGGATTCACCATACCTATCTCTTTCTTAAAAACAACTCACGATCCCCCCCCACGTCAGAGTGGACGGACTTCTTCCAAAACCATGAATTTTAGCTCTGAATCAGAGTGTCCATTTTCAGCAAAATGTTTGGAAATCGGTAATTTGGTGTTAGACCTTCTAATGGTCGATCTATGTTGTGATATACAAGTCTTTATCTGCAACATAGTCTCAACCACATAGACAAGGCCACATGGGCAGAATAGAAAGTACACCACAAATTTAGATAAACATGTAAAATGCCAGTGGATAGTTACGTCCCGTTGATGCAAACCAAACTTATTGACACAACTACAGAGGCCACCCCTTCAGACTAGAAGAAAAGAACTTTCATTTGAAGCAGCGTAGGTGGTTCTTTACAGTGAGGACAGTGAGGGTGTGGAATGCACTACCGGGTGATGTTGTGATGGCTGATTCTGTTAATGCCTTTAAAAGTGGCTTGGTTTATTTCTTGGATAGACATAATATCAAAGGCTATTGTGATACTAAATTCTATAGTTAATATAGATATGGATATATAAAATTTATGTGAAAGAATGGAAGGGTGTGAGTATGGATGCTAGGTTTTCATTTGGAGGGGTTGAACTTGATGGACTTTGTCTTTTTTCAACCCGATAAACTATGTAACTATGTAACTATTGGTTACAAGACAAACAAGGGAACATACCCCATGACCTTGGGCCAATATATGTTTGGACTGGCCCCTCATTTGTCCGAGTCTCTGAAAGTACCAATTGGCTCCCAAAATTCTACCTTTATGATAAGAGATCATAGGCGGTTGTCCAAACTCCCTAATCTCTGGATTGGCAGACTTCAGTATACACCAGGGTTTCCGAAGTGTAGATGCCATAGTATCACTGTTATAGCTAAGCTGTGTAACAAAGGGGATTCGTGGACCGTCATCACCCAATTTCTCTCTCCTGTGTTTAACACTTTGGGGGCCGATTCACTAACTTCGAGTGAAGGATTCGAAGGTAAAAAACTTTGATTTTCGAAGTTTTTTTTGGGCTACTTCGACCATCGAATGGGCTACTTCGACCTTCGACTACGGCTTCGAATCGAAGGATTCGTAGTAAAAATCGTTCCGACTATTCCACCATTCGATAGTCGAAGTACTGTCTCTTTAAAAAAAACTTCGACCCCCTAGTTCGCCATCTAAAAGCTACCAAACTCAATGTTAGCCTAAGGGGAAGGTCCCCATAGGCTTGACTAACTTTTTTTGATCGAAGGATTTTATCGTTCGATCGAAGGAATTATCCTTCGATCGTTCGATCAAACTATCTGCGCTAAATCCTTCGACTTTGATATTCGAAGTCGAAGGATTTTAATTCCTAGTCGAATATCCAGGGTTAATTAACCCTCGCTATTCGAGCCTTAGTGAATCGGCCCCTATGTTTCACTTTGTCTAGAATACTGTATACGGAGGATAACCCCCATATTTATTATACATTTCAACCAACTGTTGATTCCTTCTATCAGGTTCCACTTACTATCCTTTCAACCCGTGAAAACTGACTGATTGGAATAGAATTTTTAATATTACATAGATGGTATAATGTAACAACTGATTCCTGTCTGTCGGTTTCGAATATAACTCAGTATTGAATCTGTTCAAACCCTTAGTAATCTTTACTAAGAATCAATATTCATAGACTCAATATTCATGTGTAATGTATAGTTAATATTTGGGTGCATTCCATTAAGGTCTTGTTGGAAATGCAATAAGAAGTGAAAAATTTTACTACTGAACTCTGCACTGTCCACTCAGCACAATTGCGCTCTCTGCACTAGAAGAGCCGAATTTCCAGGTTGATAAGCGGAAATTCAACTCTGTTATCAGGAGCGACATTTTTGCCACCCATGGCAACCAGAAGGGCGCTGCCGCCTGAGGCGAGTTACTCAACTCGCCTCATTGGTGTAGCGCCCCTGAATATGTCTAATCAACAAGAGTGAGTGCTTTGTCTATTTCTTCTATTTTTTCAGATGCTGTGGCAGCAACAAATTTTTGACAACATTTCATCCAACTGTTGATTCAGGTTCCACTCACTATCCTTTCAACCCGTGAAAACTGACTGATTGGATAGAATTTTTAATATGCTATGGATGGTAACTTTTATAATGTAACAACTGATTCCTGTCTGTCAGTTTCGAATATAACTCAGTATTGAATCTGTTCAAACCCTTAGTAATCTTTACTAAGACTCAATATTCATAGACTCAATATTCATGTGTAATGTATAGTTAATATTTGGGTGCATTCCATTTAGGTCTTGTTGGAAATGCAATAAGTAGTGAAAAATGTCACTACTGCACTCTGCACTGTCCACTCAGCACAATTGCGCTCTCTGCACTAGAAGAGCCGAATTTCCGGGTTGAAAATCGGAAATTCGGCTCTTAGTTGTCAGGAGGCATTTTTGCCGCTCCTTTCAACCAGGAGGGTGCTGCCGCCTGAGGCGAGTTACTCAACTCGCCTCATTGGTGGAGCGCCCCTGAATATGTCTAATCAAGAGTGAGTGCTGTGTCTATTTTTTCTATTTTTTCCTGTTGTTGCAGCAACAAATTTTTGACACAATGTGCACAATGCAGTGTAACTGGGCTGTGCGGCATAACTTGCTTAATTTATATATATATATATTAGTTTGGATCAAGTATAAAGTACTGTATTTAAGGAAGGTGTAAAACAAGTTATATAAAACACTATCTCAAATGCACTGTAAATAAACTGTGTCACAGTAAATTCAATACTCATAGCAAATACTACAAGCATTCATTCAAAAATGTTTGTGTTCAGTTAAATATTTTTCATGCCCTTCCAAGCCAAATATATGTTCCTTTTTCTGGCTGGAGATGAGAAAATAATGGTTGAATATAAATATAAAGCAAACAAAAGACTTAAAAAATAAACACATGTAAACAGGAGGGGCGTTATCTAAAATCTGTCACATCTGTAACAGTAGAAATTTCTCCCATTACTTTCCCCACCATTTATTTGTACTTAAAAGCAGGATGGCTTTTTGCAACATCATGTTGTTGGCAGCCTTTGCTATTTTCTGTATGAATGGCAGACAATGGTAGAGAATACAAAGTGAAAAAGAATAAGATAGCAGAGCTATTGTTTTGGGTTATCTTAGAATGAATTCTGCAAAATGTACAATTGTACAATTGTATTTTAGCATGAAAAAGATCTAGTTAGTCCCTGAAATGGCTTCTTTACATCAATCATGTAGTACAGAATTTCAATTTTATGTTTGCTGGTGTAAATCTAGAAGGACCTTGATTATACCAGGCTCCAATTCAAAAGAAAACTCACAGAGAGTAACATTAAACGTGTGCAATGTCAGACAGGTCAAGCTGGTAGAGGCAGAGTAATTGAAAGCATCTTATAATAATGACACTTTGTTGCAGTGAATTGAAATGGTGTTCACCTCATGAGCTTGGGAGTTTTTCCTTTTAAATGTTATAATTAGTTGTGAAACAAGAACATGTAGTCTTCATCGAGGCTTCTATTATCTTGTTGGGTATCTGTTGCAGGGTGTTAAGAACAGGTACAGTATTTTGTAATCAATATGTCGGTGTTAATGTCCATATCATGTAGCACAGTAAATATGTCTATGGCTCACATAATAAGCCCCCGTGAAACTGGAACCATCAGTGTGTTATTAGGATTACCTCTCACTAATACTTTGTAAACTGCAGAACCTATAATAGGCTTTTTTAATTCTCAATGTTGATTTTGTTGTATAAACAGTAGCTGATAAATTATTTCTTAGTCTTGGGAAGGCATTATGTGTCAGCATCAGTTTTTTTTCCAATGCCTTTATTTAGTGCTTGGTGTTGCTTGTTGTTGAGTTATATAAGCAGAAAATTGTTCAAAAGATTACAATAAGACCATTACCAGGTACTTTTCTATTAAGCTATATATATATATATATATATATATATATATACTAGTGAGATGGGCGGCACACCGCTTCTAAACCTCACCCAGTTGCACGGTTAAGGCTTCCATATATTTTCCAAAAAGAACCAGCAACACGGGGATATTTTTCAAAATCAAAAAAACATGTATTTAGTGAAGCATGTCTTAGCCAACATAACGTTTCGGTCCCCACTGGGACCTTTCTCCTTTTTGGAAAAAAAAAAAATTATATATATATATATATATATATATTTACACAAGTTCACCCGTTTTATGCACTAATTTATAATATTAACAGTTAGCTATTTATTATTCATTGACTTTTAGATGTTTTACACCGATAATGATGGTCGCTGGTTTGAAGATCGCTCAATTAACTGAGATTTGGGTAATGAGCACTGATTGATTTGTTCAAATAAACACTGTTATTTAAAGTTTGTTAAAGGAACATTGTATTATCCTTGAGAAAGGTCCCAATGAGGACCGAAATGTTGGACTCTTAAACAGTGCATTACAAATAAAAAGGCAAAGATTTTACAAGGGTGTGCTGGTTCGAAGATTCGTGTATACACAAGTTATAACTGTGCACCCCAATAACTAAAAGGATATTTGGCCTTGGAGTGTGGATACTCACCAGATAAATGTTACTTAAATGTTATAAATGTGGCAAACACATTATCAGAGGAGTAAGTGGAGCACTCAAGGAAGGAACATACCATGGTATAATAGACTGGTTTGACAGAAAGAGATCAAATAATTGGCTGAGATAAGATACATACCATGGCCCTGCAATGGGTTGTGTTAAAATAAATAGGAAGAACATTAAGAACAAGGGCACACAGATTTTTTTTTTTCTGCAGGTGAAGAGAATTGGATGCGTTCTCTTTCAAATCCAGCTGAGTGAAGGTACACAGAGAAGCCCAAAAAAAACCTGCTTTCATGTTTGTCAGGCCGATCTCAGCTACCATCTGTGTACTTGCACTCAGATGGAAGCTGTACTTTTCAGTGCAGATACACGAGGATGCAGAAAAGAGCAGATCCACTCTTTTCCGGCCTGCACAAAAAATGCAAGCTGAAAACAGTTGAGCCAACTCTCTGTGTGCCCTTGTCTAAGTAGGGGAGAGACAATGAAAAATCCAAGCTTGGGCAAAAATCTAACTTTTTTAGTTGCTTGCTGTTACTAGCAAAAAGTTACACTGATGGTAAAATAACCTCATCTGAACTGGATTAGGCTGGAAGAGTCCTCTTCCATTAATGAATTAAAAAAAAAAAAGGTTTACTTAGATTAACTTCTTTAAAACTCAACTTGAATATTTAACTAGAACGATAAATAAAGTCACAAGAATTTTCAGTTTTATAAAGACTAAATTAAAAAGTAATTATTCCATTTATATAACTCAAGAAAGGATGTCTCTAAAACAAATACTATTTTTTTGCACAATAAAAGAAAATGTAGTTCTAGGATATATTATAATTTACTTTACATAAATTGTGCATTTTCATTAGCTTTAAAGTTATACAGTATGTAAATGTAATTTCTATTGAAAGCAGTATATGTTTATCCCTTTATGTTAACTGGCCCTAACACAGCAGAAGTCTGTTCTACTCTAGGTATGTTAATTAGCCTGCTTCTTCAACATTGCTTTAAGTGTTAGGACCAGTAATCTAAAAAAAGAGAAACAGATACTGCTTTTAATATCAGTCATGTTTATAAAACAACTAGTGATGTTTTTTGACATCTGGAAATTTCTGTCAAATGCAAAATTACATTGTGGTGAAGCGTTTGAAATAGTATATACATTGCACTACATTGTGCGAAGGGCTCCTCTATGCTACAACTGTTCTTCAATTTCTTACAAATATGGTAGTTACTTCTCAATCAATAAGGTACACAGTCTCCATATTCATTCTCCCATTTGCTCAAGTCAGAATGTCTTCAAATCAGGTTGGCTTGAAACCCCTATTGATGTTCCACTTATTATGCACTATAGTATATACAGCTGTTTACCAAAATACACCTCTTCTAATGAGTGCGAAACGCATCAAGAGGGTGTAGCTTACATGAAGTATGGAAACAAAGATGAGACAATGCCATTTCCATTTACACTGAACACCAAGCTTATTCTACAGTGGTTTGACTTGGGCGATAGAGCGCTTCCTATTTCTGGCTTTTGTCCAGGTAACCAGACAGCATTTATAGATGCCAGCCAGGCACAGCACCTCAAGCGAGGTACTAAGCCAGCAACTTACTGTAGTTCTGGATCCTAGTTGAGCTTTTTTCCATACATTCATCAGGTCACCCCATCTACCCACACTGCTACTGCTTGGACCATCTCACTGGTGAATGTCTCAGAAGTGGCAGGTGGGGGAAGACCTTCACCAGCTTTGTGCACAGAACCCTCCTCAAATGACCCACTCTTCTGTCTCTATGGCTGGGTACAAATAATGACTCCATCTTTTGCTTGTAGTTTTGTGTGTCTAGCAGGGTGGGCATTCAGTATTAATTCTAGTCTTTAATGATGACTCTTAAAGGAGCTCTGTATATGGGCAGTCATGTGGAAAAGGTTCCCCATACCAATCTCATCCTGACTGCTTTCTGTATCCACCAACTCATCTACCACATCCTACTGTTCTGTGTTGTACCAGCCACAGACAATAGTTGGGTGGGTGTGGTGGTGTATGCTCTATCTCTGCTCCTCATCCTCTTCAGGCAAAAATTACTCCTCTGCCTCATCCTCCATCAGGCAGCATCTTCTTATTCTGCCTTCCTCCTTCTTCTGTCTGCAGACCTGGTCTGGTCTACTTTTTGTATTTGTCTGTTTTTTTATTTGTAATTTTTCCTACCTTGGAGGCACCTTACTATTTTAATCTCTGTCTTATGGAATAATTAAGATAAGAGTGCTCCTTTGGTTAATTACTAATATGTTGTTTTTACTTGATTGAGCACATACAGTCCTTGTATCCCCATAACTACAAGTGATCTGTACTGATCATTAGGGTTGGGCCCAGAACTTCAGGTGAACGCCTAAAGTAAGCACTATTAGTATGTGCTTCTGAGTGGAGCCCTAATTAACAGAACCTGTTGCACACTCTCTAAGGTTAGCATGCTCCCATTAGTCCTTTGCATGGGTCAGATCACATTGGTTTAAGAAGGTATACAGCACATGTTATAGACAACTAGTGCTAATCGTAATATCACTAACAACATTACAGTTTAGCACTTTTACAAAATGACTCTTCTTGGGCATAAGGCAATATTTGTGTTTTTTGCCGCTTGTGCCCTGAGTGCTTCACACTTGTGATCACACTGCAAAGCCTCATAAATCTCCTGTTAGATACACAGTTCCTCTATGCAGTGTTACTGGACCCCACAGCAAATAAATTTTTGGGCACCAGACATATCCAGAGGTTGTTCTTTTTACTAATATTTGTTGAAATTGCTCATTAATCAGGACCTCATGCAGCCCCCTACACCTCCTGTGCCCCCATGTGGCTAGATGGTCTGCTGCGTCTGTAGGTACACCCCTGCTTAGAGAGATTTACCTCTAATACGCAAGCCTATTTACATAATGAATTTGTACTGATAAAGAAGCATACTCAAGTTTAATTGGCAAAAATAATTCATACAAAACATAGGTGCATTTAAATGAGACTTTAAGGGCAACAGCGCACAAAGATTTCAGGTGTTTTTCCTGCGGCTTTTTTTTTGTAGTTAAAACACACGTGGTCAAAACACCCAAACTAGTTCCACTAGCATGTAGAAGAATATAGTAAGTGGTAAGTGGTAATATAGTAAGTGGACTTCCTGAAGACGGCTCATGTGACTGGGCCGAAACGTTGAATAAACGAAAATAATTTTTCTTCACTCAAGTCCTGTGTGTGCGGGCTCTGCTTGTTATCTCCATTTTATGTTTAATTGCTCCAGCACCTAGGCATCCATTTTGTGCTCTGTGTGCACCGACCCCTTTGGTTGTTATATATATATATATATATATATGTACTGTATATATCTATAAATAACCAGCCCTGAGCGTGCTGATCTTCTTTGGATGTATGTATGTGTATATATATATATATATATATATATATATATATATATATATATATATATATATATATATATATATATAAAGGCTTGAGCACACACTTCAAAAAAGCTTTCACCTGGGTGCAAGACAGAACGGCTTATATAGTAATAGAACGCTGATGCACACCAGGATTTTTCTTTCAAAATTTACTTTCTTTATTCAATCGACGTTTCGGTCCACGTCTGGGACCTTTATCAAGACACATTTCTGTTTACTGTTACAGAAGGAGGTCTTTTGGATTAGAACACTTGACACCTTAGCTCCCCGCGGTCTTAATGAATACTGTTCCTTTGTACCTTTTTTAGAAACATAAACTATCAAAGATCTTTGTTAGTACTGTAAAAGTTGATTATGCCGCTTTAGAAAATCCTCGACATTAACATTGTTTTAAATATTTACATATTTACATATTTATATATTTATATATTTATATATTTTTAAATTGGATTATTTATACACTATAAGGGTTGTATCATGTTGACTACTATGTATCACTATATAAATTGTAACAATTTTTTGACTACTATGTTGATTACTATGTATCACTATATAAATTGTAGCAAATTTTTTTAAAGTTATATATTGAAACAATGTATGTTTAATTCACAGGTCACGCCCACAAAAGGAATATAATACGTTAATTGAATAACGAGGGTACACATGGGTTGATACATGTAATTGGAAAATGGGTGTGGTCTGGTGATGGGTCACAGATGGGTGAGTCTCTATATAACATGTTCACTTGTATTGAAATGTGTCTTGATAAAGGTCCCAGACGTGGACCGAAACGTTGATTGAATAAAGAAAGTAAATTTTGAAAGAAAAATCCTGGTGTGCATCAGCATTCTATTGCTATATATATATATATATATATATATATATATATATATATATATATATATATATATATATATATATATATATATATATATATATACAGTCCAGAAGTTCTTAACGCAAACCGTAATGCATCAGTCTTGGTCGATACCTGGGTGCTATCTTTACTGGCAAAATCATCCAAATAACGAAAAAGAAAAAGATGCACACCAGGATTTGTGTACAAAAAATTAAAATTCCATATTTATTAATTTACATTAAAATTTCGGCCAACGTTTCGGTCTGCTCCTTTATCAAGACCAAATTCTTAGTAAATCCACCATGTTTAAATAGCTAAAAACATGTCACTCACCCAGTTGTGCACACCCCCGCGATCATGTGACTGTGAGGAAACCCAGCACCATGTAGATAAAACAAATTTGTGTTGTTGCTACAAAGTATAAGAAAACCTTGTTACACAAAAATTGATACAGAATAAAACAAAACATACAGACAAATCAATGTGGAAACGTTTTAAAGCTTAATGGCAACTATGTAGCTAGTAGCTCCTGATTATAGCTGATTTAAAAAGCATAAAAAAGAACAGTATTCATTCAATCCTGCGGGGGAAACAGTGTTAAGTTTACGGATTTAAAAGGTTTCACGCTGCAGTAACAATCTAGATCTGTCTCTCACTCTCACTCTTGACCAATAGGTCTCTTAAATTAGTACTCCGTTTGTAGCACAACATTGGAGGCCCTGATACCACTTGTCTTAAAGATTTATCTGCCTCAATAATTTTCCACTGATCCCTTATATGATTACTGGCCATATTCGCACATCTGTTGTAGGTGGTTGTAAAAGTAAGTCTGGGCTCTTTTTGTAGTGGGTTACCTGAATCAGCTATCCTTTGTCTAGCGGTGGAAAGGACCTGTTGTAACAATCTATCCGGGTAGCCACGCTCCTTAAAGCGGAGCCACATCTCCCCAAGCTGACGTTCCGCAGCACATATGTCAGAATTATTTCTAAGTACCCTACAAAATTGAGAAATAGGGAGAGATTTTTTCATTGAGGGTGGGTGGCAACTATCATAATGGAGAAGTGTATTTTTGTCAGTCGGTTTTCTAAAGAGAGTAAAATCCAATTGATTATTATGCATCCTCAATTCAATATCCAAAAATTGGATTGTATTGGGATGTATTGTGTAGGTGAATCTAACCGGACTATCCAATGTGTTAAGTTCATTAACCATCTCGATGAATTCATCATGGGACCCACGCCAGATGATCAGCATATCATCGATATAGCGTTTGAAGAGGAAGATTTTGTCACCAAACCATGGGACTATATGGCATTGCTCATACTGGTACATAAACAGATTAGCATAAGCGGGCGCCATGGCAGCCCCCATAGCTGTCCCAGATGTCTGTAAATAAAAATTATTTTCAAAACGGAAATAATTTAAAGTTAACGACAATTCCAGTAATTCTAGTACAAAGGAAATTGTTGGACCAATGTATGCTGTCGATTCCAGGAGAGCATGTTTAATATAGCAGCTAGACCTGCCGTATGGGGAATGATGGTGTAAAGGCTTACCACATCCATGCTAGCCAGCAGATATGGCACATCCTGTGTACAAGATACATTCTTAATACATTCCAAGAGGTGAGGTGTATCACGTAAGTATGTAGGGGTGGCACATACTACAGGTTGCAATAATGTATCCAAATAGATCCCTATTGGATGTAATCGTGAATCGCGGCCAGAAACTATAGGGTGTCCCGGGGGCAAAGATAAACTTTTGTGTACCTTAGGCAGCGTGTATAGCACTGGGCACTTCTTTAAAAAAATCACCAAGGGTATTATCTATTATGTTAGCATATATGGACCTATCAATCAATGCATCCACCTTAGCTTTAAACTTAGTAACAGGATCACTGGTTAACTGTTTATATACCAAAGAGTCAGATAGTTGATTCTTAATTTCAGTACGATATTCTATATAATTCATAATAACTATGCCCCCACCCTTATCCGCTGGCCATATCACAATATTGGTATCTGACATTAGAGTCTTAATAGCCTCTCGTTCGGCCCTGGTGATGTTGTCATTCCGTGTGTCCTTAGTACCCCTTGTGTCCTCAAACATCTCAATTCCTTGTTTGTACAATTTTATTGTGGGGTTGATCAATGGAGGCGAAAATTGACTTTTCTATATAGGGATGTTGTCGGAGTGAGATTACTTGCTGTATCTTTAAAATGCTCTTTAAGGGATAGTGTGCAACAGAATTTGAAACAGTCAATTTCCCAATTAAAGGGGTCAAAGTGGCAAGAAGGAACAAATGACAAACCTCTTTGGAGAAGATGTAACTCAGATGCCGTCAACGAATGTTGGGATAGATTGAAAATAGGCAGTTCTAGTCCCTGTGCCGACCTCTGCCCCTTGTGTCCCCTCCGCGTGCGGCACTTCTTGTGCGACCGCGTCCTGTTGGGGGACGGTCCATCATCTGAAAGTGTCTAAAAAAATTGGAGCTACCGGGCGTGCAGTCGATTCAGCCCGTGCAGGGCCCGGTTTTGAGGCTATTGGCGGCGAGCTTTCATCCCCCTCCGAATCACCGGAGGTCACATCCACCGAGTTAAATGGTTTATTTAACTTCCAGCGTGGAGTTCTCCTCTGGCGTGTATAATATTGAGGCGGTTGACGGCCCCCGCTGAGCCATCTGTATACCCGATGTGTCGCATAATCATCATTTACTCGGCGAAGCTTCTCACGTTTGAAGCGCAGGAGATCCTGTTTATAGGCCTCCACTTTTTCACCGATCCGGGTCACAAATTCACAGCCCGTTGAACTCCTCAGCAGATTTGGCGTGTTCTGATTCAAATGTAGCCAATGATTTGCGTACCTTAGTCAGCTCACCAGATACTTCCTCTACAACCAGGATCATCAGATCGGATGGGCACCTATTCAGCACTCCAATTCACTTCTTACAGAAGTCAGGATTTGTCCTGCCAATCGTCGGGATATTGTGTATGCGAAAACCATGAGGTATTTCCGTTTTGAAAATAATTTTTATTTACAGACATTTGGGACAGCTATCGGGGCTGCCATGGCGCCCGCTTACGCTAATCTGTTTATGCACCAGTATGAGCAATGCCATATAGTCCCACGGTTTGATGACAAAATCTTCCTCTTCAATCTTCCTCTGTTGATCATCTGGCGTGGGTCCCATGATGAATTCATCGAGATGGTTAATGAACTTAACGCATTGCATAGTCCGGTTAGATTCACCTACACAATACATCCCATTACATTCCAATTTTTGGATATTGAATTGAGGATGCATAATAATCAATTGGATTTTACCCTCTTTAGAAAACCGACTGACAAAAATACACTTCTCCATTATGATAGTTGCCACCCACCCTCAATGAAAAAATCTCTCCCTATTTCTCAATTTTGTAGGGTACTTAGAAATAATTCTGACATATGTGCTGCGGAACGTCAGCTTGGGGAGATGTGGCTCCGCTTTAAGGAGCGTGGCTACCCGGATAGATTGTTACAACAGGCCCTTTTCACCGCTAGACAAAGAATAGCTGATTCAGGTAAGCCACTACAAAAAGAGCCCAGACTTACTTTTACAACCACCTACAACACATGTGCCAATATGGCCAGTAATCATATAAGGGATCAGTGGAAAATTATTGAGGCAGATAAATCTTTAAGACAAGTGGTATCAGGGCCTCCAATGTTGTGCTACAAACGGAGTACTAATTTAAGAGACCTATTGGTCAAGAGTGATCCAACAATGTGCTATTCTAAGAAACCCGGGGGTTGGCTAAGCACTTTGAAACCCGGCTGCTTCAGATGTCCAAATTGTACATCTTGCAGATACATGAGCCCGGGTACATCATTCCTCCATCCCCAAACTGGTAAACGGCTAACCATTAGACACCACATTACTTGTACCACCACTCATGTGATATACTTGATCACGTGCCCTTGTGGATTATCCTATATAGGCAAAACTGATCAAACATTGCGGTTACGGATGGATGGGCATCGCTCTGCCATCAGCACAGCCTTCAGGGATGGCCACACCACCAAACCTGTGGCTAAACATTTCTTGGAAAAAGGTCACAGATTACCCACGTTTAGGTTCATAGCTATCAATCACATCCCACCGTTGAAGCGAGGTGGAGACAGATCTAGATTGTTACTGCAGCGTGAAACCTTTTAAATCCGTAAACTTAACACTGTTTCCCCCGCAGGATTGAATGAATACTGTTCTTTTTTATGCTTTTTAAATCAGCGATAATCAGGAGCTACTAGCACCATAGTTGCCATTAAGCTTTATAACGTTTCCACATTGATTTGTCTGTATGTTTTGTTTTATTCTGTATCAATTTTTGTGTAACAAGGTTTTCTTATACTTTGTAGCAACAACACAAATTTGTTTTATCTACATGGTGCTGGGTTTCCTCACAGTCACATGATCGCGGGGGTGTGCACGACTGGGTGAGTGACATGTTTTTAGCTATTTAAACATGGTGGATTTACTAAGAATATGGTCTTGATAAAGGTCTTAGGAGCAGACCGACACGTTGGCTGAATTTTTAATGTAAATTAATAAATATGGAATTTTAATTTTTTGTACACAAATCCTGGTGTGCATCTTTTTCGTTATTTATATATATATATATATATATATATATATATATATATATATATTTAAGACAGCGTCATTTTGTGCATACTGCTACTGAAAAATGCCTTACCCTTTAAACAAAACAGGGATTGTTTGTCCATATATTGCAATATATTTAAGCTGGCCAACTACGTCAAAGTCATCCCATATCTGGCCAGTCCTATGCTCAATTTTCATCTGATTCATTAAGAATTCTATGGTTTAATTATACATTTTATAAAAGGGACGAAAACGTTTTACCTGCAACTTACTAGCTGCTTTCAAAGTAAAACTCCCAAACTTGGCTGCCCTTTTATTAGACACCAGTGGGATCACCTGACTATAGTTGGAGGGGGTGGGAGCTACAACATGGAGCTGGTCACTGCTCCTGTATAACTATAACAAACAGGGGAAAGTTGTGCTCACCACTAGTTTTTAAAATCATTAGGCGGGGGTGCAATGAGGGTGTGACCACAAAAAACATATAGACAAATACAAGATTCCTCTGCACTCAACCCATTATCAATATATTTAAGACAGCGACATTTTGTGCATACTGCTACTGAAAAATGCCTTACCCTTTAAACAAAACAGGGATTGTTTGTCCATATATTGCAATATATTTAAGCTGGCCAACTACGTCAAAGTCATCCCATATCTGGCCAGTCCTATGCTCAATTTTCATCTGATTCATTAAGAATTCTATGGTTTAATTATACATTTTATAAAAGGGACGAAAACGTTTTACCTGCAACTTACTAGCTGCTTTTAAAGTAAAACTCCCAAACTTGGCTGCCCTTTTATTAGACACCAGTGGGATCACCTGACTATAGTTGGAGGGGGTGGGAGCTACAACATGGAGCTGGTCACTGCTCCTGTATAACTATAACAAACAGGGGAAAGTTGTGCTCACCACTAGTTTTTAAAATCATTAGGCGGGGGTGCAATGAGGGTGTGACCACAAAAAACATATAGACAAATACAAGATTCCTCTGCACTCAACCCATCCTATATACTAACCGAAGGCCTATCTATGTCCCGAGTGGAGGGGAGGCAGATGCGCACGCAACTTCGGTTAGGATCTATGAGATGCGCGCGCAACTTCAGCCGAAAGACATAGATGCGGCCTTCGATTAGCAGATGTGCTGGAAGGTTAGGATCAGAACAGGTTAGGATCGGGGAGGCAGATGCGCTGGAAGGTTAGGATCTAGGGAGGCAGATGCGCTCACCGTCTCCTTCTGCCTCCCGCCGCCTCTTCTTTCCTGCTCACTCAGGCGGCGACCGCTGGAAGGTTAGGATCTAGGGAGGCAGATGCGCTCACCGTCACACTAGGGGAACCGGTTGCGTACCTGCACGAAAGTCTGTATAAGCGTCGGCCATCTTGCTACTCCTCTGCGACTTTGTCATCCGCCCACTGCCAAATCCGCCCACTAAAGTCTGTATAAGCGTCGGCCATCTTGCTACTCCTCTGCGAGTTTGTCATCCGCCCACTAAAGTCTGTATAAGCATCGGCCATCTTGCTACTCCTTTGCAAGTTTGTCTAATGGCGGCGCTAGCGTCACTCTAGGAGGGGAACCGGTTGCGTACCTGCACGAAAGTCTGTATAAGCGTCGGCCATCTTGCTACTCCTCTGCGACTTTGTCATCCGCCCACTGCCAAATCCGCCCACTAAAGTCTGTATAAGCGTCGGCCATCTTGCTACTCCTCTGCGAGTTTGTCATCCGCCCACTAAAGTCTGTATAAGCGTCGGCCATCTTGCTACTCCTTTGCAAGTTTGTCTAATGGCGGCGCTAGCGTCACTCTAGGAGGGGAACCGGTTGCGTACCTGCGTGGGTGGCCATTTTTAGCAAAACGGGCTATATTATCTCCAAAAAATATTGATGTTGACATGATAAACAACCAAGTGATTGCATTACTTCCTGGACAAAGCTGTGTCTTTCTGAGTACTGACTGTATTGATTCTGAAGACGAAAGTGAGAAACTTAACTTCCCATTAGAATATTTAAACACTATCAACAATGCTGGATTACCACAACACAATCTTATACTCAAAGTAGGAACAATAGTCATGCTGTTAAGAAACCTTAAGGGTAGGGGCACACGGCGCGATTTCGCCGCGATTCTGTGCTAAGCGAGTTGTCGCTGCGTTTTTAAGCCGAAATAGCTTTGCTAACTTTGGCGCTGGCGTCAATGCAAATCGCGGCGAAATCGCTGCGCTAATTCACACGCGGCGATTCGTTTTCTATTGTCGTCCGAAGTTGCCTCGCTGAGCGTTTCCGGGCGACAGTAGAAAAAGAATCGCCACGTGTGAATTAGCGCAGCGATTTCGCCGCGATTTGCATTGACGCCAGCGCCAAAGTTAGCAAAGCTATTTCGGCTTAAAAAACGCAGCGACAACTCGCCCAGCGCAGAATCGCGGCGAAATCGCGCCGTGTGCCCCTACCCTAACACTAAGCAAGGTTTATGTAACGGTACACGGTTGGTTGTGAAGAGCATGAGACAAAATGTTATCAAGGCAGAAGTGCTTACAGGATCCCATAGCGGTGATACTGTTTTGATTCCCAGAATTGACCTTACCAGTTCTGACCAGGAATTACCTTTTAAACTTAAACGACGACAATTCCCCATTAAGGCTGCATTTGCCATGACAATCAACAAATCAGAAGGACAAACATTGGATAAAGTCGGCATTTACCTATCTGAGCCTGTGTTTGGTCATGGTCAACTTTATGTTGCATTTTCAAGAGTGCAGCGTTCATCTGATGTTAAAGTCAAGATTTTAAGTACAGCTCACCAGGGAGAACTCATTCAAGGACAGGAGAACATTTTCACAAAAAATGTTGTTTATAAAGAAATTTTTCAGTAACACTTTACTACCAATAAACTCAAAATTTAAGAATTCTAATAGCAGATAGGTAATAACAAGCAATAGGCACAGATTCACTCTACATCCCCACAAATTAGCGTCGCCAGTTGCTGCCTGGGGATGCCGAGTGAATCAGCACCCATCGCATTTTGCTGCCTCACTGTTGTTACCATTCTTTCATTAACGATTCTTTAGAGAATCGGGGGTTTACTGGTTATCAATATATTTAAGACAGCGACATTTTGTGCATACTGCTACTGAAAAATGCCTTACCCTTTAAACAAAACAGGGATTGTTTGTCCATATATTGCAATATATTTAAGCTGGCCAACTACGTCAAAGTCATCCCATATCTGGCCAGTCCTATGCTCAATTTTCATCTGATTCATTAAGAATTCTATGGTTCTTAATGAATCAGATGAAAATTGAGCATAGGACTGGCCGGATATGGGATGACTTTGACGTAGTTGGCCAGCTTAAATATATTGCAATATATGGACAAACAATCCCTGTTTTGTTTAAAGGGTAAGGCATTTTTCAGTAGCAGTATGCACAAAATGTCGCTGTCTTAAATATATTGATAATGGGTTGAGTGCAGAGGAATCTTGTATTTGTCTATATGTTTTTTGTGGTCACACCCTCATTGCACCCCCGCCTAATGATTTTAAAAACTAGTGGTGAGCACAACTTTCCCCTGTTTGTTATAGTTATACAGGAGCAGTGACCAGCTCCATGTTGTAGCTCCCACCCCCTCCAACTATAGTCAGGTGATCCCACTGGTGTCTAATAAAAGGGCAGCCAAGTTTGGGAGTTTTACTTTGAAAGCAGCTAGTAAGTTGCAGGTAAAACGTTTTCGTCCCTTTTATAAAATGTATAATTAAACCATAGAATTCTTAATGAATCAGATGAAAATTGAGCATAGGACTGGCCAGATATGGGATGACTTTGACGTAGTTGGCCAGCTTAAATATATTGCAATATATGGACAAACAATCCCTGTTTTGTTTAAAGGGTAAGGCATTTTTCAGTAGCAGTATGCACAAAATGTCGCTGTCTTAAATATATTGATAATGGGTTGAGTGCAGAGGAATCTTGTATTTGTCTATATGTTTTTTGTGGTCACACCCTCATTGCACCCCCGCCTAATGATTTTAAAAACTAGTGGTGAGCACAACTTTCCCCTGTTTGTTATATATATATATATATATATATATATATATATATATATATATATATATATATATATATATATATATATATATATATATATATATATATATATATAAATGTAGTCAGGAGCACTCACGGGTATAGTGATTAAGAAGTATCTTTTTATTAGAGTATTACAAACTCTCCCACATCAACGCGTTTCGGTTCTCTCTGAACCGTCGTCAGGATGCACCCAGTGGTCATCACATGATACATAAATACAAACATCCACCAATCAGTGTAAAATATCAATTAAATATGCAAAGTAGTGAACATGTTCAACATTAAAGTGTCGGCAATAGCAATCATCTTAATAGAACAATTCAGATGTATATTGCAAAAAATCCCAATGTATGTTAAAAAGGTGTATAAAGATGTGTAAAACATTTGAACACGAATATAAAGTGCATAGTTACAAATCATCAAGCCATTAAAAACATACAAAAGTGTACAAGTAGCTAACAAACTGGGTTATCGTAGATGCCAATGTAAAGCCACTTCGAACAGGGGATGTTTTAAAGATTTATATCGGTTTCAGAGAAAATTGAAACTAAGGGACTACTATAAGGATAGACCTGATACCCAGATGGAAAGATTTCGCCCTGTCAGCAAGTTTGAACCCCCCAACACGCCAACCTCGGTTAAAACCTATTGTGGTATAGTGCAAAGAGATTTCAAAAATATAACTTCCAAACAGGATAAGTTTTACTCGAATTTAAGTAAAATTGAGAGAGACGCCATACAGACCCTCAAGAATGATCACGAGTTGATCATTCGGCCTGCCGATAAAGGCGGCTCTATAGTTCTATTGGACCGCTCATTTTATAGAAATGAACTGCTTGGACAACTCTCTGAGGGGCACACCTACATGCAACTACATGGGGATCCAACTGCGAAGTTTAAAAAAGAAATAGACTCTCAACTTAACACAGCGGTAGTGACAGGGTGGATTAGTGAAAAATGTTGTCAATATCTTTCTGTGGAATTTCCCAGGTGCCCAATTATATACACGCTGCCAAAGATTCACAAATCTACCACTACACCCCCGGGCCGACCGATTATTTCTGCACGTGGGTCTCTTCTATCCAACATTGCTTGTTACCTAGATACATTTCTACAGCCACTTTGTCTAGAGATGCCCTCCTACATAGCTGATACTCCGGCCATCCTCCAAATTCTTACCACACTGGGCCCACTTCCAGATGACACTATTTTTGCCACACTGGACGTATCTAGCCTATATACCATCATACCACTTGATCAGGGGGTCTCAGCATGTAGGACGGCTCTGATAAACGGACATACTGGGGATCCACCGGTTGAATTTCTTTGCTCATTACTGGAAATGGTACTCACTCGGAACTATTTTCGTTTTGAAAATAAATTCTATCTACAACTGACGGGCACGGCAATGGGGTCCAACGTGGCCCCCTCCTATGCAAATTTGTTTATGGATTTTTTTGAAAAGAAATACATCTTCTCTAGATACTCTGACCAGTTATTTCTATATAAGAGATATATCGACGATGTGTTTCTGATTTGGCGGGGGGGCCAAGGTGGACTCCAAACATTTGTTGCCGAACTGAATGCCCTAACCACTCCGGTCAAATTTACGTTAACTTTTGACCGTGATTCTGTGGACTTTCTAGATATTCGGATTTTTCGTACGTCCAAGGGTGTAGGCACTACTTTATATCGTAAAGACACTGATAGAAATACGGTTTTGCACGCGCACAGTTTTCATCCACCCTCTATTTTGAGATCAATACCATACACACAGTTCCTAAGAGTTTGTCGGAACAATTCTGACATAGGGTTGGCAAAGCGACAGGCGTATGAGATGCGTGAGAGATTTTTGCAACGTGGCTACCAAAAAGAATTTCTAGATGGGGAACTGGAGAAAGCACTAACTAAAGAAAATACAGGTATACCTATAAAGACTCCAGGAGAAATTGACAGGGATGACCCTTTAACGTTTGTTTCCAACTTTTCGCCAGTAAGCAAGCAGATAGGTGCAGCTATCAAGAAAAATTGGCCCATATTGCAAATGGATAACAACTTACCATTTAATAAAGCAAAACCGCCGAGGTGTGCTTACCGCAGGGGTCGGGCCTTGCGTGATATACTGATGGTCACGGATTTACAAACAGAACGAGGAAATAGTGTTCCACAGTCATGGCTGAAATTTAACAAGTTGGGGTGTTTTAGGTGCAGCGGTTGTATCACATGTGGGTTTCTATTAACGGGTTCTCATTTCTCCCACCCGCATAGTGGTAAGAGATACGAAATTAGACATAGGCTAACCTGCCTGTCTGAATATGTGGTATACCTTATTGTCTGCCCATGCGGTTTACACTATACCGGGAAATGTACCACAACATTTCGAATCCGCATGAACAACCATAGATCTACTATACGCACAGCTCTGTCCACGGGTAAAGCGGATACTCCACTTGCCAGACATTGTGTAAACTTTGGACACTCGCTCCCCTCTATTCGATGTGTTCTAATTGATCATGTCCCCCCACTCAAACGTGGAGGGGACAGGGGGAAAATACTACTTCAGAAAGAGGCTAAGTGGATCCGAACTCTTGACACGGTGGCTCCTAGGGGCCTCAATGAGATGTATTCATTGGCTTGCTTCACCTAAATGATAGATTTGTCCATCCTTTTACAGATTCGATCAGTGCTGTACATACCTGAGAAAATTGTCAGCACATCTTCCTTTTTTTGATTCTTTCTTATTTTTTATGGGTTAGAAATATGTGATTGGTTCACAGGACAAGTGAGCGGTGTAATGGAGATACACTGATACACTAGCCTGAAGGCTTTTTAACATTTACATAGATTATACTTTGTTTTTTAACTACGAACTGGGTTTCGAGGATGACCACAACAATGGGATACGGCGAGCAAGCATGGTCAATAAGCATTTATTATAACATTTGATCAATATTGCCCCTAGATAATAAAGTTTTTCGGTATTATATAAGCAGTATAAACACATGTGAATGACACTACTTTATAGATTTATTGTGATATATAGACGCAACAAGGGGTTGGAAACATCCATGTACTACAACACATGACGTGTTCGGAATATTGCTCGAGCTGGACAGATCTACATCCCTATGAATTGTATACCACTGGGGAGACAGAGCTCTAAATATGGAATTAATTGCAACCAAGTTTTGTGAGGTTTCACTCTTTAATCTTTAAAACATCCCCTGTTCGAAGTGGCTTTACATTGGCATCTACGATAACCCAGTTTGTTAGCTACTTGTACACTTTTGTATGTTTTTAATGGCTTGATGATTTGTAACTATGCACTTTATATTCGTGTTCAAATGTTTTACACATCTTTATACACCTTTTTAACATACATTGGGATTTTTTGCAATATACATCTGAATTGTTCTATTAAGATGATTGCTATTGCCGACATTTTAATGTTGAACATGTTCACTACTTTGCATATTTAATTGATATTTTACACTGATTGGTGGATGTTTGTATTTATGTATCATGTGATGACCACTGGGTGCATCCTGACGACGGTTCAGAGAGAACCGAAACGCGTTGATGTGGGAGAGTTTGTAATACTCTAATAAAAAGATACTTCTTAATCACTATACCCGTGAGTGCTCCTGACTACATTTATCTATTTCCTTTTGAGGAGCACCCGGGATTTGATCCAGTGAGGGTGAGTGCCGGTGTACCATATGACTATATATATATATATATATATATAAAATGAAAGCATTCATGGCAGAAGTAAATGCTTTACTGCATTATAATAAACTTAGACCTCAACGTGTTTCAGTCCACTAGGAACCGTCATCAGGATGGATACATGTGGACCGAAATGCGTCAATGTCTAAGTTTGTTATAATGCAGTAAAGCATTGTTTTTGCCACAATCATCACTTCTGCCATGAGTGCTTTCATTTCCCATATTTTGTACTATTCTTTCGTTAGCACCTGGCTTGTGCCATGACGGAGAGGTGAATGCCGGTATCGAGCTTCTATACTGTAGATATTGTGATAAACTGCTGCTTGTACACTTTTGGGGGAATTAGTCAATGGTAGACAGGCAAAATAGGACAAAGGAGCAATAAGACTTTTTCCCACTTTTGAACATACAGTCTCTTAAACAGATACAGGAGTGACCATTGCAGTAAACAAATATACTGTAGGTGTTAAAACAAAAACCTTGCCCACTGGGCGCTACCTTCACACACCTGAAGAAGTCCCAAACTAGACTGGTGGGCCCCTTGTAGACAACCAGTACAACAAAACAGTTGGGTCACCCTGTACTCACATTAATACTTTTTGTAAAGTCCTCAGCCTCTTGGCTTCCTCACTCTCTTAACCAGACTCGTAGTCAGAGTAACAACCATGGTCAGCTCGAGGTCCTGGTCGCCTTCTGCTTTGTGCAGACACAGGCAGCAATCCCAGTTCCTCTGGGAATACTTTACACAGCCAGGTCTCCTACCTGCTGTGTCCTGTTGAGAGACCCTTTCCAACATTCTAATTAACTTAAATAGCCTTTCTAATTAACTTAAATAGCCTTTCCACAGGACAGCCATCCTATGGAAGGTGAGCTCCAAAGACCGCACTGGATCTGCAGGATGGAGTATCTGGCTACTAAGGTCTTTAAACAGAGAACTGATTCTCTAGTTTAACAACTCCTTTCCTGGAGCATATCTCAGTCCTTGGGGAGAAATTAAAGACTAGAGTGACCTTTTTGCAGCTTTTCTTGGTTACTCTATCACAATATAGATATAGATTTAGTGATGGGCAAATCTGATTCTTTTCGCTTTGCCGAAAATTCACGAAACTGCAAAAAAATCACCAAACTCACTGAAGCCAGTGGGTGTTTTTTCATGCAACAATTTCAAAACTTTTTTTTTACTATTCATTAGAGTCTATGGGCCTTTTTCTTGGCAAAACACTGCAAAATACTTTGCACATCCCTAATACACATACACAGTACTATAATATACACATTTATTTTAATATATTTATGTGTGAGAGAGTAAAGGGTAAAAGATAGACAAACAGATGGACAAAATGGAATCAGGATATAAAACAATGCTATGCCATAAAAAAGCTCTGGTGAAGCTTGGGAAGTGAGCTGGGAAAACACAGCTGGATCTCAACATTAATTCCTCAATAATTAATGATTCATCTATTAAAGTTTCATGACAAGTTGATAAATTTAGGTTTGGATGCCATGTCACTTGACTGTAAATACATCAAGTTGTCTGGAAATTATTTTTTTTCATATCCAACTGAGGGGAAAAATAGAGCTTGAAAAACTCATAGAAGACATACGGTAACTAAATCAAATCTTACCCCATTCTTTACATTGCAGAGTTTACTTTAAACACAATTTTAAAAAAAATTAAACACAATGCACTTCATGAATTAAATAAAGGCAATATTAATGTGTTTACATGATCTTCTGACACTGATATATTAATTATATCACCAATTGAACAAAATGTTAATTTCTAAAAATTTTCAAAATGTAGTGCAGACGTGTAGCAACTCTTGAAGCAGAAAGTTAGGAATTGTGGATTGTGTCTGTTTTTTGCACTTTGCACACTGCCTTCCCTTTCCTTTGATTGATGATTAATATTATGGGTTGTAATAGTAAAACAAAGGGGGTTATTTACTAAAATTCATAATTTTATCACTATTATCTTAAAATCACATCCACCAAACTCCCATGCACATTTTTATCGTATTTATCAATAAATCTACTCAAAAAAATCTGGTGCGGTAATAGACTTGATAAAATTCGTTAAAACCCCGTATTGTATGATTTTTCCAGATTTGATGCCCGAAAACTCAGATCTGCCTTTATTATTTCCATTTTGCTGCTTCTGCCTGAGCTAAAAGCCATTTTGTAAGAGACATTTTGCAGTCCTGACACCCATGAGGCCTATTTAATTATTTTCGAGTTTGGGGGAAAAAAAACAACAAAACTTGCTCAACAGAATATTCCTTCCCTTTTTTTTTTTCCAGAAAACTTTGCACATCAGCGAGAATTACATTATCCCATTCATTTTTAATGAGGATAAAAAACTTGAATGTTTTAATGAATTGGGAAAATAAATAAATACAGTTGTTAGAGACAATTCCCTTTGACGTCTATTTAACCACATCAGCTTTCACATGAAGAGTTTTTTTCTGGCAACTTTTCACTTATTTTTTCTTTAATAAATATTAACTATCTAAGGTAGAATCTCTAGAGAATATTTTAGAGTATATTCACATTTTCATTTTTTGGCTAGTTTCTCTAAACATGTAAAAACGCAAACTAGATTTTTTGTGTGAACCTTCCATAGTTTACTATTAAAATGTTATTTACAAATGAATTGCATGGACAACCATCTCAGTTCATTCAGCGCAATGAAAATCTTTTCAGGAAGATACCCTCTGTGTCTCACTCTGTTATGTATTTAGGATGTGGAGAAATTGTTGTTGAAAGTCACTCTAACATTATTTACAGGTGTATATATATATATTGCCTTTACTGTATAATTTGATTCAGAGAGTCTGAAGCTAATGGCATACAGGGCACATTTCCAACAGCATATTTTAACTGGCAGAGAAAAGCTTGAAACCACTGATGCCACTTTCTATTGATGTAAACTAAAAGTGCCTGACACACCAAGTACAGGTGTTTCTTATACCCAAAATGCCTTTAAAATCACCTGTAATAACAGTGCTAGGCAGTTTTTATTCAGGCTATTGCACACCAGACATTTTGTCTGCCAGAGGTCAGAGGCTGCTAAATTGCCCCAAAACCACACCTGAAAATATTAAAGCACCTTAAATGATGTATGTGGAGAAATGAAAAGGCTGACCTCACTTTCACTTTTTTGTGCATCAGCTATAACATTTTTCTTTTCATAATATTAAAAGCTGTAGCAGATAAATTTGGGCATTTAACCACCACTGGGTTTCCCTGCCAGCAGCATCCAAATACCTCCCATGAGCTGTAGCTTTTAGGTTTTCAGTCCATTTTCACATATGAATATGCAGTGACACACACTAATTAATGATTGAATGCATAGAAAAGTGCACTATGATTTTTAAAACCTAATTCAGCTTTGTTTGTGCCCAGGCAGGAAGATGTATCTGCCATTGAACACAGAACACAAGGTAAAAGTCAGCAGATCTCTAGCTGCAGATGCAGTGTTGCCAATTTCTCTATTAACAACAAGGTGGTATTTGACAGCTTGTGCTATTAGCCATTGCAGTGGTAGAATCCTAAAAAATGAGCTCCTATCAGTCCAGACAGCTGAATCCTTCAGGAGAAGTGTCAAGAGCAGTTATCTTGTCATCTGTCCGTTGTTCTTCTCATAGGCTGACCATATTTGCTTCTGTTCTCTTGTAGTTAAAGTTTGAGGCAGTTCTTTCCTGGTAAAAATGTAATATTGGAATTAATGTATTGTTACATCCTTTACTATACGGGGGGGAGGGGATGCTGGAAACATTATTACAATACTCTCAGCACCAAATACCACCTACATGAGGCTGACGGTATTTCTTAAGTAGAGATCAACATGGCTTTAGATGTCATTCACAGTGCTTTTGAAAAAACTATAGGATGAAAACATTCCTATTTAAAGGAGAAGGAAAGCTACCAAGGCAGTTTATTGCCAATAGATTAGCCACAACAGTGCAAGCTAGAATGCCATTTTTATTCTTTAGAATGCTTTACCATACCTTAGTAATGAGCTCTAGACACTGGGGCTCATTTATCAACACTGGGCAAATTTGCCCATGGGCAGGTACCCATTGCAACCAATCAGTGATTAGCTTTTTAAAGTCAGTTGCAAGTAGAACAATGAATACAACAATCTGACTTTTGCCCAGTGTTGATAAATGACCCCCACTGTCTCTGTTTGTTTAGCATAGCAGCTGCCATATTAGCTTGCTGTGACATCACTTCCTGCCTGAGTCTCTCCTTGCATGCTCATAGCTCTGAGCTCAGATTACAGCAGGGAGGGGAGGAGGGAGTGGTAGAGGAGCAAACTGAGCATTCTCAAGCCCTAGCCCTGAAGGTTTATGCTGAAAACAGGAAGTCTGATACAGTAGCCTATGTGTACACAATAAAAGGAAATAAATGTGGTGTTTCCTCTACAGAGGACAGAGGAGCAGAGTTACTTTGAGGGTTTACTAGTGTATTCATTTAGACCTTTCTTGTAAAGCTTACTTTGTTGTACCCTTTCCTTCTCTTTTAAAATAGGTCTTTTCTGCTTCATATATATTTTGTGGAGAGAGAAAAGATTAACAGTGAAAGATCAGATCAGAAATGGATTCACACTAAAGGTGGGCAAATAAAACCTGGCAGCTTAAAGATCCATGTATGGGGCGCTCCGACATGCTTACCTGACCAATATGTGGCCAAAGACAATCCAGATGTCAAGCGGGCAGGTTTGAAAATCCTGTCAGGGTGAGGACTGCATAATGCAGTCCTTCCCCCAACAGGCTGTATCCTGGGCATAGTGATCCAATTATTTGGTAAAATGATTGTAGAATCCCAATATCGCTCAACCTTTAGGTGGACACATCGGTGAAAGATGCCCTTGTTTAGTAACCTTATCATGTATGGCAACCTTAAAGGGATACTGTCATGGGAAAAAAATACATCAGTTAATAGTGCTGCTCCAGCAGACTTCTGCAATGAAATCCTTTTCTCAAAAAAGCTTTGACCAGCTTGTGCTATTAGCCATTGCAGCGGTAGAATCCTAGAAACATGAACTCCTATCAGTCCAGGCAGCTGAATCCTTCAGGAGAAGTGTCAAAGCAAACAGATTTTTTTATATTCGATTTTGAAATCTGATTTGGGGCTAGACATATTGTCAGTTTCCCAGCTGCCCCCAGTCATGTGACTTGTGCCTGCACTTTAGGATGGAACTACTTTCTGGCAGGCTGTTATCTCTCCTACTTAATGTAATTGAATCAGTCTCAGTGGGACTTGGCTTTTACTATTGAGTGCTGTTCTCAGACAGGCAGCTGTTATCTTGTGTTAGGGAGCTGCTATCTAGTTACCTTCCCATTGTTCTTTTGTTAGGCTGCTGGGGGGGGGAGGGGGTGATATCACTCCAACGTGCAGTAAAGAGTCTTTAAACTTTGACTGAAGTTTATCAGAGCACGAGTCACTTCATATTTTTAGAGTGGCGCCCGCCGCGTGGTTCTTAGGAGCCATCTAGTGGCCTAGGGCGCACGCCAGTGCGCATTGACGCAAGTCTTTGTCTTCTTTCCACCTTTTTGCAGCACTTAGAGGACCATGAGCGGAAGCAGAACTACCTTCTGCAGGGTTATCATGATCTAACCCATCAGCTGGAGACTCCACTCCACAAACCAGTCCTTGATCCTGCTCCTCCTGTGGGTTCTTCTGCTATGTGGGGCAACTCTACCAGGCTCCATGAACCCAAAATCGTGTTCCCCGAGAGATTTTGCGGGGACAGAACTACATTTTTTGTCTTTAAAGAGGCATGTAAATTGTACCTTAGTTTCCATCCTCACTCATTCCCATCTGGTGAGGAGGAAGTAAGGTTTGTAATGACCCTGTTATTGGGTGACCCCCAAATTTGGGCCCTCAGGCTGCCTTCTTCCAACCCTGCTCGTTATTCCCTAGACACATTTTTTGACAGCATGGCAATTCTTTACGATGATCCAGATAATGCATCTTCTGCCGATTCCGCGATTCGTAAGTTGTGCCAGGGGAAAGGGATGCGGAGGTATACTGCACCGAGTTCCGCCGGTGGGCAGTGGAAACTGGGTGGAACGATTTGGCTCTACGGAGTCAGTTCCGTTTGGGGTTATCTGACTCAGTAAAGGATAGTCTTGTTAATTACCCCCTATCTTCCAACCTGGACGATCTTATGTCTCTGGCCATCCAGGTAGATAGGAGACAGAGGGATAGAAGGGGTGAGAGGGGTGGTTCTACTTATTCTGGGGTTACTAATGTAAAATCTAATATGGTGACCAATGTTAAGTTGGTCACCATAGGGAGGCTCCCTAACCTAAATGGAGAAGGGGAACTCCATTTGGGTGCAGGAGTCTCCTCTCCCCAATCTGCCTCCAAGGATTTGATTCTGGTTAAACTAACCTGGCCTACGGACTCTGTCAAGGTCTCCACATTTGTGGATTCTGGGGCGGATGGAAACTTTCTGGATGCTGCTTTTGCAGCCAAATACAAGATTCCTTTGGTTTCCCTAACTACCCCCATGAGAATATTAGCAGTGGATAAGAGACCCTTAGGGTCAGGTGTGGTTTCCAAACAAACCGCTTCTCTTTCTATGTGTATAAACAATGTGCATTGCGAGGAGATAGCATTGTACCTTATAGAAGATACTACCTCTCCTCTCATTTTGGGGTTACCATGGCTCTTGGCACTTGATCTGGTATTGGGTGCCGGCCATGACAGTTAGGTAAGCATATGTAAGGATATGTTAGTGACATACAGTAATCAGTCATCAGCGAAAGCTATATTATATTCTTTACCTTCCACTGGTAAACCAGATATGTTTGGGTTTCTTCTAATCTGTGCCAAGAGAGTTTCCATCACAAAAATAAAAAGGATTGGGGAAAGAGGGCATTCCTGTCTGGTCCCATTAGAAATTTGAACTCTAGAAGATACCATTTACCTTAATTCTTGCGGATGGGTTATCATATAAGGCTATATAGACCAAAACCTGCGAGCATTTTTTCAATTAACGCCCAAGAGACTCTATAAAACGCCTTCTCGGCTTTGGTGGAAAGTATAAGGGAAGGGTAACCTTTCTTTTGAGCATAACTTTAGCAGAGTTGTCTTTACCTTCTCTATTGGGCATAACGCCAGCTTGGTCTGGGTGAATCAAAAGGGGTAGATATTGTTTTAATCCCAAAATTTTAGCATATATTTTAATATCGATATTGATTAAAGATATGGGTCTATAACTGGGGATCTTTATCCAGTTTGGGTATGATTTTAATGTGGGCTTCTTGGGCTTGAGCATGAAATCCTCTGGAGTATGGTTGAAGTATTCCAGGAGGAGAGGAGTTGTCTTCCTCATGTAAATCCCTCATGTCCAGGACTTTTCCCAGTCTGTAAAGAGTCAATACAGTCTACAATTTCTTTAGAATTAAAGGGGGCATCTAAGAGTTGAGCTTGATCAAAAGAAAGTTTAGGGAGTCCTGCATCTGCTATAAATTTGCCTATTTTAACAAGGAGCTCTTCCGATGGGGGACGTGTTCTCATATTATATAGTGATTGATCGTGGAATATGTCTGCGTTTGATTTAATACTTTATTGAGTAGTATTATTTTTATCTTTAATTGATGCTATGTACGTTTGTGATTGTTTTTTCTTCAATGTTCTAGCAATGAATTTGTTGCATTGGTCATTCAAGTCAAAATGTCGTTGTTTACAGTTCAAAAAGGATTTCTGAGTTTTTTTGGTTTAATACATCTTTCAACTGGACTCTTTTGCTCTCTAAAGTTGCTAAAATCTTGTGGGCTAAAGTTTTGTTATTGTTCTAGTTAAATATTGTTCAATAAAGTATTAATCTCTTTTCTTTTTGTAGGTTACTTCTCATTGCAATCATGTGGCCTCTCAGAATACACTTCAATGTTTCTCATAGGGTGGTTGGAGAAATCTCTGGGAACCTATTTGTCTGGACTATTGGCTGTATCCAATTCTGAATTTGCCTTTTACTATTTTCATTGTGCAAAATAAAATCATTTGAACACCAATTAAATTCTTGCTTTGATATTTATGGAAGTCTCTTTTGTTGGGTTAAAAACCTTCCATACATCTACCAGATTGAAATCACGATATTTTTAAATTCTTTGAGGCCTTTATATGTAGTAGTACTTTTTGGAGAGGAGGAGTCAGTCAGGGGATTAATTATACGATTATAAATCAACTCTCAAAATAATTAGCCCCTCACCAAATTTTTGTAGGCTATTCATAAATTGCCTAAGGTAAGTTATTTGACCAGGGTTGGGAACTTATATGTTTGCTATTGTGCACATTTGGTCAACTAATTTCCCCTTTATAAGTATATAACTCCCTTCACTGTCGGATAATGAATCCGTGAAGTGAATCTTTGTGAATTAAAGTCATTACCCCTAGTGATTTCTTCAAAGGATTGTTGCTTGTGTATACATGTAGATATGCCTTGAAGTTAAGTTCAGGTAAGTAATTCACTTTGAATTGTGATTCCTGAATCATAACTATCTTGGCATTCTGTTTAGTGCAGTCTTCTATAATTTGAGATCTCTTAACTGACTCGTTTATACCATTGACATTTAATGTAACGACAAAACAGTCCATGTTTGAGGAGTCAACCATATTAGAGAAAACCATGTATATAGTTATAGTATACTTCCTTAAACTTATTAACAGAATGCCTGTGAGGAAAGAGAAAATATATGGGGGAGTGGGAGAAGAAAACAAGAGAAAAGATAATGAAGAAGTATTTAAAAGATATAAGTAGCTGCAATAAGCTTACTGGCAAAGAAGCCCAGAGCTTATAGTAGTTGGCAGCGGCAAAGGTGAATTGCACCTTAAGGATTGGGGTAAGTGGGTGGAAGGGGGCTAATATGGGCATATAGCCTAGCGCCTTAAGTTCTTAGTATTTTGTCTCCGTTCCAGCTTATAGTAGTAAAATATACAAAGTATTATTAAAGATGGGGAGTACTATTAATAGTAGACAATAATAGATTACCTGTGCTATGACAGGGGATGTTTATGATACAGCAAAGAGTTAATAATTCAAGTAAACATTATTATAAATCAAACAAATTTTCCCCTTTAAACATGTCAGGGTAATGAACACAATACAATAAAGACAGAGGGTTCACAGAATCTCTCATACTTATCTGTCCCGTATTTTTCTCTTAAATCAATTTGAGAAACTAGTTAAATTTTAGTCCAGTAAAGGTAGTCCCAAGAATAAGATGAAGTGGATATAAAACCATCAGTCAAAGTCGTTGCTTAGAATGACATTCGTTAAACCAACTGCAAAGTTTTAGATGACTGATTATCCATATATCAGATTAGTCCAATGGCCTTTAATATAAGAGGAAAGGTAGGAGGTGATTCTTAATTAACTCATGCTCTTTGTGTTGGTGTTTTTGTAGTCAATGAAAGTCTCTTTGAGGTGGTTGCTAGTGACCATTCCCCTTCTACTTCAAATGAAAGCAAGGGGACTTTAGCTGGGTCAGGAGACCATCCAGGTAAACCAATTAATGGAAGGTGAAGTTTTTTAAATTTCTGTGTCAGAAGGGAAGCCAATAACTGCTGTTGTTCCATCCTTAGTGACTGTCAGAGAGAACGGAAAGCCCATCTATAAAGTATATTATTCTCTTTCAGCAAAACGGTAAGTGGTTTCAAAAGCTTTCTTTTAAGGAGAGTTGTTCTCGAAAGATCTTGGAAAATATTGTTTGAATTATTTTCATAATCGATATTTCTGACCACCTTGGATTTCTGTATAATTTCTTCCTTTTGGCAATGACAGATTTTAACACTAGCATATAAGAGTTAATATTGTCACATGCTGTCATAGTCTATACATATTTGTGAAAATTATGCAGGTTTTAATGCTCTGTAAAATTACATTTGTGACCATTTCTTCTCATTTATAGGCTGATACACTGAAAGAAATACTCATACTTCATAGAAACAGAATCCTGTTTTATGTCACATTTGCAAAATGTATAAAGCTAAAGCTCCATGGTGTATTAGTATACTGGAGGTGCTTTGTATTGTCACAAGATGTAACGCTTCCATGAAAGCTTTGCATTAGTTCTCCTTTGCTTCTCTGAATCAGAGTTAAAGAAAGAAATGAGGTATTCCACATAGAAGATTAATGCAGTCCTTCACTTAATACCTAAGTATAAAAATGCTAATGTAAAATGTTTTAAAAAAGTCAAAGAGATTGGGGGATCTTGCAGAAGAAACAGGTTGTGTTATTAACCCAGCGGTAAAGATCTCCACATCATTTTACATGATTAAGCTATGATGTGGTAGTCGCTTTTTCTCATTTTCACAGAGGGAAAGAAAATGAACATTTTTTTCATCTAGCAAAGTCATAACCCTTTTTTAACAGAAGCTTAAAGGGATATTGTCATGGGAAAAAGAGCAAACAGATTTTGAGATTTTCTCAAAAGAGCAAACAGATTTTTTTATATTCAATTTTGAAATCTGACATGGGGCTAGACATATTGTCAATTTCCCAGCTGCCCCAAGTCATGTGACTTGTGCTCTGATAAACGTCAATCACTCTTTACTGCTGTACTGCAAGTTGGAGTGATATCACCCCCTCCCTTTTTCCCCCAGCAGCCAAACAAAAGAACAATGGGAATGTAACCAGATAACAGCTCCCTAACAGAAGATAATAGCTGCCTCAATAGTAAAAACCCCTTTCTCACTGAGACACATTCAGTTACATTGAGAAGGAAAAACAGCAGCCTGCCAGAAAGCATTTCTCTCCTAAAGTGCAGGCACAAGTCTAATGACCAGGGGCAGCTGGGAAATTGACAAAATGTCTATCCCCATGTCAGATTTCAAAATTGAATATGAAAAAAATCTGTTTGCTCTTTTGAGAAATGGATGTCAGTGCAGAATTCTGCTGGAGTAGCACTATTAACTGATGCGTTTTGAAAAAAACATGTTTTCTGATGACAGGATCCCTTTAAGTAACATCGTGTGTTGATTCTTTCCATTTTTACTTGTTGAAGACAATGCCTAAGTGTTTAAATTTTTTAAAGGTTATTTGGACAACCTTTCCACAGTCAAAGGTAAGCACTAATGAATAAATAAACCACTTAGGGGCACATTTACTTTGCTCGAGTGAAGGAATAGAAGAAAAAAAACTTCGAATTTCGAATTTTTTTTTGGCTACTTCGACCATCGAAATAGCCCATTCGAATATTCGACCATTCGATAGTCGAAGTACTGTCTCTTTAAAAAAAACTTCCAACACCTATTTCGCCACCTAAAACCTACCGAGGTGCAATGTTAGCCTATGGGGAAGGTCCCCATAGGCTTTCCTATGTTTTTTTGGTCGTAGAAAAATCGTTCGATCGAACGATTTTTCATTCGATCGAACTAATTCGATCCTCGATTTAATTAATTAACCCTCGATATTCGACCATATGTAAATCTGCCCCTTAAAGATGACATTGTAATTGTAGTTCCTTGCAAATGTAATATTATTTTTCATAAGATAATTTGTGTAATATTTCTTAAATAAATACCTCAATAATTGTCAAATCTTAATTTACCTATAATAGATCTGCCTTGGTACAGTTTAAGTTTTAAGATTTGCCTGTAGACACTATTAATTGTGATTTATTAGTAGGTGTTCAATTACAAAAGACATTCAACTACACAATTCAAAAATTTGTTCTATATACATATTTTTTTTTTATTGCACTTCATGATTCTTCTAAAATCATGACAGCACCAGTTAAATATTAGGATATAATTAACTTAAAGTCTATATTTCTTTCCTCACTGGAATAGGAATTAGGAGTCCTCTGTGCTCAAAGCCTACTAAAACCTTGAAACATAAGAAACATAATGGCTCATTATTGTATGTCCGCAAGTGCAGTGAGCAAAGTACAATGTCTAGTGCAATTGTCATTTTTTTCCTGTAAAAAAAAAAAAATATATATATACACATGACAGTGCAACAGTATATAACAAAGATAGAAGCTCACACATTCCTCTATAACCTCAGAGTACTTGGTTGTTTTGGTAGAACCCTTAGACTGTTTTTTCCAAAAGCAGGTTTACCCAACCTGGCTCTTCAAATGAGCTTTCTAATCTCTTTGCATCTCACCTCAAAGACTTCCTGTTTCCCTTGGCAGAAAGCTCCCCTCCCCAAGTTGCTAACATAACTCACAACAGTTGCGCTAGTTATTACCTGCTAATTGAACATGGTACCTGTAATTCTCCTCAGATATTGGGTTTCATAGACTTCCCTCTTTTATTTTCCCAGACACTATGCCACAATATTAAAAACATCAGCCTATGTATGAAACCCACAATAAAAATAAAATAGCACTATATATAAACTGGTGTGCTGATCTTTTCTGTGTGTGGACACACACTTGTCATTTTATATGCTTAGATTATATATATATATATATATATATATAATATAAAAAATGCAATGCTCCCTATTGTAACATACAAATAGATAGATCCTCAGAGGAGCTTTGAACTCTGGGACTAGATGCTTGCTGAATTAACTATACCAATTGCTATAACTAATATCCTACCTCTGGCCATGCAAACAGAGTAATGATTATATAAGTAAAGTGATTGCACTACTTGCTATACTGATAATTGGGGGCGGAGTTAACCTCTGATGCAGCCAGACGTGCAGTGAGGAGCTCCGTGGGGGGAAACTTTAATTAAGCAGGCTGGAGCACCCTAAGCGATCGCAGAAAGGTCAGCGACCCGACTATAAACAACCGGACATCATGGGGAAGCTGAGAAAGCGTCCGTCACCGCAAAAAATGACGGCCTTTTACCCGAAATCTGGACCGCTGCCTGATGCGTGTCTCTCCCTCCAAGATGGCGCCGGCTCAGGCAGCAACAGCCCTACGCGCGCGGTTTCAGAGGCAAGTGCAGAATCTCTAACACAAACTGACCCGCGATCCCTACAAGCCATAACCCTGCCCATACTAAAGAGTCTACTTACCTCGTTAAGGTCAGATCTTCAGGCAGACTTCAAGGGCGCCATTGCAGAGCTCCATAAGGAAGTGAGGCAGATAGGGGACCGGACTGACCATCTGGAGGGGAAAATGGCGGAGTTAGTGAGCTCCCACAACGAACTGATAGACTCTACTGCAGCACTTGAGCAGGAACTTTCTCAACTGCACAATAAAATCACTGACCTGGAAGACAGGAACAGGAGGAACAATATCAGACTGAGGGGAGTCTCAGAACAGGTACAAATGGAAGACCTACATCTGTATCTAAATAGCATGTTCCAAGAGATGTTCCCAGATATTAATCCTGATCTCCTCCTAATAGACAGGGCTCACAGACTGCCAAAAAATAAAAATGCTCCCCCTAATGTGCGCAGAGAGGTGATTTTGAGGCTACACTTTTTCCACATCAAGGAACTCACTCTGAAGGCATTTAGGGATAAGCAGGGTATACCTGAGAAATACACTATGCTTCAATGCTATCCTGACCTCTCAGCTCACACGATGAAAAAACGCAAAGAATTCCTTCCCATCACCACAGTGCTGAGAGAAGCACAATTACCCTACAGATGGCTGTTTCCAGTGAAGCTTAGGGTCGTCTACAAGGATACACCCTATATTATGGACACGCCACAACATGGGGCCCGACTATTGAAGCAATGGCACCTTCTATCAAATCAGGACATGATGCCACGTCCAGCCGCTAAGCAACCCAAGATTCCACAGGAATGGCAAGTACAAAAAACTGCACACCGCAGAACACCATCCTGCCAGGATCCCCCTAGCCCAGACCAGGTGGATACCATTGACGACACCTGAAGACCTCTGTCAGCTCAGACACCACTATGGCTACAAATGAGGTAACATACTCCACGCCTGACGACATTCAACTAAACTGACTTTTTTTTTTTTTTGGTTTCCCCATGAAACGGAACTCCCTCTGTTAGAAGGATCTTCCCCCCGACCATGGCTTCAAAGTGCAATGTACTGCACGTTACCACCCTGGCGACAGGAAAACCAACTTATGGCACCGACCACCGCCTAGAAGCCACTCTACTTGATGCTATTTATAGTATTGCTGTACATAAGTTTGTATGTATTAATGCTTTTCAATTACTGTCACTGATGTTCTTCTCTTTTCCTACCTATTCTGCTCTTCTTCTTCTCCACACCCCCCCCAACCCTGCTCGAGGTTTGATGACCCCCACTCGGACTGTACTGCGGATCACTCCAGGTACCTCTAAAGCGGCAACCCACCCATCCTGCTGCTGGCCACAGGAGCCATGCTTTGCCAAACGACAAACAGTGAGTACCAATAACCAGCACCGCATACACACAACAACAAAATGGCAGTTACTGTAACCACGTTAAATGTCAACGGGTTAAATAGCCCGAACAAGAGATCCCACTTATTGCTCTGGGCTAGACAAACGAAACCGTTTATACTGTGTCTCCAAGAAACCCACATTGCCAAAGACCAACCCAATAGATTAATTTGCAAGGAATACCCATTACAATTGTATGCAAACAGCCCCGTGAAGAAGAGAGGGGTGGCAATCTGGTTTCACTCCTCTGTCACCCCCCGAGTGCTCAAACAACAAGCAGATCCACAGGGCAGGTACATCATCGTCACGATCGAACTACAAGATCAAATTTATACAGTAGCATCGGCTTATGCCCTGAATATAAAACAGTCCTACTTTTACCGCACCTTCTTTAGAACCCTGGATAAACTGAAACAAGGGAAAGTCATAATAGGGGGTGACTTCAATATACCTTTAACTCATGCCATGGACACCAGCTCTGCAAACGACCAACAGCCTAGAAGGGAAGTGCTCGCTCATGCACTAAATTTAAAAAACCTCTTAAATAAACATAATCTATTCGATGTCTGGAGATCATCACACCCAACGGACAGAGACTATACACATTATTCTCATTCGCATGTAAGATACGCTAGGTTAGATTATATATTTACAGACAAGGACACCCTTCAGGCAGTCGCAAATATACAAATTGGGCTGATGACTTGGACAGATCATGCACCTGTAACTATGACCAGTAAATTAAATGAAACCATGCCATTCACCTCACACTGGAGATTAAATGAATCACTGCTACTTAATACAGATATAATTCAACAGTGTTCTCACAAACTACAGGAATACTTCACCCTCAACGACAATGGCGCAGTCTCGACACCTATGGTTTGGTGTGCACATAAACCAGTCCTTCGAGGACATCTCATAAAATATGGCTCATTAGTTAAAAAACAGCGTGAACAGAAAAAGCAAGAACTAACGAAACTGCTAATGGATCTAGAAACACAAAATAAAACGCAACCCAACAAGCAAACCATTACACAACTTAGAGCTGTAAAGGCGCAACTGTGTGAGATAGATCTGTTTAAAATGCATTACCACCTCCAAAGGCTACGCCTCACACAATACACAAAAGGTAATAAAGCCTCAAAATTGCTTGCAAACCTCCTGAAACAGAAACAGAGGAAACAAGCCATAGACCACCTGATGGACAAAGATGGAGGAAAAATCACAAACCCCAAGAAGATAGCAGACAAATTTGCAGAATATTATGCATCTCTGTACAATCTAAACCATGATGTGTCAACTCCACAACCTGTACAACAAGCTATTACTGATTTTCTAGAACGAGCCAATCTCCCACAAATATCACCTCCTCAATTAGACTTATTAAATGCTCCTATCCTACCCAAGGAAATCCAGGAGGCGATCGAGTCCACCCCAACAGGGAAGGCCCCAGGACCGGATGGCCTATCTGCCGCCTACTATAAAACCTTCCGTTATATCCTGATTCCTCAACTGACACAACTCTTTAACCACTTCCGCCAACATGGTAATATACCAGAAGAAATGCTGAAGGCTACGATAACAACTATCCCCAAACCAGGCAAGACCCCGAATCAATGCCCTAATTTCCGACCTATATTACTGTTGAATGGGGATATCAAACTGTATGCTAAAGTGTTGGCGAATAGACTTAAAGAAATTTTACCAAGCATCATCCATAAAGATCAATCGGGCTTCACTGTGGGTAGAAATGGGGCAGACAATACTAGAAAACTTATCTCCTTGATAGAAAAAACTACACGCCAAAAAACACCTGCACTTTTACTAGCTCTAGATGCCTAAAAGGCGTTTGACAGAGTCCACTGGCGGTATATGGAAAATACCCTGCAAGCATTTGGCTTTCGTGGTCTGATACTACAATCGATCTTAGCATTGTACTCCACACCGACAGCACAAGTCACTAACATGGGTTTTCTCTCACAACCCTTCTGCATCACAAATGGCACGAGACAAGTTTGCCCACTCTCCCCGCTTATATTTAACCTAATCCTGGAGCCGCTGGCAAAGACGATAAGAGACACGACCGACATCACGGGAATATCCTCATTCCAGTCAGAACATAAAGTAGCGCTTTTTGCAGACGATATTATACTAACCCTTACGAACCTGACTCTATCTCTATCAAAACTTACCCAGGTATTAACGTCTTATAGTCAGATGTCCTATTACAAGCTCAACGTTAGTAAAACACAAGCCCTCTTACTAAATACCACAACGGATACAAAGACCGAACTACAACACTTGTACCCGTTCCAGTGGAGAAAAGACACTATTTCCTACCTCGGTATCGAACTGGGTAGCACAGTGGCGAAGACTTACAGCAACAACTTCCCAAAACTGTTGAGAGAAACCCAAACCCAACTGGAAAAGTGGAAAACCTCTTATATATCTTGGCTGGGACGAATAGCAGCAGTCAAGATGATGTTACTGCCCAAATTCCTATACCTATTCAGGACCCTCCCAATCACAGTGCCACAAACCTTTCTCTTGCAATCGCAAAAAACTATAGACTTGTTCATCTGGGGTGGTAAGAAGCCTAGACTCAAAAGTAGTATAATGCAACTTCACCAAAAATCAGGAGGATTTGGTGTACCCAGTATCGAATACTACTACAGAGCTACAATACTAGAGCAACTCACCCTATGGAACCTTCCGTGTGATAGCAAGCACTGGCTGGAGATAGAACAAGACCAAGCTCGTCCATTCACGCTACAACAACTAATGTGGACCAAGTCTTCCTCACACAAACTTGACCTAGCTTCATTATTCCACACTACAATGACAGCTTTGAAAATCTGGAATTTGCTGAAGAAACACGAATACATCCATATATTCCCCACAAAAAACTCTACTATCAAGATACTAGAGATGGAAATTCCTGACATCTCCCTAGCCAATTGGGAAACTCTAGGACTCACAAGCATAGCACAGCTATTTTCGAACAATGACTTAAAACTCTACGAGACGCTTCAAACTGAATTTAACCTCCCTAAACAAGATTTCTACAAATATTTACGTATCAGGCACTTCCTAGGTCCACATACTAATCGCCTCTCCAGACCTCAAACACCCTTTGAACGCATATGTTTCAATAGTGCTGGTAAAAAGAAAGGACTGTCTAAAGTTTATCAAGCCATTATGCCAGACATTGGGCCCACTAAACCGATACATATCCAAAGATGGGAACAAGACCTTGACATTGATCTCCCGCTACCTCAATGGTCCCAAATGGCGAATATTGCCGCTAAGTACACCAAGTGCACCAATCATATAGAAAATTGCAGAAAGATACTTTTTAGGTGGTACAAAACACCTTCAATACTACACAAAATGTTCCCCAATGTGTCAGACCAATGTTGGAGATGTAATGCTGCGAAAGGCACCATGATACATATTTGGTGGTCATGCCACAAAATTTTGCCTTTCTGGCGAACGATTAATGACTTGCTCTCAGAAATATTCAATGTACCAATACATCTATCACCAGCCATGGCACTATTAAACCTTGGGTTACAAGACTTTATTCCTGAAACGAGGAAATTGACTTTCCATGTTCTTACTGCAGCCCGCCTCTTAATACCAAGACACTGGAAATCTACGGAAATACCCGATAGAGAAACTACAATCCACCTAATAGACACCAATCTCTTACATGAAAAGTATGCTGCAACGACCCTTGCGCAAATCACCAAAATTCTGGCGACTCACGAATTGTGGACAAAATGGAAACAAAATTATCATATACCCGAATATCCCTGATGCAACGGATTTACAAACCTTTTGATGCCAGTGAAAAGCTCAGATATCTGTACTGGTCAACCTATAGACACTAAACTACAGGAAGCACATCAAACCTCCTCCCTCCCCCCCCCCAATCAGGTTAACTGCTATGGTTCCATGGACTGCACAAGTTACAAACCTCTCCACCCCCCCTCCCCCCCCCTCTCCACTGTTGCTTACCTTTCTTGCTTCACCGCTCTTTTCCTTCTCCTTTCTTCTTCCCCAGTCTTCACTGGAAATTTTCAATGTTTTTCTGAAAATCAATAAAAAACTCAAATTAAAAAAAAAAAAAAACATTTGTAATAATTGTTAAAATAAAATAATAAAAAATAACCAGTTGATAAGTCTGTTTTTTAAGTTCCAAAAACAAAACAGTGAACTTATATGATACTATAATGCACACGTTATAATAAAATGTGTGAAGTATGTGAAAATCACTCCAGAAAAACAATCCTCCAACCCTACAGTGAGTGCCTGTCTGAGAGTGAGTTGTGTGTATTGTAAGATCTACTGAGACTTATGAAGATGTAGCTCACTATGAATTCCAAGTTAGGGGGTGGGGGTAACAGAAATGTGCTGGGAAATGGCCTGATTACTAAAATGACCCAGGAATGTACACCAAAATAGCATTAAATGTGTATTCATAATACATAAAAGCCATAAATAGCTGTTAGTGATGTCCTCATTTGTGTCAGTCTATTTACTAGGGATGTCGCGGACTGTTCGTCCGCGAACGAATTCGCGCGAACATCGACTGTTTGCGTCCGCCGAATGTTCGCGAACGTCGCACGACGTTCGCCAATTTGGGTTCGCCTTAGCTGGCGCTTATTTTTGACCTCTCACCCCAGACCAGCAGATACATGGCAGCCAATCAGGAAGCTCTCCCTCCTGGACCACCCCCACACCCCCTGGACCACTCCCCTTCCATATATAAACTGAAGCTCTGCAGCGTTTTTTCATTCTGCCTGTGTGTGCTTGGAAGAGCTAGTGTAGGGAGAGAGCTGTTAGTGATTTGAGGGACAGTAACTTTGCTCGCTAGTAATCTACTTGATACTGCTCTGTATTGTAGGGACAGAACTCTGCAGGGATTTGAGGGACAGTGAGTTTAGGTTAGGTAGCTTTGCTGACTAGTAATCTACCTTCTACTGCAGTGCTCTGTATGTAGCTGCTGTGGGCACTGCTTCTGATCTCTCATCTGCTGACTGCTGCCTGTAACCCAATAGTCCTTGTAAGGACTGCTTTTATTTTCTTTTTTGTTTTTTTTACTTTGCTACTGTAAGAGCCCAGTGCTATTAGTCTAGCTGTGTTGGGGAGTGGGACTGGTGTGCTGCTCCTCCTAGTAGTTCACCACTACCAGCACCAACCAGAGTCAAAATTGTTACAAAGTATCTTATTTGCACCTGTTAGCTGTTCTGAGCTCTCTGCCAAAAGCTAATTAAGTTAGAAACTGTTTTTTTTCTGGCTGTTCAGTTCAGAGAAAAGAGGGACTTTCCAGTACAAAAGAGGGACAGGGGGTTGAGTGGTCAAAAGAGGGACAGTTGGGAGGTATGCAAGTGCCACCTAGCTGTGTGAGCTTTTTCACATTCTGTCTAAATAACAATAATAATTCAGTGTCCGTAAACATCACCTGAGTGATGTTTTTACAGCAGCAATAATATATTCCGTACCCACTACTGTATACGTTGCCCTTGCAGGCATTGTTTGCCCAGTCTTTAACCAAGTGCCACCTAGCTGTGTGAGCTTTTTCACATTCCGTGTCCAGAAACATCACCTGAGTGACGTAGTGTGATTTCTGCCCTTTACAGCACAAAACGCAGCGCTGTGTCAACAATGTATTTTTCAGATACATTTTTGCCCTTGATCCCCCTCTGGCATGCCACTGTCCAGGTCGTTGCACCCTTTAAACAACTTTAAAATCATTTTTCTGGCCAGAAATGTCTTTTCTAGCTTTTAAAATTCGCCTTCCCATTGAAGTCTATGGGGTTCGCGACGTTCGCGAACCGTTCGCATTTTTGACGCAAGTTCGCGAATATGTTCGCGAACATTTTTTCCGCCGTTCACTACATCCCTACTATTTACTAAACTTGCTTATTATTGTACCACCATGGTAATATATGTACTTGTAACCACTGAGTTCAAGACTTGCATTGGTTTGAAACAGGTATTAAAGGATACATTTTAATATCTCTATATTTTAAAAGGTGGTCCTTTAGTCCTGCTTATTGTAAAAACATTACATGATCTGAACGTTTTAGTTCATCGATTTCTTGAGTTTCTGACTCCACAGGATTCGACCGTAAATAGTGATGGGCGAATTTGCGCCATTTCGCTTCGCCAAAAAATTAGCGAATTTCGTGCAAAATTCGCAAAACGGCGAAAAATTCACGAAATGGCGCCGGCGTCTCGTTTTTGAAGCCGGCGCCCGTTTTTGCAAAAAAAAATTTTGACGCCAGCAAATTTTTTCCGCGAATTTTCGCGGGCGTTTCGCGAATTTTCGCGGGCGTTTCGCGAATTTATTCGCTGGCGGCGAATCACGCAAATTCGCAGCAAATTTGCGTCTGGCGAATAAATTCGCCCATCACTAACCGTAAACTAACACCCATGAGGTAAAGTTGTTTTCTATGAACATGTCAAGTTACAAAGTAAGGGTCATGGTATCTTAAACAGATAATAATTCAGAGACAGTGAGGTTATGCACTAAGTATACTATGAATCACAGTAAAACTCAACGCTCAGATGTCTGAGACAGAAAATATCACTTTGCCAGTTAGCAAACATCTCCATCTATGAGCTTATATCTTTCTTTTTAAATTGAATAAGTTATTTATACTTGGCAGTGGATGTGATTTATTTAGACATTGCTTAACCTCTGATACAGTGCCACACAGAAGGTTACTGGTTAAATTAAAGGGATACTGTTATGGGAAAAAAAAAATTCAAAATGAATCAGTTAAAAGTGCTGCTCCAGCAGAATTCTGCACTGAAATCCATTTCTCAAAAGAGCAAACAGATTTTTTTATATTCAATTTTGAAATCTGACATGGGGCTAGACATATTGTCAATTTCCCAGCTACCCCAAGTCATGTGACTTGTGCTCTGATAAACTTCAATCACTCTTTACTGCTGTACTGCAAGTTGGAGTGATATCAACCCCCTCCCTTTTCCCCCAGCAGCCAAACAAAAGAACAATGGGAAGGTAACCAGATAGCAGCTCCCTAACACAAGATAACAGCTGCCTGGTTGATCTAAGAACAACACTCAATAGTAAAAACCCATGTCTCACTGAGACACATTAAGTTATATTGAGAAGGAAAAACAGCAGCCTGCCAGAAAGCAGTTCTCTCCTGAAGTGCAGGTGCAAGTCACATGACCAGGGGCAGATGGGAAATTGACAAAATGTCTAGCCCCATGTCAGATTTCAAAATTGAATATAAAAAAATCTGTTTGCTCTTTTGAGAAATGGATTTCAGTGCAGAATTTTGCTGGGGCAGCACGATTAACTGATTCATTTTGAAAAAAAAAAATTTTTCCCATGACAGTATCCCTTTAAGGAATGTTGGCCTGGAACATAGTATTTGTACCTGGATAGAGAACTGGCTTAAAGATTACAAAGAGTGGTGGTAAATGGAACATTTTCTTATTGGACCAGTGTTGTTAGTTGAGTACCACCAGGGCCACCATCAGGGGGGCACAGGGGATACAAGTGTACCGGACCTGGAATTGACAGCGCCGAAGCAGTGAAGCCTACTTCCGAAGTCCCGAACAGCCGAAATGCGGAAGTGTAGAAAAAGCCGATCAGCTGAAGTCCCGAAGCAGCAGTGCCTTGAGCATTTATTAACTTCGCTGTTATAATAAAAATTCCTTTCTACATCTACATCCTACATCCTTTATCCATCTTTGTCCTCTGTTTCAAACACATAAACAACATTTTCTTATCTAACATAATAGATTATTTCGCCAATATCAATACTATACATACTGTATACCTATAGGCACAGTACATCTATGAAAGAAGTTTATCATTGACATACACCAAAGGGGCCTATTTTTCATGCTGTGTAAAAACAGCATCAAAATACACCACACCTTAACAGGCATGACTATGCAAAAATAGCACGCTTCACAAACTGTGTATTTCAGCAATCACTTACCCCTGTGTAAAAAATTCTGATGTAAATGGAAGCAGCTATGAGAAGAGAAAATACAGCATTCATCAATCACATTTTTTCCTGTGTTTTTTTTAAAAAACTTGCCACTTGAATTTTTTCTATTGATTTTGAAGTATAACACAAGGTCTGAAATGGTGCAAAATAACAGCATCAAATCCATTGTTTGGACAGGGTAAGCTAATATGCACACCTTCATATATTTTAGAGTTATTTTACACAGCTTTTTACTCGTTTTTTCCGTGTAATTTTTTTATACAGTGTGATAAATAGGCCCCTTTAAATATTACAGCTATTCCAGATCTAAGTGCAAAGGTTATCTGTGAAGGAACAATCTCCTATTCTCAAGCATATCAAAACATATACAGGCCTAAGGATAAGTCCTGGAAGAAGGAGAATTTTTTAAAGAATTATATGTGAACATTTGAACTTCATTATTTTGCATTGTTATGACTTAATATATAAAGATCAATAAACTATAAAGCCACCTGTAACCCTATGACGCTCACTGGCTCATTCAGAAACAAAGTAACTTGCAGTGAGTGCCAATGCAACTCTTCAGCCTCTTCTAATAAATCAAATGCTAGTGCATGCATTAACACAAATGCATTGCATGCAATTTGTGGTGGACACAACACTTGTTATTTTATAGATTGTGAGATTTATTGCTAATAGCTATTATCTGCAATTACCTGTATAGGATAGATTTACTTGGTCCAGTGTTTAACTTGTAGTAGTGCTGCAGCAGGTGGGCTGTGATCATCCCATTGTGAGGCATAGTTACTTCCTGGTTTTCTGTGGCGTGAGTGAGGCTTGGAAGCTGGAGCCCTGTGATGTCATCTTGTTTTCAAAAGTGATTGCAGTCCACCAGTGGTCGTCTGTATGGACACTGTGATCACATGGTGGAGGGGGTATTGGTTGGTTTTGAAGGGAAATGATTATTAGAGAGTTAATATCCTCCTGAGGAAGGATGAACAACGTGAAACATGTAGAAGAATTCTCAATCTGAATTGGACTCTGAGTAATTATTTATACAAAGCTTTTTTTTTGTGATTGTTATTTTGTTCAGCATTAAAAGGAATACGTCACTAATTTGTGTTTCTTTCCTTGTTGATGAAAGGTTTTAACGATTATATACATTGTGTATGGCGCATTCTGTATACCTCTTATATCTTGTGAGTAGGAAATCTCCCCAGAGAGGCACATATCACCTTTACTGATTTGCAATCACTTTCACCCATGTTGTGTGGCTGTGTGCAATAATATAATTCACTTGTCTGCAAATTTGCCACCAGGAAGTTTTTTTGTTTTTGCACTCTCTGACAGAATTTACTCTCAAGTGTATATGAAGATCCTGTAAAGTGGAATTATCGGGAATTTTTTTCATTTTTTGCATAAAGCGTTAATTGAACTTTTTTCTAATAGACAATTATGTTTGTGTTCTGCAAAAAAATAATGCATTGTTTTCATTGTACTGTATTCATATATCAGTCCCAATTAGTACGCCTATAGGTGGCTCAGACCTACCATACCTACTATTGTCACCATAGAGACTGGTGTTTTTGTGGATTTTTTAAAACTTTACACAAAATTGTATGAACTAGGGCTCTAAAATGGCCATACATGGGCCAGCCTTCTAGTTATCAGGGGTTGTCAAGGAAAAAGAATGAATAATGACATTGGTAATATCATTACTCGTTTTGTTTGGGCAAACAATCTGAACAAGTGGATCTGACAAAGACAAAAGAATGAAGCTGCATCTCCTCACTCATTTACCAATCTCACATACACTTGCTGATAATTGACACCTCAAGATGAAATTTTAATTTGTGAAATGAGTGATAACAGAATGACAGTTTGTCAGTCATGCATACCAATGTGCCTTACATGAGGCATTATCGTCAAATTCCAGGAAAGGATAATTATTTTTATTATGTTTCTCATTTTATCAGGATAGCTGAAGTCTCTGGGATGATTATATCACTTAAGTATTACTGTTGTGTAAAAAAAAGTATGTCTCAGCTCACCTAATTAACAATGACCAAAAGGCTTTGTACAAGGAGGCCAACTCCATGACAATACAAGAAGTGTATGCACCGACCCTAGTATTAGTGCTAGACGCAGAGAACGCATTTGACCAAGTGAACTGGGCCTATCTTAGACTGGTGCTCGAGGCATTCAAAATTCCTAGCCCACTTATCAAAACCATTATGGCCCTATATTTAGATCCGACAGCCCAAGTAAATATAAATGTTTTTTTATCAGACTCCTTCTCTCTAACAAATGGGACCAGACAAGGGTGCCCACTCTCACCTATTATTTACATTCTGAGCATAGAGACACTATACCAAGCCATAAGGCAACAACAGGAAATTAGAGGTATTACGATAGGCCCCAAGAACATGAGATATTATTGTTTGCTGATGATATTGCATTAACAATAACTAACCCTGAAATTGCTTTACAGGAACTGTTTGATTTAATTGAGCAATTTATTCACCTATCACATTATAAATTGGATATCACTATTTCAACAAATCCAGAGAATCCTATTAGCCTTCATTTGGAACCAAAAGAAACCAAGAATTTCGCAGGATATTATGTACACTACTAAACAAAAAGCGGGGCTTGCATGCCCCAACTTACAAAGATATTACAAGATATTACCCTCAGGATCCAAGAAATGGGTAGACATGAAAAATTGGATTTATTAAACCCACTTTGGACACAGGACCATAGCATATATATGGTCTATTGATAAACACCACCACACCATAGTGGACGGTTTGCCACAACCCATACAAGCAACCCTATGGACATGGTACGCTACAAAATACAACCACAATCTTACCAACCCCCCGACCCCACTCCTGCTAATCAACATCTTAGAAGAGATTATTTCAGACTTAGGTCTAAACCAATGGTGGGCAAGGGGCATACCAAAGATAAGTGACCTCTATGACCAGGATGGACTAAAAACCTTCTTCAACCTAGGAACAAATATAATCTCCCAAGTGCACAGCTATGTACGTATATAAGGATAAGGCACTTTCTGCTTACAAAGAATTGGAACGGAGTACACCAACCAACAAGATTTGAAATTAAATGCTGGACCACTATAGGGGAAAACAAGGAACCAGAACTATCTACAACCTACTACTACTACAGAACAGTGTGGAGAAAACACCACTGGCATTAGTACTTTGGGAGAAGGACTTACGATTACCATTACCTGCAGATCTATGGAACCAACTGTTCCTAAACACAGCCAAACACTCACGGCCACTAAACCGCCATGAACTGACCATAAAAATAATGTACAGGTGGTACATGACCCCGGATAAAATTCACAAAGCCTTTCCAAGCAGGTCCGAACTATGCTGGAGGTGCCAGGGAGAAACAGGCTCCATGCTACACATATGGTGGTCATGCCCAACTGCAACACAGTACTAGAAGGCAGTGAACTTACTTATAAAATAATTTGCGGACCCTCACATCAAGCTCAACCCAGCACTAGCATTGTTAGGATATGACCCAGAGCGGAGAGACAAACAAACAAGGAGAAATCGAACTCAAGGAACTGGAAAAAGAGCTCTCTCCCTACATATGTTGAAATAAAGGCGAAGCTGAGCGTATTCAGCTATATGAGCATACATACTTCCAGCTCAATCTTGGAAAATAAGAGACAATGACTGCTGATTAAAGACATGAGTATACATATATATATATATTTGCAAGTGTTTAAAATTCTGAATTTCTGCTAAAAATCGACTGGTTGTAGGCATGTATACGTGTATGCATATATACACTTCTATATATATGTGTATATATATATATATATATATATATATATATATATATATATATATATATATATAATTGATGCAGGAAAGTATGTCTCATTCTTTAAATTGCAATCTATAAAAATAAAGCATACTGTATCATTATTGATATGACTGAGGGACACAGGGGGGCACATTTACTAAGCTCGAGTGAAGGATTCGAAGTAAAAAACCTTTGAATTTCAAAGTATTTTTTTTGGGTACTTCGACCATCAAATAGGCTACTACGACCTTCGAATACGAATTCGAACTAAAAATCGTTCGACTATTCGACCATTCGAAGTACTGTCTCTTTAAAAAAACTTTGACTACATACTTCGGCAGTTTAAACCTACCGAGGTACAATGTTAGCCTATGGGGACCTTCCCCATCAGTTTTCTAAGGTGTTTTTGATGTGTTGAGAAGAAAAATCCTTCTATTGATCGTAAAATTTGCGGTAAATCCTTCTAATTCGATATTCGAATTTGTAGGATTTTACTTCTGAATGGGACAAACGAACCGACTGCCACTGGAACTTTGGATTCTAGCTGTCCAACAATGCCTCGTATTCCGGATCCGGGGAACTTGTACAAAGAAACACCGAGTGGATCAGAATAACAAGTTCCGTTTATTGAAGGTCAAACATAGGCTTATATAGGTTATAAGTAAAGCTGTCCCAATATAGTGACGTATCAGCATAGTTATTAGCATAGTATATGTCTGTAATAGGTATATCCTTCAGAATGGACAAGATAGAAAAAAGACACAAATATGTGCATGCGCATTAGCTAAGATATTTTGTCTGAGGCAAGCTGATAATATTGTTTATAGTACATGATGATACTTATGCAAGATTGTCTAAGAAGAGACAGTACAGGGTCGTACAGAAAAACAAGTACAGAGGCCTACAAGGGTCGGCACGTAGGCATGTTAACCCTTCAACTTCGAGGGTCGAATTAGAGGGTTTATTAACCATCGATATTCGACCCTTAGTAAATGTGCCCCTACGATCTGCCATTAACATTTTTTAGTTTAGTCACTTATTTTGTGTAAGTTTTTGCTGTATAGGAATGAGCATACCTCTGCCAGAGTACTAAAACTATCCTTTTGAAATCAACATGGAAATACAATAGTGAAAAGAAAATGTTCAATATCTATCTTTGCAGATGGGAAATTATTTACTTGCCTAGTTTAATAATCCTCTGAACATTTTCATCATCTGGAAAGCAGCATGGTTAAGAACAAGGCAGTTTGGGAAGTGTCTCCTAAATTTGCATACTAAATTAGATCCTGTTCCTAAAAGAAAAATAAGAAAATTGTATGGGGATGGCAAGTATTTAAATAATAAAAGTGTCTATTAAGGAAATTTATGAAGAAACTGTGAAAAGTTATACCAATCATATGTTCCATTCAATGCATTCTACTCTAAGTGTACTGTAAGTGGCTTTGAATCATTTATGCCTACATGCAGGAAACTGATAAATTTTGAACAAATTTAATTGAAATCACCCCTGGAGTGCATTTGAAGAAAGGATTAAATTTAATGGTCTCACAGAGTGCCATAGCACAAGACGGCTGGATTCTGAGGTCTATTTTCTCCATCAAATAAAAGCTAAACCCTAACCAAAGAGTACATTTGAGTTTAATCACATCTCTGAAATGGAAATCACTTTACTTTACTATGTAATGAGACTTAAAAAAGATGTTCAACTTCACAAATCAACTAAACACTGTGATGCAGTGATATTTCATCCATATTATGTAGTATGTGGTAACAAATTCTAATGCATTTCATGTGAGCATTATGCTAGAGATGCAAGAGTTTTTAACTTTGCTTGTCTATACTATATTTCTAATGTGATAATATATACGGATTCTCTGGTTCTTCTCTCCCCATCAGAGTATTTTAAAAGAAAATTACATTCACAATGAATATTTAACCAACAGGGGGAGACTTACAAAGTGCATATAGTACATAGTTGGCATAGTAATTTAGGTTAAAAAACATCCAGCAAGTTAAACCTTTTAAGTCTATAAATTAACTCAATTTGAATCCTCTCCTATTTGCCTCAGAGGGGGGAAAATTCTCTCCTGACTAGATGACTAGTCCATGGATCAACTTGTACTACAAGCTACTGCAACTCAGATGCTACCAGGTCTTAATGTGAGAGGACCAAGGGGAAAGTTCTGGGCAGGCAAGGGAACCGTAACATATACAGGAGGAATGGGGAACAGTGAGGGAACAATGAGTGAAGTCATGCAACAGGTTGTGACAGTACCAACCAGACAGTGCAGTACTGAATTTAAGAGCCAGGAGTTTGATCAGGATAAACATGCCAAGGTTAAAACACAGTAACACAGTACAAAGTCAGAATCCAGAAGAGTGGTCAAATCGGCAAGTTTCAGTTCAGACAGCAATACAGCAATGTCAAAACATAATTTTCTGGTTGATAATTTGCGGCAACCCCTAAGCTTAGCTTTTCAACAGCTGCTCAGAGCCCACTGAGCATGTGAGTGTTGAAGTCACTTTCCAATATATCCCCCTGTGACAACTTTGAAGTCCTCTTGGACCATTGCTGCTATTGAGAAGCTAAAATTTCAGGCTGGTGCATTACGTAAAGTACATAAAATATGTCATTTGTAGCCATATTAATTTTTACAGTTCTAGTTAATAATGTTCTAGGTAATTGTTCTCATTTAATGCAGTGGTTTTCTGAATTGCTCAACATTTGGGGGCCGATTCATGAAGCTCGAGTGAAGGATTCGAATGAAAAAAATTCGAATTTCGAAGTATTTTTTTGGTACTTCGACCATCGAATTGGTTAAATTCGTTCGAATTCGAACGAAATCGAACGAATCGAACGAAAAATCGTTCGACTATTCGACCATTCGATAGTCGAAGTACTTCCCCTTTAAAAAAAACTTCGACCCTTTACTTCGGCAGGTAAAACCTACCGAAGTCAATGTTAGCCTATGGGGAAGGTCCCCATAGGCTTGCCTGTGATTTTTTGATCGAAGGATTTTCCTTCGATCGTTGGATTAAAAACCTTCGAATCGTTCGATTCGAAGGATTTAATCGTTCGATCGAACGAAAAATCCTTCGATCGATCGATCGCAGTATTAACGCTAAATCCTTCGACTTCGATATTCGAAGTCGAAGGATTTCAATTCGAGGGTCGAATTTCGAAGTATTTTTAACTTCGAAATTCGACCCTTAATGAATCTGCCCCTTGGTCAACCCCAGCATAGATGGTAAATTTACAAATAATTGAAAACATTTCCTTCATACATTTCTCCAAAAATATTTATGGAAGCAAATACATATTAAGCCCAAAATTTTACTCCAACGTACCTTCAATATGTTCCCCATCCACTGTTCCTGCAGTGAAAGCCCCACAGTGTCTGAAATATTTATACATTTTGAGGCCTAAGGGATGTCACAAGGAAGGCTGGTGCCAACTGGTCTAAGGTAATTCCATTGTTGGCTAACACAGGTGTTAATGTGTTTTTTAATTGATCAATATTGATGTTATATTGATACTCACAAAAAACAGTTGTATACTGTATATATATATAAAATTAATGGACAATGATTGGACATCATCATCAAAATGGGCTCCACATTTTAGGCATATAGATAAATACACACCTATTCAAACAGATAATTTTAATTGTAAGCTAAGTTAACAAAAGCCAACATGAGTCATTATAAGATGTTCTCACATATGTTGCTTCTGCTTTTCCAAGAAAACAAATGACTAAAGTTAAAAGCTTTTATTTCATGCCTCACCCATGTGTATTCTTCAGTGAACCAACTGTTAATAATTCTCTGTAATACACATAGGCCACTATGATGTTTACAGTGTTCTTCCTTTATTAATGTAAATACAGAAGGCATTAATATTAGGCACAATATTTGTTTTACTCCTTTGGAAAAAAATCATTTGTGTTTCAGAAGCAAACATCAAACCAACCACATGTGCAGGATAAATCTAATTAAAAAGATCAGCTATACAGTATATACACACATACTCGTATACTGTATATGCATCTTTGAATAAACCTTGTTTTCTTATTCTTTATCACTTTAAATGCTAGTCTCTTTTGTATCACATTGTTATGTGTTGCCAGTGAGCATTCAATGTGCATAAATGAAAAGGCAACATGGAAACATTGAATCTACAGCAATAGTATAATGTTGTTCTGGTTCTATGGTGGTGGCATTAAAGAGTTAATTAAATCTGTATTTGTTTCTAAGTAGCCATGGAGCATGCATTTGTTTATTAATAAACATATCATCGTATTCATTTAACAAAGAGATTCCTACCTTTTTCATAGTGGGATTCAGAACACTTGTCATAATCTTATTATACTGTTCTGTCCTATTTTATTCAAAATCAGAAAGAAAAGAAAAACCCATAGCAAAATTAATTTTTTTAACTTGTCTTTTTCCATTGGATTAGCTTTAAAAATATAGGTGAAAATCCGAATTTATTAAACCCCGAACATTGGAAAAATCCGAATCTGAAAATCCGGCATTTCAGACCTGTCGAGGTTGCATATAAATCAATGGGAGAAGTCCCAATGATTTTTTGATGTGCGCTGGGTTTCGTACAATACCTCGAGTTTTTCGGGTAAAAAATCTGAAAAATTTGTGAAATCTGATGAAAAATCCGAAAAAATTGTAAATTTCAGATAAAATATCCGAAAAAATAGTGAAAATTTGTTTTTTTCCCACAAATCAAATTTTCGGGAAAATGTAATAAATAAGCGGAAAAACCCTGAGCAGGTTTGATCGGAGTATGTAGCAGAAAATATTGAGTTAAATTCGGACTTTGATAAATAACCCTCTAAGTTAATATTGTATTAATCTCACTGAAATACAGAGCACTAAGAACTGGAAGATACCTTTTCAAAGTAATAAAACTCCAGTCTGGTGTTTTGCAAACGCTGATGACAAGTTGCTAGCTTTTCATTAAATAAGTCTTTGCATGAAAGGTTTAAATATGTTTCCCAGTTGTTAAAGCCTTTTCCCTTCACTTCCAATTGTACCAAAACATCAAGCATTAAAGAAGAGGGTGCCCACAGACCACAATATTACCTGGTGAGTTGTGTCTTTTAAACAACTCTCCCTTACAGTTATTTGTGATGGTAGTAAAAGACTAGTCAACAAATATCATGAACTATGGCCTAACAAGAGAAAAAAGAAAAAGATGAATTCAACCACAGGCCAGAGAGAGAAAAGTATGACCATGGAGAAATCTCTAGAACAATTTCTCTAATGTCATGGTATTTAGAATATCAAAGGCTAATTTGGTAAATGGGAGAGTGCCACAATTTTCCCTTAATAAGATAAAAATATAGCCGTACATGCACAGATAAAGTTTCAAATAGTAGTAATAATTTTTATATGATTTTTTAGCATATATGGCTACCACCAAACCCTACCATGTACTATGAATATTGGTCAGTTTGGCATTGCCTTAAAACTTTTTCTACAGATGCACAATGTCAGCAGTTAGTTGCAGCTCATCTTTACTACCTGCTCTTTCTGCATGGGTATGGTGGCATGCTAATCTTGACAAGTCACTCACCCTGGTAGTCTAGTGGGTCGGCGGGTGATGGCCACAGCGCCCTCTGTGCCCGCCACGCTGCTCCTCTTCTGCTCTAGTGTCGGTTCCTTAGAGCGCATGCGGCATGCATCTGCTTTCCTTATAGGCGCATTGACACTGGCGTTATGACGTCAGCGCGCAATGGCGCGATATTCAAACACTATTTAAAGGGACTTCGGCACTGAGATCATTGCCCATTATTGGTTCGTCCTAGTGAATTCCTGGGTGTATATTCCAGTTATCTGATTCCTGTTTGACCCCTGCCTGATTGACTATTCTGAATTCTGTGATCCTGACCCCTGCCTGGTAACCGACTATTCTGACTTCTGTAATTCGACCCGTGCCTGTTTGACTCTTCTGATTGATCTCCTGGTTTTGACCTTTGCCTGTCTGACTCCGCATGAATTCTGCCTGCACTGACCCGACCTGCTGACTACGTTTTTGTCTAAATCCTTGTACTGTGACCTTCTGCCCAAAGACTTTGCTTAACGATAGTGCCCCTCTGCTCATCTAGAACCTTCGCTTGGCTCCTCTTTTATTAAGACCTGGCGGCATCCAATTAGCCAAGGGCTCCTCCTGAGGTAAAAATCGGCTGTTAAAGGTGGAAGCAAGAGCTTAGACCAGGGAGCTTAGCATTGGTTCTAGATTCTGGGTGCCGATTCGTGACAATATAACGGGCCCAAGATGGATGCCGAAGGTCATGCTGCCGCAGCTCCTCCGACCACTGAAGCGCTCCTTACCACCCTCCTACAGCGCTTGGAGGATCAAGAGCGGAAACAAGACTACTTGGTTCAAGGTCTGCCAAACATGTCTGGACCTATTGAGTGTGTTCCCATCATTCCCGGGGAGATGATTGTGGCGGTTTTGGGATCAGATCTTGCCACACTTTTATCTCCAGCACAAACTTCTGCCCCTGTAGATACTCCTCCTGGGAGGTTATTTGTGCCTGAAGATTTAAGGGAACAGGTTCTTGGTGAGGCTCACAACTCTAAGATGGCGGGACATCCAGGTATGTCTAAGAGGTTTTCTTTATTGTCTCGTAATGTGTTTGTTAATTCCTGTTCAGTCTGTCAAAGATCAAAATCCTCCAGAAACCTGTGATTGCTAAGGCCATTGCCTATTCTTGCTAGACCCTGGTCCCATTTATATATGGATTTTATTGTTGACCTTCCTCCATCTCAAGGAAAGACAGTAATTTGGGTAGTGGTGGATAGATTCAGCAAGATGAGTCATTTTATTCTCCTCCCACACCTCCCATCCGCTAAGACTCTGGCTGAATTATTTATTTCTAATATCTTCAAGTTACATGGGTTCCCAGTCAACATTGTCTCTGACAGAGGAGTACAATTTGTTTCCAAATTCTGGCGAGTATTTTGCTCCTTGGTTGGAATTGATTTATCATTCTCTACCGCATATCACCCCCAAACCAATAGTCAGACTGAGAGGGTTAATCAGTCCCTTGAGCAATTCTTAAGATGTTATCTTTCTGATAATCTTCATGGGCCGAGCTGTTACCCTGGGCAGAATGTGCTTGTAATAATGCATCTCACGCTTCCATGGGCCAATTGTTAATGGGTTACATCCTAAGGCCTTTTCTTTTTCTGGTTCCTTATCCTCTGTACCATCTGTCAATTCTTCTGTTTTCCAAAATTTGGTCTGGGGTACATGAGTCCCTTTCTGCAGTTACGGCTGCTCAAAAGAAAGCGGCTGGTCTCGCAGAGAGGAACCTAATTATCAGGTAGGAGACTTTGTATGGTTGTCCACAAGGAATATAAAACTTGAAGTTTCTTCACTCAAATTGGGTCCCAGATTTATTGGACCATATCCTGTTGTGGAAATGAATCCATCCTCTGTCCGTCTCAAACTAACTGATAATTTTAAGATCTCTAACTTTTTTCATGTATCTCTTTTGAAACCAGCCTCACAGGTCCGTCAACAATTCTTTCCTCCCCCAGTGCTGGTAGAGAGTCAGCCAGAATTTGTAGTCCAAGAACTCCTTGACTCTCGCCTTGTGTGGGGTAAGTTACAGTATTTAGTACAATGGAAGGGTTACGGGCCTGAGGAGAATTCTTGGGTTCCTGTTTGTGATGTTAGGGTGATTGTCTCAGGAACCAATTCCATCTTAAGTTTCCTGAGAAGCCTGGTGGTCCGGTGGCCCCTCAACGAGGGGGGGTAATGTAACAGTCACTCACCCTAGTGGTCTAATGGGTCGGCGGGGATGCCTGCCACACTGCACCTCTTCTGATCTAGTGTCGGTTCCTTAGGGCGCGCGACGCGCATTTCCTTTCCTTATAGGCAGATTAACACTGGTGTGATGACGTCAGCACGCAATGGCGTGAAATTCAAACACTATTTAAATGGACTTCGGCACTGAGATCATTGCCCGCTATTGGTTTGTCTTAGTGAGTTCCTGGGTGCTATTTCTGTATATTCCAGTTATCTGATTCCTTTTTGACCCCTGCCTGATTAACTATTCTGGCGTCTGTAATCCGACCCGTGCCTGTTTGTCTCTTCTGATTGATCTCCTGGTTTTGATCTTTGCCTGTCTGACTCTGCTTGAATTCTGCCTGCACTGACCCAGCCTGCCTGACTAGGTTTTCATTGAAATCCTTGTACTGTGACCTTCTGCCCAAAGACTTTGCTTAACGATAGTGCCCCTCGTCTAGAACCTTCGCTTGGCTTCTCTCTTAATAAGACCTGGTGGCATATGATTAGCCGAGGGCTCTTCCCGAGGTGAAAGGCGGCTGTTAAAGTGGACCTGTCACCCAGACACAAAAATCTGTATAATAAAAGTCCTTTTCAAATTGAACATAAAATCTAATTTCTTTTTTTTATTAAAGCGTTCATAGCTGTTGTAAGCTCATTTAAAAATTTCAGCTGTCAATCAAATATTATCTGCCCCTCCTCTATGCCCTGGGCATAGAGGCGGGGCAGACAATTACTTTCACTTTCCATTCAGCACTTCCTAGATGTCACTGCTCTCCACACATTCCCCCATTCTCTTCATCATTTAATTGTGTAGCCAGTGCATGAGGATGGATATCGGGTCCCCCCACTCTGGTGCACAAACAAGATTCTGAGATGATACAAGACTTGTCTTAATAACAGTGCCCACAAAATGGCTGCTGCCTGCTTGCTATAATTATGAATTCCCAGACTCAAGGAAACAAGATTCAAATAATTTATATTGTGTAATTAAAGTTAATTTTACTTGACTAATGTGATAAAATAGGATTTTGAATAATTTTTTTGGGTGACGGGTCCCCTTTAAAGGCGGAAGCAATGCTGAGACTAGGGAGCTTAGCATTGGTTCTAGATTCTGGGTGCTGATTCGTGATACAAGGTACTATGGATAAATTTTGGTTTAGGGATCCGTCCTGCTAAAAAAATTCGTATCTGCTGATGCACCATATCGAATGGTATAAAGTGCATCTGCAGACGAGGAAGTGAATTCAAGTCATAGCTTCCTTCCAATAGAAATGTAAATAGAAATCTATTCATTTAGCTCAAAGACCTTTGAGCTTTAAGTTACAATTTAGCATGTTATAAACATATGCCCTTTTCAGTTCAGTTAAAATCAAACTACATCTTTAAAATTTTAGCTTGTCTTTCTTGGAACAAAAACATATATATATTTATATTATACACACATATACCTTTTCTGGGCTTGCTTTCAGAGTTGATATGCCTCAAGTTAGTAACAAGTTTTCTTGGCAATTGATCAGGGAACACCTGACAGATGCAGACTACCTCTCCTGTCACCTTCATGTAATCCATCATGTTTGGTATCAAAGAAAACCTACGTTGTTGAAAGAAATACTACCTCAGGGAATTTGTAATAATTCCATTTAATTTAGAATCTGATTAATCCACCAACACATTAAACAGGTTATAATTCAAGAGGATGAGGAAAAAAAGACTATAAAGTATAAAATCTAACATTATTTAAATAATCCTTTATCGATAATGTAAGGCACATGGCTTCCTATTTGTCAATTCTTAAACAAAATTGTAAGTAGCTTTAAAAGCCAGAAAAGTTAATTGTATTGTGTTTGTGAGAGAGGATTTTCTACATCTACATTTTTGTAATTCCTACATCACAGTAATCATTTGTATTAAAATAGTACATGTCTGCATGCACCTCTTTATGAAGGTGTGATTAAAATTGCAGCTGTGTAAAGGTTGTCAGAAAAATCTACATTTTGCTGTGATCTGTTACTCAAAAGTAACCCTCCAGTATAAATTTAAAAAAAAATAGTATGAATAATTTTAGGTAACTGAAACTGCTAGTAAAAGCAATTTTTGTATGGCCAATTCTCTTCTCTAAACTGCTTCTGGTTTAGAAGCTAACTAATTATCATTATGAAGAAACATGCACGGTATTGTCAGAATTAGAGTCTTGGACAGTTGGGGGCACATTTACTAAGCTCGAGTGAAGGATTCAAAGTAAAAAAACTTTGAATTTTGAAGGTTTTTTTTGGGTACTTCGACCATCGAATAGGCTACTTTGACCTTCGACTACGACTTCGAATCGAACGATTCGAACTAAAAATCGTTCGACTATTCGACCATTTGATAGTCGAGTTACTGTCTCTTTAGAAAAATCTTTGACTACCTGCTTCGGCACTTTAAACCTACCGAGCTACAATGTTAGCCTATGGGGACCTTCCCCATAAGCTTTCTAAGCTTTTTTTGATCGAAGGAAAATCCTTCGACCGATGATTAAAATCCTTTGAATCTTTCCTTCGATCGTTCGTGCGGTAAATCCTTCGACTTCGATATTCGAAGTCGAAGGATTTTACTTCGACCCTTAGTAAATGTGCCCCTTGGTGTCTGCTACACACAAATCAGAAGCAGCAGTACAGATTATATAGATATATAGCACATTCCTATGCAAATGTATTTTCAAATAGTAACTTTCTACCATCTCCTGAACCAAGAGACCTCATGGAAACCTGTATAGGTACTGTATATTGTCTTAGAAGCCAGACTATAAGACTCTTCCTTATTGCTGAAAAAAGCTCCATGCAGGTATCAGCAAAACTATATGCAGTACAATTCCTTTCAGTACTTGTCATAATTATGAAGAACCTATTGACTGACGGTCACTTACCTGTGCTTTTCTGTCTAGATGTCCCTTAGAGTATATTTAAACAGAAAAAGGTGCTTATTATGATAAATAAATTAGTTGACATTCTTAATTCTCTGTATGTGGCCAAGTCTGTTGTCAACTATTTTATTGGCCAAGGCATGCTTTCCTAAAGTCCTATACTTTGCATAACATATCTTTGCAGATTTAACAATTTCTTTGAAAAGAAGATAAAAGGAATACATCAACTCAAAATCTATTAACCCCAGTTAAACCACTTTTGGCATTTTGAGTTTGAGCCAGTTCAATTTATTGGGCTCCCTAAGCACATCTTTCTTGTAAACGACAAGTAAAATGAGCAATATCTACAGAAACCTATGTGGAGGTCTAGATTTTTGATCAGCTTGTCTTGGCTTTCACACAAATGAAAAAGTCACAGACTAAAATGATGGAGGTAATGATCCTTAATTACAGATTAAGAATTAGGCTGAATAACTAATACATGAATGCACAAAGTTGTTGTTTCACACCCTAAACATAAATAATTATACACAATATTTATTAATAAAGCTTTACTTGATTGATGATATTTGGCTAGGCTTAAACCATTTGGAAAACACTGGTAAATAGACAACTAGACTTTTTAATTAAAGAAAATTATAAAATATGGCATCTGCAAAAACCTTGTTCTTTATATAGAATTATAGACTACCAACTGGTAGTTTGCCAAGCTGAAACAAAACATGTTCTAACTCATGCTTAATGTAACTAAAGACAACCTGTACTTATCTACAAAATTCTTTAATGGCAATGTTTATTGGATAAAAACTATATTGTTTAGGATATGGCAGGTGGCATATCTAGTGTTGTGGGTGCAGGTAGGTTACTCCAAAATTTACATATTTAAATAAGCCTGGTCACTTAGTTCCTTTTCCCATAACCACATTTATTGTTTCAGGGTTGGTGTTAGCCTGGCTGATTTGGTTCTTTCTAACCCCCAGTCTTGAATTTACCACCGTTAGTAAGGATATGAATAAAGATCTTAAAAACATATCTGTAAATTATGAATGGTCGACCTGTTAGACCTGCGTGCATATGCTGATTAATGTATAAAAGCATCATATCAGTGACATGTTTAAGAAGCCTTATATTAGAAAAAAGGAATTGTGGACAATTGTATTTAATTACTAATAATCCAGGGGGTAGATTGAGGAAAATGGCAGACTGGATATCCTGGGTAAATAGGTGACTGTCATACCCAGGAACAGTGATGGTGTGGTTTGTCTGATTGGCACAATAAATGGGCAATTTCTTGTTTGCTTTTTTCATGTGAATAGGATACAACCTTGTGTCCACAGAAATTACACCAGTATTTTGCAAAAAAAGAAAATCACAAATGGTAAATACTTTGGACCTCTAAGGGCTTCATGTATTAATTTTAGTGCTAGAGCGCTAAAAGGTGCAAAATTTTACCCATTAGTGCTCATTTACCCAGCATTTGCATCTCCTTTCCACACTGCTCCCTAACTTGTCCATCTGAATGAACTGACTTTCAGAGCCAATGCATCTAGTAGTTGGTCCTGGGTTAATTTTTGTACCAAAACTCTGATTCTATATGGTAGTGATGAGAAAATATTTTCACCAGGCATGGATTTGTGGTGAAATTCTGCTCCTCGTCTTGAAAAAAAAGTTGCCATAAGAAAAAATGCCCATTGAGTTTAATGCATTTGCACAAAAAAGTTGCTGAGACAAAAATCGTCAAGACAAAAAAGTTGCAGAGCAGAGAGAAAAAAGTCGCCACAATAAAAAGCCTATTGACTTCAATGTGTTTCGTGAATTTTTTTTAGCAGATTTTTTATGCAAAGCGAAATGGGACAGATTGGTTTATAATAGTGATGGGCAAATTTATTCGCCAGGCGCAAATTCGCGGCGAATTTGCGCGATTCGCCGCCAGCGAATAAATTCTCGAAACTCCCGCGAAAATATGCGGAAAAAATTCGCTGGCGTCAAATTTTTTTTTTTCGAAAAACGGACGCCGGCGTCAAAAACGGGCGCCGGCGTCGGAAAAACGGGCGCCGGCGTCAAAAACGAGACGCCGGCGCCGTTTCGCAAATTTTTTGCCCATCACTAGTTTATAACTATTGGGAGGTACAGGTGGAGTAAACTTCTGAATGTGCAGGTGCAATTTGGGGAAAACCATGGTGCTGTTTCTCTGTCAGATCTAGTAGTGAAAATATTTTGAAAAATAGATACAAAATTTTTTTTTAAATGTTGCATAAAATTATGTGGGCAGAGAGCAAAAAGTGTGACTAAGAAAAGAAAAGGAAAACATTTTTCAACCTACAAACGGTGCATGTGCATTTTGGGCAAAACCACGGTGCTGTTTGCCTATTTTTTGTACTTTGCATCATATTGCCCTGGAAAAACAAGCCCTTCTGATCTTTTGATAGTAATTTTTAACAATTCTTCAATAAAAAAAAGATTAGTTTCTGTCAGATCTAGTAGAGAACATATTTTGAGAAATCTTTTTTTAATTGTGAGTAAGAAAAGAAGGCAAAAACATTTTTTGAAATAAAATAGATTTTTTTTTTTTTAAAAAAAAAAAAAAAGCACTTTTACATCTATTTGACAGATATAACATAATAGTATAATAAATGAATAATCATTAGTATTAATATTGTAACTATACCTTACGGTGAAAACAACTGAAGCAAATAAATGAACACAAAAGTATAAGTATTTATTAACTGTTATTTTAAAGTAAGGACTATACATTAAAGTACTGTGGTTTAATTTTAGGTTTTTTATGTCTTGTGTGTTAAATAGCAAAGTCTGGTGTTATTAGAGCAAGTTTGCCACAAACTGCTTTACTTTGGAGTTAGCTGTCCCTCAGTTTGAGGTAGGTGGGGGTCCATGACGTCAGTGGGCGTGTCTGTGACATCAGTGGGCGGACCCACAATGTCAGTGGGTGGGGCTATGATGTCAGTGGGCCGACCCGTGATGTCAGTGGGTGGGGCTATGATGCAGCGATCAGCGATTGGCCGATCGCAGTGTCAATCAAGGGAATCCCGCCCGGTTTTCCTTATTTGGAAAACCGGGCAGGAAGTATAGACCTGGGCAGCCCCTCAAAATACCGGGCTGTCTGGGTCAAAACCGGACAGGTGGCAACCCTACATTGGTCTGTAGATAAAGTAAATACAGAATTTTATGTTGTATATAGCAAGTTATACAAACAGGCTACAGTAGGAAGAAGAAATCATTCTTTAGGATATATATTTTAAAAGTCACTTAGAACCAGTGTCTCAGTAGATCTGAACTTTTTAATAACTTCTATAGTTTCTACCAAGGTGACTTTCCATAGCTTCTAAGTTTTGAATGTAAGAAATCCACAACTGACTTGTTTGTATCTCTTTCAAGAATTAAGCTATGTCATGTATGCCATCCTCTCTGTTCATTCTTGTTTGACTAATGCAAAAAATTGAGAAATGGTTTGATTAGTGATGGGCAAATCTGACCCGTTTTGCTTCACCAAAAATTTGCCAAAATGCATTGAATCTATGGGTGACAAGAGATTTTATCAAATAATTGATTACCCAAGAAAAGATATGAACATCTTGTACTCCTTTTCTTCAAAGCTGAACAGTTTTTAGGTTAAAAAGAGGGAGAGAAGGCAACTTTTTGTGGGTGGAGTGTAGTGTGGGGCAAGGTTTTTAAGTAGTATGCTGACAATAGTAGTATGCTGGCTAAATGGATCACATTTTATTCCAGCAATTAGATATTTTATTATATATTATATTATAATAAATTTCCGAATTTTAGAGAGATTAAGAGATTTGCAAATATAATTACCTTTACTAGTAAAAACTGTATAGATCAGTTTGTCTTTACAAATTTTATAATCTTTGGTGCACACTCGGGAGTTGATTGAACCTTTTTTATTTAATTTCTTGTAGTGTGTGGTCCTCATGAAGGCTAGGCCACTTACACAACATTAGTTGCATTTTCTTATTATTGGCAGTTATATTTTGTAATTAATTGTACTATTGATTCCTGTCTCCATGTAATAACTGATTTCAATTAGTCCATCTCAGGCTAATGTGTGGCTTTATAACCATAAGACTGGTTATTAACGTTCTAAATAAAGGAATCTGAAAGTACTTTTTTACTGACATTTAATGTAATGTATATACAGTAGATACACTGTTACGTAGTTAAGTTAGGTTTAAAAAAAGACCAAAGTTCATCAAACCACTTATAATGAACCCCAGTGCACTTATATACACATACTTATACAAATCCAGCTATATAAAAGCATATAGATTGCATAAAAGATTGATGTAGTTTTCATCAAACACTTTTTACAGTCATCTACCATTAATAATAATAATAATAATAGTACTAATAATAATTCACACTGATGTTCTCTCTTGCCCTTGTGAAAGTATTTGACTCCAAAGTTCCTTCTATAAAAAATGCCTTGCAGGGCACATTCATACTGCTTCATTGTAATCCATCCTCCCACCCCCTCATAGCTCATTTGTAGTAGATAATATGCATGATTCCAAGGTAAAATTAAATGCAAATATGAAATCCGTTATGCAGAATTCTTGTGACCTGGGAAGTTTCATATGAACGGTATCGTTCATAATTTGGTTTACCATATCTGAAGTAAACATTTACATATTAAATAAACCCAATAGGTTTTGCCACCAGTTTGAATTTTTGCAGGTTAGTTGGCAAAGTACAAGGTACTGTTTTATTATTACAGAGAAAAGGGATATTTTTTTTAGAAATTTTGAAATATTTGCTTAAAATGGACTCTGTGGGGGTTGTGCCTTCCGCAATTCAGAGAAGTTTGGGTATCAGATTTCCAGCTAAGAGATCCCTCACTTTGACTAAAGGTAGTAAATAGTCATTGACAATATATAAACTTAAAACATAATTTGTATAGCCAAGGTTGCTAGAAGACATTAGTATACACTTTTAAATTTTCATGCCTTTTTCACCCTTTATTTTCACAGATGATTAACAGACATCCAGTATAAAAAAACATTTTCATGTATAACTGTTATGTACTCTCCTCTTTTATTTCAGCACTTGTTTAAAATTTAAACAAATTCATTTGGTTATGTCAATACATTTTGATTCTTCTAGCCAAAAAAACATAAAGTAAGGCTCAAAACAACAACTTCAAAAAGTGTAAATTGCACAGTGCCTTTTTTTCATCTATAGATATAAAAAGACATGTTTAGAGCATGCAACAAACTTAAAATACATTATCTGTGTTAGTTTTAGCAACAACTATTTTCAAAGAGCATTGAGTGAGACAACTGATAGACACACTGGATCAGTAAAATGAGCAAGTAAAAACTCTTTTGCAGCACTTATTATGTAGGACTTCTACAGTATGTGTAGCTAGTGCTTTGTACTAATCCTTTGGGACTTGTGGCCTTTTATATGAGCATGTAGGACTTTGCCAAGGGCTTATTGTTTGTTGTACTGAGGTTGTGGAAAATGTTTCAGAGAATACTTGTTGAGATTTGAACAAAACTTTTTATTGAATCTACTGTTGAAGTAACTTCATAAAGCATATGTTTTTCAGATAATGATGTTGAATAGTGAGAAGCTTTTATTTTAAATTACCTATTTTTATTTGTGTAAAAGATGCATATTGCTCACACACATATATATGGACAAAAGGGCACATTCAGACAGTTGAGTTGACACAGCTTAGATTGTGTTAGGAGAAAAGTGAGTCACAGTGACATTACACTAATACTTATATCACATTGATAATTTTGGTCTCCAGCAATTAAATTGTTGAAACACATAGACATGGCTATTTCTGGGAAATTTGCAATATTATGAGTTATTACCATAGTCACTGTAATGGGAAACTGCTCAGAAGTTACAAGAAATGTTTTTGTTATTACAAATCCCACTAAGCATCTTGGGCTGTTGCATTTTTCCTGCTAACAGGAGCACCAGCCTGAGTTGTCAGGTAAGTAATTACAACCACTGGATGGATACCTAACATTTGGAACTCCCACTGATTTTAGTTCTGCTTCTCCTTAAAATAAAATTGATTTACACTTGAGACATTGGCTCCTTAATGGTTCCCATGCCATGGAAAGATCTATCTAGGGTAAATCAACAAGGAAAAGTCTTAATAAAGCAACATATACTATATACAATCACACCACAATAAAGTACATTTCTGAAAACCTGACTTGGTTTTTTAGATAAACTGTAGTTTATTTTGAGACCATTTCTCAAAGCTGTAACATTAGCTGCTCATTGGTAAAGGAAGGGCATGTATTTGCTGGGATCAGTCACAAGTTAATGACCCAGGTCACTGATTTTCTCATAGTGATGACTACAGCTAACCACAACAGAAGGCAATGTTATTTTCCAATTGCATTGTTCAGCTTTACAGCCATTGATAGGATGTGTACTGCAATGATTGGAGTATCTGTGCTCCGCTTGAGCACCTCTTCATGCATTAATAATCCAGGTACTCAATAAAAACCTAATCTACTTTCAGTGACAATTGTTTAACTTTTCTTTACACAGAGGCTTGTGTTCTTTTTGCAGTATGACAAAGCTTAATGGAGGTTGTTGTGAAATGTTTTAATTGAAGGCTTGCTTTAATTATGGATGGACTGTGTGACAAGTTCTACTTTAGCATATGTTTCTTCACTTACAGTACACAGATTAAATCAAGGACAAAAAGCAAATTTCATAGCAAAATTATTTTCATTTGTCTAAAGGTTTAATTTATGGATGGCAGGGCATGATGCGAACTACCATGTTTTTCACATTCTGAAAAAATGTGTGCCTGAGAGTGCAGGTTTTGCTCTCCAGTAGCAAGACCCTACACTTCAACAATCAGCAGCTGTATAAAGATAGGCTGGGGAATGCACACAGACATCCCATTCCAACCCTAACATGCTATTTTGCACCTATGCCCTGCATGCAAGTGCTGAGTGAATGAGCAATATTTGCCCTTTAGTCCTCTTGAACTTGTGTCTGGGGCATTTGAATATAACCCATGTTATCTATTTTATGTATTTTCCAAATTAATCTCTCTGTATCACCTGATAGATCACGTATAATCTGAATAATCAAAGTCAGCACTCACCAACGTTCCTTTTATTCAGCAAATTAGTGCAAGCTACTTGCTGCCCACTCATCATCCGGGTCACAGAGTTATGGAAAGTCAAACAGCACCATCCGTTGTGTAATAAGATGCTATTAGGAAAATAACTCAGATCTCACTCTTTACATCATACTAAAAGTAAATTTAAAGGTGAACAATCCTTTGAAAATTGATCTTCTTGTAATTTGGAGCTTTCTGGATTTCCAGGGTTTCCAAACCTGTACAAAAAAATTAAACAGAAATAATAAAAATTATATTTTATGGTAGGATGAAGTTTTAAACTTTTTCTTTCAATTTGTAATTCTGATGAGCTTTCCCTCTTACTGAATAAAAAGAGATTTGCTGTTATATCTATCAGATATAAACATGGGTTTAATCATGATTTTGTTTGTCCTCTCATGCTTTTATACCATCATTAGGGATGTCGCGGACTGTTCGCCGGCGAACTTGTTCGCGCGAACATCGACTGTTCGCGCTCGCCGAATGTTCGCGAACGTCGCGCGACGTTCGCCATTTTGGGTTCGCCTTACCTGGTGCTTTTTTTTGACCTCTCACCCCAGACCAGCAGATACATGGCAGCCAATCAGGAAGCTCTCCCTCCTGGACCACCCCCACACCCCCCTGGACCACTCCCCTTCCATATATAAACTGAAGCCCTGCAGCGTTTTTTCATTCTGCCTGTGTGTGCTTGGAAGAGCTAGTGTAGGGAGAGAGCTGTTAGTGATTTCACTGATTTGAGGGACAGTTGATAGTAAGTTTGCTGGCTAGTAATCTACTTGATACTGCTCTGTATTGGAGGGACAGAAGTCTGCAGGGATTTGAGGGACATTTTAGGTTAGGTAGCTTTGCTGGCTAGTAATCTACCTTCTACTGCAGTGCTCTTTATGTAGCTGCCTGCTGTGGGCACTGATCTCTTCTGATCTCATCTGCTGACTGCTGTAATAACCCAATAGTCCTTGTAAGGACTGCTTTTATTTTCTTTTTTGTTTTTTTACTTTGCTAGTTGCTACTATAAGAGCCCAGTGCTATTAGTCTAGCAGTGTTGGGGAGTGGGACTGGTGTGCTACTGTGCTGCTCCTAGTAGTTCAGCAGCACCAACCCGAGATTTTTTTTTTTTTTAATATACATATAATTTTTTTTTATTTATTTTACTTATCTTACTGTTCTTTAACGTGTACAGTGCTGTTTGCTGTTCTTCATAGTAGTGCACCAATAGTAGTGCACTTGCAGGCATTATTTGCCCAGTGTGTTCTTCAAACAACTGCCATCTAGCTGGTTCACATGAGCTTGTTCACTGCCATGAGCTTGTTCACATTCTGTCTAAATATCAATAATAATACCGTCTCCAGAACCACCACCCGAGTGACGTTTTCCAAGCAGCAATAATATATTCCGTATCCACTGCTGTAGTAGTGTATATGTTGACCTTGTAGGCATTGTTTGCCCAGTGTGTTCTTCATTTTCAAACAACTGCCATCTAGCTGTGTGAGCTTGTTCACATTCTGTCTAAATATCAATAATAATACCGTCTCCAGAACCACCACCTGAGTGACGTTTTTCAAGCAGCAATAATATATTCCGTATCCACTGCTGTAGTAGTGTATACGTTGACCTTGTAGGCATTGTTTGCCCAGAGTGTTCTTCATTTTCAAACAACTGCCATCTAGCTGTGTGAGCTTGTTCACATTCTGTCTAAATATCAATAATAATACCGTCTCCAGAACCACCACCTGAGTGACGTTTTTCAAGCAGCAATAATATATTCCGTATCCACTGCTGTAGTAGTGTATACGTTGACCTTGCAGGCATTGTTTCAATTTGTTTGCCCAGTGTGTTCTTCATTTTCAAACAACGGCCATCTAGCTGTGTGAGCTTTTTCACATTCTGTCTAAATATCAATAATAATACCGTCTCCAGAAACACCACCTGAGTGACGTTTTTCAAGCAGCAATAATATATTCCGTATCCACTGCTGTAGTAGTGTATACGTTGACCTTGCAGGCATTGTTTCAATTTGTTTGCCGCCGTGTGTTTTTCATTTTCAAACAACGGCCATCTAGCTGTGTGAGCTTTTTCACATTCTGTCTAAATATCAATAATAATACCGTCTCCAGAAACACCACCTGAGTGACGTTTTTCAAGCAGCAATAATATATTCCGTATCCACTGCTGTAGTAGTGTATACGTTGACCTTGTAGGCATTGTTTGCCCAGTGTGTTCTTCATTTTCAAACAACTGCCATCTAGCTGTGTGAGCTTGTTCACATTCTGTCTAAATATCAATAATAATACCGTCTCCAGAACCACCACCTGAGTGACGTTTTTCAAGCAGCAATAATATATTCCGTATCCACTGCTGTAGTAGTGTATACGTTGACCTTGCAGGCATTGTTTCAATTTGTTTGCCCAGTGTGTTCTTCATTTTCAAACAACGGCCATCTAGCTGTGTGAGCTTTTTCACATTCTGTCTAAATATCAATAATAATACCGTCTCCAGAAACACCACCTGAGTGACGTTTTTCAAGCAGCAATAATATATTCCGTATCCACTGCTGTAGTAGTGTATACGTTGACCTTGTAGGCATTGTTTGCCCAGTGTGTTCTTCATTTTCAAACAACTGCCATCTAGCTGTGTGAGCTTGTTCACATTCTGTCTAAATATCAATAATAATACCGTCTCGAGAAACACCACCCGAGTGACGTTTTTCAAGCAGCAATAATATATTCCGTATCCACTGCTGTAGTAGTGTATACGTTGACCTTGTAGGCATTGTTTGCCCAGTGTGTTCTTCATTTTCAAACAACTGCCACCTAGCTGTGTGAGCTTGTTCACATTCTGTCTAAATATCAATAATAATACCGTCTCCAGAACCACCACCTGAGTGACGTTTTTCAAGCAGCAATAATATATTCCGTATCCACTGCTGTAGTAGTGTATACGTTGACCTTGTAGGCATTGTTTGCCCAGTGTGTTCTTCATTTTCAAACAACTGCCATCTAGCTGTGTGAGCTTGTTCACATTCTGTCTAAATATCAATAATAATACCGTCTCCAGAACCACCACCTGAGTGACGTTTTTCAAGCAGCAATAATATATTCCGTATCCACTGCTGTAGTAGTGTATACGTTGACCTTGTAGGCATTGTTTGCCCAGTGTGTTCTTCATTTTCAAACAACTGCCACCTAGCTGTGTGAGCTTGTTCACATACTGTCTAAATATCAATAATAATACCGTCTCCAGAAACACCACCTGAGTTGTTGTTGTTGTTTTAAAAATAATGCCAGGCAAAGGCAGGCCGCCACGCAGAGGCACTAGGGGCCGTGCTGCTATGCTATCCTGTGGCCCTAGGAAATTGCCCAGTTTTAAAAAGGCAATGACCCTGAACTCCCAAAATGCTGAAGAGGTAGTTGACTGGCTTACACAGCACACCCCATCCTCTACCGTTTCTAACTTTACCACAACATCCTCATCCTCCACTGCTATGGCCACCCCACGTAACACTTCCTCCACCACCGGCGCCCCTTCTTCACTGGAGTCAGAGGAGTTATTTTCACATGAGTTTCTTGAACTTAGTGATGCGCAACCATTATTGGCAGAAGAAGATTAAGGAGATGAGGACGTTACACCAGATTTAATTCTGGCAGAGAACACAACAGAGATGGACATAATGAGTGATGAGGAGGTCCCCGCTGCTGCTTCCTTCTGTGAGCTGTCAGAAGAAATTGATGCATCTGAGGAGAATGATGATGAGGAGATTGATGTTTTGTGGGTGCCCAGTAGAAGAGAGCAAGAGGAGGATAGTTCAGATGGAGAGACGGAGAGTCAGAGAGGCAGGAGGAGAATAAGACTTAGAAGAAGCAGGGAGGACAGCTCGCAGGGAACAGTAGGGCAACAACATGTATCGGCACCTGTGGTCAGCCGGCCAACGCGCCCGCCATTGCCGCCAACGCCGCCAACTTCTACTGTTACCGCCAGATTGCCAGCTTCAAAAAGGTCAGCAGTGTGGGATTTTTTAATGTGTGTGCCTCTGACAAAAGTGTTGTAATTTGCAATGAGTGCAGTCAGAAACTGAGTCTTGGGAAGCCCAACAGCCACATAGGTACAACTTCTACGCGAAGGCACATGAACGGCAAGCACAAAGCACTTTGGGAGCAACACCTCAAAGGCAACAGGCAAACTAAAAGCCACCCTCCTTCTGGTCCAGCATCTTACTGCTCTACCTCTGCTGTCCTTGACCCGTCTGAACCACCCTCCACTCCGCCTTCCACCTTGACCACCAGTTCCCATTCCCAGTCATCTGCCCCCAGCCAAGTTTCTGTGAGGGCCATGTTTGAGCGTAAGAAGCCAATGTCTGCGAGTCACCCCCTTGCCCGGCGTCTGACAGCTGGCTTGTCTGCACTCTTAGCCCGCCAGCTTTTACCATACCAGCTGGTGGACTCTGAGGCCTTCCGCAAATTTGTAGCAATTGGGACACCGCAGTGGAAGGTACCCAGCCGCAATTTTTTTTCAAAAAAGGGAATACCACACCTGTACCACCATGTGCAGAGCCAAGTCACCGCATCTCTGTCACTTAGTGTTGGGCCAAAGGTCCATATGACTACTGACGCATGGTCCTCCAAGCATGGTCAGGGCAGGTATGTCACCTACACTGCCCACTGGGTGAACTTGGTAATGGCTGGGAAGCAGGGAATGTGTGGCTCAACAACGACAGTGGAGTTGGTGTCACCGCCACGGATTGCACGCGGTTCTGCCACCACCTCTACTCCTCCTTCGCTCTCTACCTCGTCTTCTTCCTCTTCTTCCTCCTCTGCTGCTGGGTCCTCCTCCTCCACACCTGTGCACCCCCAGCTCCCCCTAGGCTATTCGACGTGCCAGGTACGCCGTTGTCATGCTGTCTTGGGGATGACGTGCCTGGAAAGCAGAAACCATACCGGATCTGTACTCCTGTCATCTCTGCAGTCACAGGCCGATCGGTGGCTGACCCCACACCAACTGAAGATCGGAAAAGTGGTGTGTGACAATGGAAGCAATCTGTTGGCAGCACTGAGACTGGGCAATTTAACACATGTGCCCTGCATGGCACATGTTCTGAATTTAATAGTCCAACGTTTTGTCTCGAAGTACCCAGGATTCCAGGACGTTCTCAGGCAGTCCAGGAAGGTGTCGGCCCATTTCAGACGTTCCTACACAGCCATGGCACGCCTTGCTGACATTCAGCAGCGGTACAACATGCCAGTCAGGCGTTTGATTTGCGACAGCCAGACTCGCTGGATCAACGCTCCTCATGTTGGAACGTCTGCTGCAACAACAAAGAGCCGTCAACGAATACCTGTTTGAACTGGGTGGTAGGACTGGATCTGCAGAGCTGGGGATTTTTTCCCCCGTTACTGGGTGCTTATGCGCGATGCCTGCAGGCTCATGCGCCCTTTTGAAGAGGTTACAAATATGGTCAGTCGCACCGAAGGCACCATCAGCGACCTAATACCCTTTGCTTTCTTCCTGGAGCGTGCCGTGCGACGAGTGACAGATGAGGCTGTAGACCAGCGTGACGAGGAGCAGGAAGCGCACGATTTCTGGTCGGAATCACCAGAACGAGCCCAGGCACCTGCTGCAACGCAGGGAGATGTGTCAGAAGTGGAGTCAGAGGAGGAAGGTGGCTTTGTGGAGGAGGAGGACCAACAGGAGCAGGCTTCCCAGGGGGCTGGTGGTGACCTTTTGGGGACCCCTGGTCTTGTACGTGGCTGGGGGGAGGAGACCGTGGATGATGCAGTCCTTGATAACGAGGAAGCGGAGATGGATACCTCTGCATCCAACCTTGTGAGAATGGGGTCTCTCATGCTGTCATGCCTGTTGAAGGACCCCCGTATCAAGAGGCTTAAGGAGAAGGACCTGTACTGGGTCGCAACGCTACTAGACCCTCGGTACAAGCATAAAGTGGCAGAAATGTTACCAACGTACCACAAGTCCGAAAGGATGCTGCATTTACAAACCAGCCTGCAAAACATGTTGTACAATGCTTTTAAGGGTGATGTCACTTCAAGAACTCATCAACATTCCAGGGGCAGAGGTGCCAGTAATCCTGCCACGAGCGCACCTGCAAGGACAAAGCACTTTGGCCACTCTGTAACGTCAGACATGCAAATGTTTTTCAGTCCAAGACAGCGCCAGAACCCTTCTGGATCCACCCTCAAAGAACGCCTCGACCAGCAGGTAGCGGACTACCTGGCATTAACTGCAGATATCGACACTCTGAGGAGCGATGAACCCCTGGACTACTGGGTGCGCAGGCTTGATCTGTGGCCAGAGCCGTCACAATTTGCCATGAACCTCTTGTCTTGCCCCGCCTCAAGTGTCCTCTCAGAAAGGACCTTCAGTGCAGCAGGAGGGATTGTAACTGAGAAGAGAACTCGCCTAGGTCACAAAAGTGTGGATTACCTGACCTTTATTAAAATGAATGAGGGGTGGATCTCGGAGGGTTACTGCACGCCGGAAGACTTGTTCTGAGTTTCTGACTCCCCATGCAGCTGTCCTTCTCTGCACGCCTCATGACTCCACACACAGCTGTCCTTTAGCGTCCTCCTCCCTCCGCCACCGTTACAAACTAGGGTGCAAACCCTACTGGTTTCATTTGAATCCAGGTAAATCCTGAGTTTTTCAGGCCTCTGTGCTTCAGTGGCTGCAACCAAAAAAATGAATATTTTCAGCATTTATATGGCATATTTTTTATGGCCTCTGTGCTTCAGTGGCTGTGACAAAAAAAATGAATATTTTCAGCATTTATATGGCATATTTTTTCTGGCCTCTGTGCTTCAGTGGCTGCGACAAAAATAAATGAATATTTTCAGCATTTATATGGCATATTTTTTTGGCCTCTGTGCTTCAGTGGCTGTGACAAAAAAAAAAAGAATATTTTCAGCATTTATATGGCATATTTTTTCTGGCCTCTGTGCTTCAGTGGCTGCGACAAATTTTTTTTATATTTTCAGCATTTATATGGCATATTTTTTCTGGCCTCTGTGCTTCAGTGGCTGTGACAAAAAAAAAATGAATATTTTCAGCATTTATATGGCATATTGTTTCTGGCCTCTGTGCTTCAGTGGCTGCGACCAAAAAAAATGAATATTTTCAGCATTTATATGGCATATTTTTTCTGGCCTCTGTGCTTCAGTGGCTGTGACAAAAAAAAATGAATATTTTCAGCATTTATATGGCATATTGTTTCTGGCCTCTGTGCTTCAGTGGCTGCGACAAAAAAAAAAATGAATATTTTCAGCATTTATATGGCATATTTTTTCTGGCCTCTGTGCTGCAGTGGCTGCGACCAAAAAAAATGAATATTTTCAGCATTTATATGGCATATTTTTTCTGGCCTCTGTGCTTCAGTGGCTGTGACAAAAAAAAATGAATATTTTCAGCATTTATATGGCATATTTTTTCTGGCCTCTGTGCTTCAGTGGCTGCGACAAAAAAAATGAATATTTTCAGCATTTATATGGCATATTTTTTCTGGCCTCTGTGCTTCAGTGGCTGTGACAAAAAAAATGAATATTTTCAGCATTTATATGGCATATTTTTTCTGGCCTCTGTGCTTCAGTGGCTGCGACAAAAATTTTTTATATTTTCAGCATTTATATGGCATATTTTTTCTGGCCTCTGTGCTTCAGTGGCTGCGACAAAAAAAACATTATATTTTTAGCATTCATATGGCATATTTTTTCTGGCCTCTGTGCTTCAGTGGCTGCGACAAAAAAAACATAATTTTTCAGGAAAGTACACATGCCTAATTTTTCAGGGTTCTGCAACAGTGGCAAAATCGCATCTTTTATGGTCACCACAGGTGATCAATAAAGTAGACCAAAACTGGGCCCACACTGCAGAATCAGTGTTTTTTGGTTCACTTCACTGTACATTGAATTACCTCTGCCTGACCGTGCACGTGCGCACAAGCACGGTGACTGCTAAACACACCACTACAGAAATATTGCCACCAACAGGACGAACATCCTGGAGGTGACAAGCTCAACTAGTAATTAACAACTATTATTTGCTCACTTGACGGTATCATTCATTAAAGTTCTTTGCGTTTTTTTGCGTTGCAGTAAGCGCCGCGTTTCGTCTTTGCGTGTGAACAGGCTGTAACCTTTACATGTAGACGCTGGACGTTTTAAAGCAGTTTATTACACAGGTTTAGAAATGTAGTGTGATTTCTGCCCTTTACAGCACAAAACGCAGCGCTGTGTCAACAATGTATTTTTCAGATACATTTTTGCCCTTGATCCCCCTCTGGCATGCCACTGTCCAGGTCGTTGCACCCTTTAAACAACTTTAAAATCATTTTTCTGGCCAGAAATGTCTTTTTTAGCTTTTAAAATTCGCCTTCCCATTGAAGTCTATGGGGTTCGCGACGTTCGCGAACCGTTCGCATTTTTGACGCAAGTTCGCGAATATGTTCGCGAACTTTTTTTCCGACGTTCGCTACATCCCTAACCATCATCACTCAATCATTGAGCAGGGCATGAGGAAGTAAGGTATATTTTGCTGGTCATGTTTGAAGTGGTGATTTAAATGGATCTTATTAAATAATGTGTGATCTTTACCCATTGTGCCCTTTGTTAGAAAAACTAGCCTACAGCTATTACACTAATTCAGTTACCATAGATATTGTTTGAAAACAGCAGTGGAATAGCTAACACTGTTAGAAATTAGAGTGTGTATCCTTGTGTACAGATTCATGTGATCACAGGGAACATAGTTTTAATGTTTGTGTTTTAATAAGCACATAGTAATAACAAAATTTCCATTTTCCTGGTCTCCAAAATGGTGCAATTTATTTCATGGAAACAATTTTTGTGTTTGTTTCAGCTTACCTAGACAAGACCATTTATATTTCAAATAGCATTGTTCTAGAAATTAATGAAACTATTAAGCCTTTTAACTCCAATGAAATCTTTTTACTTAAAAAGATCCTGAGATATCATACCAGACAATGCAACAATTTTCCAGTATAGCTTTGATTTCACAACTCCATTAGTGAATATAAACTAAGTGATTAATTATTAACAATGCAATTCTACTCACTATTTGCAATGTTAGAGTATGCCATAATTGCTGTGATTATGACAGTAGGAAAAAATCCTGCATTTTTTTAATTAAAAAGATAATCAAAAATAGGCTAATTCCCGGGGTCCGACTAAGAAGTTTGCTCCATCTTGTCACACCACTGACCTCACCCAGCCGGCAAACACTGGGGAGAGCTCCTCATCTTCCCCGCCAGCACTCATTGCAGGGAAGCAGGGCCGTAGGTGCAGCCGTGCCGGAGATCCAATTTCAACACCTACCTAGACCCTGCATTAGACAAACTACATCCTTCTACAGTTCCTTCCTCTAAGCTTTAGATTGGCCCAACACATACAACTTAACTGATATCTGGAGATAGAAGTACCCACACAGCAGAGAATTTTTATGATACTCAACCACTCACCATACCCTGTCAAGGATAGAATTTGTCTTCAGATCTCCTACCCAAAGTAAGAAAGATTAAATTATTCCCCCGTGCAATATCAGACCATTTCCCAATATACTTACAACTACTGCCGCACTCCCAAAACAGACAGTGGAGATTGTCCCCCGCCTGGCTCCAAAAGCAAATTGTAATAGAAGAATTCTCTACTTCACTCCAGACCTATTGGTCAGAAAATACAGGCTCAGCTGATCCGAATACTGTCTGGGAGGCAAGCAAGGTGGTGATGCGAGGAGTTTTAATAGCATCCATACTCAAAGTTAGAAATACTGTATATCTAAAGACCATGTAGCTGCTCTAAACTGTATCAAGCAGAACAAAAAGTTATAGATAATCCTAACCCACAAAACCACGCTGAGTTTGCTACAGCCCTTAGACAGACAGACCTACATAGATTAGACCTTACCAAGAAGCAGATGTTATATTCAGCCAGCAAATCCTTTGCCCTTGGAGAAAAAAATGGGAAACCATTATCTTTTCTGACCAAGGTACTGGACAATCCCATAGCAGTTCCAAAACAGTTTTTAACACAGGGCAGAGATATGCTCTCCCCACCTGACATTGTCACAGAGTTTGAGGGATACTACTCAGACCTATATACTTCCAAGATACAATACACAAATGAGGAATTACACTCCTCCAACTTGAACACAATTGCTTTCCCACATTTATCACAGCACCAGGCAAAATAACAGAATTACCAAATACACAACTAGAAATTGGAGAAGCCATCATGTCTATGTCAGGGGAGAAGTCCCCTGGACCTGATAGATTTGGTATTGAATGGTACAGGCTCAACATTCACCTGATAGTCCCGAAACTTCTATATACATAAATGTACGCACTCCAAAACTTTTTACTCCCATCTTCCTTCTCTGAGGCAACCATTATAGTCTTACCTAAACCACGAAAAGACTCCACCCAGTGTTTATCTTACAGGCCCATATCACTTTTAAACACTGAAATCAAGATCTTAGCCAATGTTCTTGAAACGAGATTAGTAAAGGTAATTACCACACTGGTTTACCCATACCAATCTGGTTTTATGCCCTCCATGTATACGGCCATCAATATACGTCTACGTGAATCTAGTTTGGTAGTGTCTCTTGACACCACCAAAGCTTTCAATTCCCTTAAATGGCCTTACTTGTGGGAAGTATTAACCAGATTAGGTTTTGGCCCCAGTTTTATTAAATGGATGTCAATGACATACTGGGGGTCATTTATAAACTTTTCGCAGGGCAGATTGGTTCGCAAAGTGAATATATATTGCCCTGCGCATGGTTATATTTATAAAGCTGAATAAGAGGGTGCATACAGAATTGCGAATTTTTTATTCACAATGCGAATGTCTAAAGGGGCTTTATAAATATGTCACAATTCGCAAATTGCGAATCTTTATGCGCACACTCTGTGACTCAATTACGCCACAACTTTGGTGGCGGATAAAATATTCGCAAAACAGTTTTGCAAACTGCGAATTTAACGCTATTTTCGCGCACAACAACCTCGCACATTGGGTGCGCTCGCGCAAACTCCTGTCTCATTTGCGCGCCATTTGCGAAAAGTTATTCACACTGCGAATTCGCAAAAACCGGAAAGATGGGCAGAGCAGTGCAATATATTAGCGCTCAGCAAAAAACATGCGCAATACAACCATTTGCGAAAAATATGCGCTGCGCGAACTTTATAAATGACCCCCACTATCTTGTCCTTCAGCCTTACTAGAGGAACCAGGCAGGGATGTCCCCCTACTTTTTGCTTTAGCATTAGAACCAATGGCACTATTAATTAGACAAAACCCTGAAATTCAAGACCTAAAATATAAAGGTGTGGCGGAAAAGATTTCCCTATATGCAGACGAGATACTGTAATACCTAGCTAACCTGGTGAAATCCTTAGAAACAACCCTTAATATTATCTGGCCTACGAATAAACTGGGACAAGTCATAAATTCTTAAACATAGTACCAGAGCTTCTCAGTCCATAGACCCCTCAATCAATCTGAAAATGGTGCATACCTTTAAATACTTAGGAATAAACATACACAAAGACCCCACAAACTTTATTCCCCTGAATCTCCAACCTCTTATATAACAAACACATTAGCACTCTGTTCCATACTACCTCTTACACAAATCGGCAGAGTTAACATATGCAAGATGCTATATTTTCCCAAACAACTATGTTCTTGCTAACCATGCAACATTCCTAAAACCACACTACAAACAATAGACTGTATACAAGCCAATTTTGTGTGGGCTCAAAAAACTTTAACAGTAGCTAGGACTACACTCCATGCTCCAATTTTGCAACTAGGCTTAGTTATGACCAATTTTGAGCTTTACCATCATGTAGCCCAAGCAACACATGCTTCAAACTTTAAAATGCTTACCTCCCCTGATTCCCCTCTTAAAGACCACCAAAATAGCCTGGGACATGACAGAAAGCCCCATGTCCCGAACATTCTAGATAACAGGTCCCACACCTGTATTATTATCACTCCCAATTGCAAGGTAATTATCCCATGTGCATATATAATACTGTATTTACACTATCTATATATATACAGTATATATATATATATATACAGTAAATATATAAAACAACACACTAAAATGCAGCTCATCCCTTCTTATTGGGTGCACGAGGTGCAGCCTGATATACATACTACACAACTTAACCCCAGCACTCCAGCCCCCAGAGGAAACTTATTTTTGCACAACTTAATGGTAACATTTAGTAAAACATTTTACTAAATGTTACCATTAAGTTGATGTCTTTGGAAGAGATCATGCTAAATAAAGAGAAAAACAGGTATGGTCTTTCTTCTCCCAAAGATAATGTTCTTTTTTCACTTAGTTAGGACTGACGCATGGACACTTATGCATGCTTTGTACAAACCTTGTAACTAAAAGTGTCTCTTTTTACTAAATGTTACCATTAAGTTGTGCACAAATAAGTTTCCCCTGGGGACTGGAGTGCTGGGGTTAAGTTGTGTAGTATGTATATCAAGCTGCACCTCGTGCACCCAATAAGAAAGCATTAGCTGCATTTTAGTGTGTTGTTTTCTGTTTTATGGGGAGGTGGCTCTCTCCTTAATACCTGCTCTCCCAACCCCTGCCTAATGATGTCTTTGGAATAGAGTTATAGTTAGGACTGACGCATGGACACTGCCTTGATGAAGTGTGTCAGCTTATGCATACTTTGTACAAACTTTGTAACTAAAAGTGTCTCTTTTTACTAAATGTTACCATTAAGTTGTGCAAAAATAAGTTTCCCCTGGGGGCTGGAGTGCTGGGGTTAAATTGTGCAAGTTGTGTATGTGTATATATATATATATATTTTCCCCAAAATCCCAGCACTCACGATAAATGGTCGTCACGTTGCCTGGGTGCACGTCTCATAAAAAGCTGCAAAGAATCTCCACCAAAGAGGCCGCACTGCTCAGGGCTTATTGTAAACAAATACTTTTATTAGAAAATCTAACGTTTCGGCTGTACCACCAGCCTTTGTCAAAGTTACATGCATACAAACAGATTACCTTTAAATACCCAAAATCTGGCGTGAAAATTCACCAGCCCTCCCTCAGGTGACGTGTTCAAAAGAAACCCAAGTGTCAGGTGATACTAGTAAAGTCCATAACAATCAGCAGTTCACAGCGGGACATAATAGGAAAAGTTTGTAGTCTTTAAGTGATACCGTTCCACATATAGCTACAATCATATCTATACACATTTAAGTAACAATCTGACGATATGCTACATGATCGCTACTATTTAGCTGATCCGCCCTGTCGCTGGAAGCTCTTAACCTGTGGGGAAAGATGGAACTCTCAGGATAATATAGTGCCAAGCCTGGGCTTACCTCCTCTCTGTAGCGATCACCCATAATCGTTCGTGTAAACACCCACACCGACGTGCATACCCTCAATCAACAAAGTCCTGAGCTCCGTGTCGTGTCTATAACCACGTACCCAGACACACCCCCTGTGATGTGCTAGCACCAAAAGCGCCGTCACTGTCTATTTGTATTGAGAACGATCGTATGCGTTTTCCGAGTCACAGCAACCCTCCTGTCAGTTCATTCAGTGTAGCGTCTTGGCAGTGCACTCATTATGCATCAGTCAAATCCGTGCTTGTGATAGGTCTATCATAATAATCGATCATAACCGTCCGTGGTGTGTGTAATTTAACCCCTTCGTGGGCCGTGTCTGTATCAAAAACAAAAGAATAGGCATCACTAAAAAACATCAGGCTAGTATATCCGTGAATCATTTAAATAATATCAAAAAACATTGCATTCATCTAAAAAGTCAGGAAGTAAGAACACCCATATAAAAAGTAAAAGCTTTAGATCATTGGTAAAAGGAGTAAATTTTGCCTCAGTGCCCGCAGATATTTAATGCCAACCCTTAGATATTACATGGCTCACACATAAAAACACTACAGTGCTGTTTCAACCCTTCAACCAAGTATATCTCTATAGTTATGGTTGAGATATACCTGGTTGAAGGGTTGAAACAGCACTGTAGTGTTTTTATGTGTGAGCCATGTAATATCTAAGGGTTGGCATTAAATATCTGCGGGCACTGAGGCAAAATTTACTCCTTTTACCAATGATCTAAAGCTTTTACTTTTTATATGGGTGTTCTTACTTCCTGACTTTTTAGATGAATGCAATGTTTTTTTGATATTATTTAAATGATTCACGGATATACTAGCCTGATGTTTTTTAGTGATGCCTATTCTTTTGTTTTTGATACAGACACGGCCCACGAAGGGGTTAAATTACACACACCACGGACGGTTATGATCGATTATTATGATAGACCTATCACAAGCACGGATTTGACTGATGCATAATGAGTGCGCTGCCAAGACGCTACACTGAATGAACTGACAGGAGGGTTGCTGTGACAGCGCCTCGGAAAACGCATACGATCGTTCTCAATACAAATAGACAGTGACGGCGCTTTTGGTGCTAGCACATCACAGGGGGTGTGTCTGGGTACGTGGTTATAGACACGACACGGAGCTCAGGACTTTGTTGGTTGAGGGTATGCAAGTCGGTGTGGGTGTTTACACGAACGATTATGGGTGATCGCTACAGAGAGGAGGTAAGCCCAGGCTTGGCACTATATGATCCTGAGAGTTCCATCTTTCCCCACAGGTTAAGAGCTTCCAGCGACAGGGCGGATCAGCTAAATAGTAGCGATCATGTAGCATATCGTCAGATTGTTACTTAAATGTGTATAGATATGATTGTAGCTATATGTGGAACGGTATCACTTAAAGACTACAAACTTTTCCTATTATGTCCTGCTGTGAACTGCTGATTGTTATGGACTTTACTAGTATCACCTGACACTTGGGTTTCTTTTGAACACGTCACCTGAGGGAGGGCTGGTGAATTTTCGCGCCAGATTTTGGGTATTTAAAGGTAATCTGTTTGTATGCATGTAACTTTGACAAAGGCTGGTGGTACAGCCGAAACGTTAGATTTTCTAATAAAAGTATTTGTTTACAATAAGCCCTGAGCAGTGCGGCCTCTTTGGTGGAGATTATATATATATATATATATATATATATATATCTATATATATATATTATATATCTATATATATCTATATATATCTATATATATCTATATATATATATATATATATATATATATATACAGTATATATATATCTATATCTATCTATCTATCTATCTATCTATCTATATATATAACATTTTTACATAGTAGTTTTAATTTTTAAAAATTAGTAACAAGAACATTGACTTATGGTGCATCTGAAGTCCTGTACCTACGGTCTCTTTAATTCATTCATAAAGCTCATGGCTCCCTTGTGACCCATATATGACAAAGGCACAAGGACCTCCAAAACTTAGCAGGGGTCAATTGAATGTCAGTTTAGTCAACCCATAAGTACATAACTGTATATCTGCAGAAAAATAATATATATAATATATATAAATATATATATATATATATATATATAAATTATGCTATTAATTGGCCTGGAGCCAATATTAACAATTGTAAATTCTGCAAATACTCCATATCAGTCTGCTTTATACTGCAAAGCTGTTGTTCATTGAGGGCTATAATTGAAACTACTATTCATTGTTTCCTGATAATAAATATAGTATAGTAAATACCTCATAAATATATACTATATTTTCCAAATATGTAGGGCTTATGTAAGAAATCTTGATAATTACTAATGTTTCACAAGTAGTAATAATAGCAATGATGTAACTAAGCTACATCATTTTAAATTGTTAAAATGCTTAAATAATCATCACTTTGGAAAACATTCAAATCGTATCTTTGGGAGAAAAGCAAATACAGTATCTGACTTGACAAGTGAAAATGCAGGTTTTCTTATTCTGTATGTAAACAATCAATAACACTTTACACCTAATCTTTATTCCAGCTTTTAAGATTTTGAATGCATCATTTGCTTGCTTTTATCACACAGAAAAAAGTGAGAGGTGTCATAGATGCATCTTTTTTTCTACGCTAGAAATTAAACTTTTTCTTAACATACTTTTTTATAATACAAGTGACTGTTAGGGGCACATTTACTAAGGGTCGAATTTCAAAGTGGTAAAACTTCGAAATTCGACCATCGAATTGTAGAAATTGGATAGGCTAAATTTTTTTTGAGTGAATTTACCTGTTTTCGATTGAATTCAAATAGTTAGAATTCGAACGATTCAAATGATTTAATTGATTGATCGAATGAACAATTTTCAAAAAAAAAACTTTGACTTCTAAAAACTTAGCCAAATATTGGCTTTAGGTTCTAGGAGGTCCCCATAGGCTAACATAGCAATTCGGCAGGTTTAAGGTGGCGAAGTGTCGAAGTAGAAGTTTTTTAAAGAGACAGTACTTCGATTTTCGAATGATCGAATATTCAATGTTTTTTCAGTTCAAATCGAATTTTGGCCTAATCAATTGTTGAAGAACCCAAAATTACTTCGAAATTTGACGTTTTTGAATTCGAAAATTCACTTAGAATTCACTTCGACCCTTAGAAAATGGGCCCTGAAGTGTCTATGCATTCATGTTTGCTTTACTTTAACTGAAGAATCTGTACATGGAATGAGATTATTACAGAAAATATCATAAAATCAAGATATACTGAAGTATGGTACGGTTATCTGCAGATAATTGAAAGTGAATGACTTGTAAAATAAATGCCCCCCCCCCCACATAGATAGAATGCTAATCACACATGCAAAGGAGCACATTTACTTACCTGTAGTATTTCCAACTGTGTTGCTGCATGCCTGGAGGTATTAAAAAGCTAGAAATGGTGGGTGGTCGAGGATGTCAGTTTAAAGGGATACTGTAATGGTAAAAACATTTTTTTTCAAAATAAATCAGTTAATAGTGCTGCTCCAGCAGAATTCTGCACTAAAATCCATTTCTCAAAAGAGCAAACAGATTTTTTTATATTCAATTTTGAAATCTGACATGGGGCTAGACATATTGTCAATTTCCCAGCTGCCCCAAGTCATGTGACTTGTGCTCTGATAAACTTCAATCACTCTTTACTGTTGTACTGCAAGTTAGAGTGATATCACCCCTCCCTTTTTCCCCCCTGCAGCCAAACAAAAGAACAATGGGAAGGTAACCAGATAGCAGCTCCCTAACACAAGATAACAGCTGCCTGGTAGATCTAAGAACAGCACTCAATAGTAAAAACCCATGTCTCACTGAGACAAATTCAGTTACATTGAGAAGGAAAAACAGAAGCCTGCCAGAAAGTATTTCTCTCCTAAAGTGCAGGCACAAGTCACATGACTGGGGGCAGCTGGGAAATTGACAAAATGTCTAGCCCCATGTCAGATTTCAAAATTGAATATAAAAAAATCTGTTTGCTCTTTTGAGAAATGGATTCAGTGCAGAATTCTGCTGGAGTAGCACTATTAACTGATGCGTTTTGAAAAAAAAACATTTTTCCAATGACAGAATCCTTTTAAGTTTATCAAATTCTACCCTACATACAATGAAGAATCTTCATTGTGCATTGCATTTTGCAGAAACTGATGTCATAAGTGTCTCTCTTAAATCATTTCCAACAGTCCTAAAAATTTAAATAAATAAATAAATCTTGATCTACTTACAAAAATTTATGGATTCTATGAGCTGAGTCAAGTGACCAAACCTTGGCTTAGAAACACACCATTCATATATCATGTTAAAAAAATGCAAGCAACCTTATTATATTGCTTGGATTAAAAGTCAATCTGGACACTTTACAGACAAATCCTTAAATTAAATTTGTCTGTGTTACTGGACCGTTTTCCATGATATGCCAACATGTTAACATAGTTAGTATTGAAAAGAAATGACTACAAGACCTCTGTCCCACTTAATGTATATTTAAAGGGGAACTATTGCAAAATGAATATTTAATATAAGCTTCAGCATACTGAAATAACAATCTTTCTAAATACAAGCAATTAAATATTCTGCATTGTTTCTGAAATAATCAAGTTTATCTTCACTATCCCTCTCTTATCATCTGTTTCTCTTCATTCTGTCTTCATGCAGCAGTTGGGTGTCAGATATTAATTAATAGTTAGATCCAATATATCTTATAGGGGTGCTCCATTTACTATAAGATGTATTAGAGTTTAGTCAAATAACTGATTCCAGTACAAACAAAATCTAACAAAATAACTGCCTTTTGCACAAATTCTGCATGTAGAGAGACATTATCGCAAATTTACTAAAGGGCGAAGTGACTAACGCGGGTGAAGATTCGTCAGCATGACGTAATTTCGGTACTTCGCTGATTTACAGTCACTGGCGTAAATTCTCTAGCGAAGGAGATAGACTCTAGCAGTACTTCGCTCCCTAATGCCTGGCGAATTTGCGCTCTGGCGAATGGATGTTCGGTGCCCTGGACGCAATTTGGACTTTAGTGAATTAGCATTGTTCTGGCGAATCTACACCTGGCGAAGTGTTGCAATGTGAGCGAAGTCGTCGCTTGTGAATTTTCAGAGGTTAGTAAATTTGCCCCATGATGTCTGGGGATTTTAATAGAGTGAGCTCTAATACATCTTCTAGGCAAAAGGAGCCCCCCTATGAAAAAATTTGATCATTCATCTGACACACAACTGCTGCACTTTTTTTTTTACTCATTTTCTTTTACTTTGCCATAAATGTAATATGATACTACTTGCCAAACATGTTTACATATGTAGCATGAATTCATGTTGATGGCAAAACAATCCAATTATTATGCTGAGTTTAGTCAAATAACTGATTCCAGTACAAACAAAATCTAACAAAATAACTGCCTTTTGCACAAATTCTGCATGTAGAGAGACATTATCGCAAATTTACTAAAGGGCGAAGTGACTAACGCGGGTGAAGATTCGTCAGCATGACGTCATTTCGGTACTTCGCTGATTTACAGTCACTGGCGTAAATTCTCTAGCGAAGGAGATAGACTCTAGCAGTACTTCGCTCCCTAATGCCTGGCGAATTTGCGCTCTGGCGAATGGATGTTCGGTGCCCTGGACGCAATTTGGACTTTAGTGAATTAGCATTGTTCTGGCGAATCTACACCTGGCGAAGTGTTGCAATGTGAGCGAAGTCGTCGCTTGTGAATTTTCAGAGGTTAGTAAATTTGCCCCATGATGTCTGGGGATTTTAATAGAGTGAGCTCTAATACATCTTCTAGGCAAAAGGAGCCCCCCTATGAAAAAATTTGATCATTCATCTGACACACAACTGCTGCACTTTTTTTTTTACTCATTTTCTTTTACTTTGCCATAAATGTAATATGATACTACTTGCCAAACATGTTTACATATGTAGCATGAATTCATGTTGATGGCAAAACAATCCAATTGTTATGCTGAGGTTCTTTAATAGCCTTAAAGCATGGCGTTCCTCCTTACAGAGAGATCTCTTATTTGTAAAAGCCTAGCTCCCAAACATTCTTAATACAGATCTCATAACTGTTTTTATAAACTTTTGAAAATGCCCCAAAATTTAAAATAGCAAAGATATCAATGATAATTGTTGTTATACCCAGGACCACAAGAATGGGAGTGTCCACAAACAATGTAGCTTAAAGGGATACTGTCATGGGAAAAAAACATTTTTTCAAAACGAATCAGTTAATAGTGCTGCTCCAGCAGAATTCTGCATTGAAATCCATTTCTCAAAAGAGCAAACAGATTTTTTTATATTCAATTTTGAAATCTGACCTGGGGCTAAACATATTGTCAATTTCCCAGCTGCCCCAAGTCATGTGATAAACTTCAATCACTCTTTACTGCTGTACTGCAAGTTGGAGTGATATCACCCCCCCTCCCTTTTCCCCCGAGCAGCCAAACAAAAGAACAATGGGAAGGTAACCAGATAGCAGCTCCCTAACACAAGATAACAGCTGCCTGGTAGATCTAAGAACAACACTCAATAGTAAAAACCCATGTCCCACTGAGACACATTCAGTTACATTGAGAAGGAAAAACAGCAGCCTGCCAGAAAGCATTTCTCTCCTAAAGTGCAGGCACAAGTCACATGACATGGGGTAGCTGGGAAATTGACAAAATGTCTAACCCCATGTCAGATTTCCTAATTGAATCTAAAAAAATCTGTTTGCTCTTTTGAGAAATGGATTCAGTGCAGAATTCTGCTGGAGTAGCACTATTAACTGATGCGTTTTGAAAAAAACATTTTTCCAATGACAGAATCCCTTTAAGTTTATATGCGCCAGAATCGGGACTTAACCTCCAGTCTTGGGTCAGAGGATAATACAATGTTATAATTATAATTACTTAATTATAACATTGTATTATCCTCAGACCCAAGATTGGAGGTTAAGTCCCAATTCTGGCGCATATACGTTTTTATAAACTGTGTCTGATGTACAGACTCACTATTAAAAAATCTTTCCTACCAGACAGGGATGTAAATTCCTGGTCCAGGGCCTGCTGATATTTTAAAAAAACCTTTTGGGCCTCCTCCACTGTTTGGGGATGTGACTCTCAGCAATTATGTGCCCCATGAATCCTGCTTCTGCAGATGCTTAATCGTCCTCTTCCCACCCTCAGTCATAAGGTCTGCTCTTCCAGTAGTTATTCTGCTGCTACAACCATAACACAATGTACAACAGAACATCACCCAAAACCACACACATGAAAAATAATAGGGAATTATATTACTTTAGCTGTAAAAGAATTTAAGAAGTCTTTCATTGAAAATTTTATTAAACAGCAGGAATAACAAATTGAGATTATGTATCTATTTACAAAAAATCATTATTAACCACTTCATATGTCAACTCTTAAAATAAAAGACTCAACAAAGTCCCAAAAGTGTTCTTTTGACTAGTGATGGGTGAATTTAGGGCATTTCGCTGAAAAAAAACAGCAAAAAAATCGTGAATTTCCAGTGAAATTCGCGAAAACTGCAAAAAATTTGCAAAGCGGTGCCGGCGTCTCGTTTATGACGCTAGCGTGCGTTTTGTGGGCGAAATTCTGGGCGTTTTTTGATGCTGGTGAATTTTTGCGTCAGTTTTGAAAATTTATTTGGCGGCGGCTAATCACGGGAATTCCCTGAGAATTTGCATGTGGTGAATAAATTCACCCATCACTACTTTTGACCAAAGCATTAGGTAGTTTGTTGTTATAATGGAAATATTGAACTACCGCATATACTCGAGTATAAGCCGACCCGAGTATAAGCCGAGGTACATAATTTTACCTACGAAAACTGGGAAAACCTATTGACTCTAGTATAAGCCTAGACGCGACTACAGCCCTGTCTCCCAGCAGCGCACATTCTGCCAAAGCGACCCCCCCAGCGATCAACCGGACTTGTCGCCAGTCGGACAGTCACTGTTATTCTTTAATATAACCAACAGAGGGCGCTGTGTGATATTGCAGTCACTGTTATTCTTTCATATAAACAACAGAGGGCGCTGTGTGATATTGCAGTCACTTTTATTCTTTCATATAACCAACAGATGGCGCTGTGTGATATTGCAGTCACTATTTTTCTTTCATATAACCAACAGAGGGCGCACTGTTATTCTTTCATATAACCAACAGAGGGTGCTGTGTGATATTGCAATCACTGTTATTCTTTCATATAACCAACAGCGGACGCACTGTTATTCTTTCATATAACCAACAGAGGGTGCTGTGTGATATTGCAGTCACTGTTATTCTTTAATATAACCAACAGAGGGCGCTGTGTGATATTGCAGTCACTGTTATTCTTTCATATAACCAACAGAGGGCGCACTGTTATTCTTTCATATAACCAACAGAGGGCGCACTGTTATTCTTTCATATAACCAAGAGAGGGTGCTGTGTGATATTGCAGTCACTGTTATTCTTTCATATAACCAACAAAGGGCACACTGTTATTCTTTCATATAACCAACAGAGGGTGCTGTGTGATATTGCAGTCACTGTTATTCTTTAATATAACCAACAGAGGGCGCTGTGTGATATTGCAGTCACTGTTATTCTTTCATATAACCAACAGAGGGCGCACTGTTATTCTTTCATATAACCAACAGAGGGCGCATTGTTATTCTTTCATATAACCAACAGAGGGCATTGTGGGATATTGCAGTCTCTCCCCAAGTGAACTGTTGGTATAGGAATGATTAAAAGTGACTGCAATCTCAGCTACTGCCCGCTGACCCGAGTATAAACCGAGGTAGACTTTTTCAGCACATTTTGGATGCTGAAAAACTCGGTTTATACTTGAGTATATACGGTATATAATTGTAAATATCTGTATAATTGTGGAGCTAGTTGTACTCAATCCTTGTTGTAGTGTTACACAATCCTTTTAGGAATTCTGCTTTAAAAGCTCACTTGAAGTTTGTCTAAAAAGGAGTCCCCTTTGATCTGTTGAATAACCTTTTGCTCAGAAATTAGACTTTTTTCATTTTTAAGTGTCTCTGTTTGGTCTCCTTCTTACAGTTATTAAAAGACAAAAGTAAGTTCAGCAAAGGGTCATGCAAACAGTGATTAACCCTGAAACCACTTGATGGTCATGGTGCCTATAATTAGAAATATTTTGAAGAGCTTTCAAACATAGGTTGGTTGAATTCACAATAAATTAATTTGTACCTGGCTTTTAATGCTTTCTGATGAAGGCAAACAGGCTATAGTGACAAAAAATTAAGGGGGTTATTTATCAAAATCCAAAAAGTTTTTACAATTTTCATAAAACTACCTTTGACCAAATCCACATGGACTTTTCCCTCCTATTTATCAATACATTTTCCCCAAAATTCCTTGTGTGGAAAAAACTAGATAAAATCATGAAAAATTCTGAATTGTACAAATTTGTCGCCAAAAACTACAACTTTTTCGGATTTGACGCCCGAAAACCATGAAATATTTGGATTATTGCACAAAACCCAGTGCAGATCAGGATCGCAATAGGACATCTGCCATTGATTTCTACATGAACTTGGCAGGTCTGAGTTGGAGTACTTTTTTATTCAGACTTTTAACACCATCAGGGTTTAATAATCCTGAAAAGTTCGATTGTTTTTTTACCTTTAAAGGTCCAACAGAAAAAAATCTTACTTTAATAATTAAACCCCTAAATGTGTATGGAGTGATTTACTGGATTTGCATAGAAGAGGCTCTACAAAGAAAAAAATAATTATAATAATTATAATAAAGAGCTGGAATTAGAAATAATCTAATTTCTGGTTATTTTTTTATATTTCAGATTAGAGAAATTGAAAACAATAAAAAACAGCCAAAAACTAAAATTGACAAAGACTATCACTATTTATATCATACTAAAATTTTCTAATATGAATTGGATATATACTGTACATACTGCATGTGTATATGCTAGAGGATTTGTTTTTGAGAGGAAAGTTTAAATTATGGCATTTGTTAACTGTAATGTTGTATTTTTTGTAATTCCTGTGAGCACCATGGAATGAGCCTCTTCCTGTTTCCTCAGTCTAGCATGTATACAGACATACATGTAAACGAAAATTATCAATTGATACCTGGCCTGCATTGCTGATGAATCCTGTTTTTTTCGTTAAAGTTTGGCTATTCACTCTACTACACATGCGCAGCCATGAGAAGACTAAGGATGCAGCAAGAGGCTCGCTCTGTGGTGCTCACTGGAGGAACCCAAGGCCAATGCAGTTTTCTGCTGATAGCAGCACCAGCCAGGGTTGTCAGGTAAGTAAATATAATCACTTGGGGTGCCTAACTTTTGGCACCCCCAAGTGTAATTTGCCTTTCATACTCTTTTAAAAAGCTTCTATTTGTTATCATATATATTATAATACATTCTCTAAATTCAAAAATCCTCTAAATATATGTTGGCTTACACACAAATAATATAAAATATAAAAAAGAAAATCATTTTAGAAGAGGGAGTGGTTTTCAATTATAATAATTATAATTTTTAAATTTAGATTGAATGACACTCTTGGTCAGGGACTGATTTGAACAGGGTATAATCTCTCTAAAGTGCTGCAGAATATGTTCGCCCTCTAATAAAGAATAACGGGCAATTTAATGAGATTAGCTATAGAGTTCCACATTAACCTCCTATTGCTTTTTAATACAGCAGACGGTACTGGGATTTAGGCCACACAACATGCATAATGGAAGAATGAAATATGACCAGTCAATTTCAGCTTACCACGTTAGAAGCAGAATGTATATATCATTGCACTGCTATATGATTTATAAACTTCCCACCAGTTTTTGAGCACTCATACACATTTGGGAATGCTAGTCCAATATTTGCTCATTTGTAAACACTCTGGGTCTTGAACCAAAGGATTTAGGATATGATGCTTAAAAATACAGTTTTATGAAGTCGGAGATTTTATAAAAATAAACTCAATAGCAACCAAAAGCAAACATCCATGTATGAGCATAGGATAGAAATTTAATGACACTCATGGTGGTCTGAGAACTAAACAATATAGGGATTGAGCCATTTTCACATGTACTGCTTCAGAAAATAAAATAATGTTTTAACTAGCCTACATAGCCTACAAAACTATGTGGCATCATTACCGCCACCAGAAGCAAGAAAATAGTTTCTTCAGGTAATGTGCAGTGTGAAACACCGAAGGGCACTTATCCCTGGAAAATACTTTTTTTATTGCTTTTAAATTAGTCTTCAAAATGCTATATACCATGGACTTAGACATAGTGGCTGCAGATAGGGAATGGTCTGAATCCTTTTACGCTTCATATTTGGTTTTACCTCATGTAAAAAAGGTTTCCTTTTTTCAGATCCTTATTTATAGATTTGCATAAACAAATGTAATTTGAATCATAAAAATAAAGAAGCATAAACATAGCTTCCAAATAAAACCACTAAACCTATTAAGCACACACTAATATCCACGACTAAATTGTTTTATCTGTTTTCTGTAATCTGTTTTTACACTATGTGAATGCCAGATTTGCCACCATTATTTCACATTGCTTCCAGTCGAAGTCACTCCAAGAAAAAAAGTATAACAATTCTACACTGATTCGTTACACCATTTTTTACATGGTAAAGCCTGGCGATGTGTGGTATTATACCACTGTTTTTTAAACAGCATAATAAATATGCCTCTTAAATACAATTTGTTTTGTCTTATTTTATATGAGGGAAGTTTTCATTTTAGAGTTCTACAGATAGTGATAAATATCATTCAAACCCCTCTTGTCTTCCTGTGTAAGAACTAAAGCCCTTGTATTCTACACACCATGGGGTAAATTTACTACAGGGCGAAGTGGCTAACGCTAGCAAAAATTCTCCAGCGTGACGTCATTTCGTTACTTCGCCGATTTACTAATGGGTGCTGGTGTAAATTCGCTAGTGAACTGGACCTACTCTAGCGCTACTTAACACCCTTATGCCAGACGAGTTGCGCTATGGCGAAGGGATGTAACTGTGCTTATTCACTAACTTGCAGATTTTACTAAACGTTACCTCTTGCCCCAGACTTGCCTTCGCCAACTCAGACCAGGCGAAGTGCAATAGAGTAGATAGGGCTTGCTTCAAAAAACGCTGGCGTCTTTTACTTTTTTAAGGGTGATAGGCTGAAAACGATCGTAGTTTTTTTTGAGTGTACCCTCCTTCCCCCCTACATTTCCTAACATATGGCACCTAAACTATACAGTGGGCACATGTATAGGGCAAAATAACAACTCTATTTTATTTTATGAAGCTTCCTCAGGCTTGTGTAGTGTAATGTATTTGCTGCAACATATACATCCATTGTACTTTAACTTGGCGCCGTATGCAAATTAGGCATCGCTAGCGTAACTTCGCTTTGCTTGATGAATTAATGCTAGCGTAACTTCACTACCTTTCGCCTCCCTGAGCGCAACTTTGGATTTTAGTTAATTAACGGCACCCTGGTGCAACTTTGCCTAGCGAAGTGCGGCAAAGCCAACGCTGGCGCAACTTCGAAGGTAAGTAAATTTGGCCCCTTATCTTTTGTTGGCTATGTAAATGTGTCCTATAGCCCAGCCCAGAAATTTTCCTTCAGAAACCCACAAGTTTGTACTAATGCAGAGCAACAGTGCATTATATTTAAATTGAAACAAATCCCTGTCTTTTTTCTTTATTGGTCTTTTAAATTAAATTTGATGTCATGTAGAAAACATTTTTGTTTAATTTCAAAAGTCACGGAAAATGTTTATTTTTTGTTGCAATTAAACAATGCTAGTTTCATAACACTTATTCTAAACTATAATCAATATGCATCTATCTTTCTTATTTGCAAGAAAAATATAGAAACATCTTTTACATAATTTCTGTCTCAAACAGAAGACTACAAACGATTGGCATGGATATAGACAAAATTATCTCTATACTGGGAAAAAGAGGTTTGTTTGTTTTTGCATTTACTCATTTGGCCTGCAGCAGTAAGAATTAAACTACCGAGTGAATTCTATTCAGCTTGGTTTTCTTCAAATCTACTATATATACTAATACATGGGAATTGTATTTTAATTGTGTCAGTATTTGGCCTAAGAGTATCCCCTATCACCAACCCCTTGGGTCCTTTTTTATCTCTCTGACCCCAGCTCTCGAAGCCTAATGACCTGTGACACTACTCATTTGTGGTTTAATGAATCCAGTTAAAATTATAAACATGTATTTTATTTACTTTAACACCTTCTCTTTCATCATTTTCCTTGATGACCTTTCAGTATTGAATTTCAGCTGCTAATAGCTTATAGCAAGGCAGATTGCTTTTTCTAATAAATAATGAAGGAAGTTCTGAAGGAATTTGAGTGTTACAGGAAGCTAGGTTTTTAATGGAAGCGTGTAGACAAAATAATTCCACCTCTGTGCCACTTTAAAATAAATGAAAAATGATTATGTATCTGGAGCTTCCTATAGCTTCCAGGTATATATATAGTCATTTCAGAAATTACTTTTTATGTACAATCCCCTCCATGTAGGTAGGTTAATCCTTAATGAGGGAACAGACAAGAATCTTGCTGTGGGACATTTATAAATATAGCATAGTGAAAATACACTACAAAACGAAATCATCATTATTAATGATACCAACTCTTCCTTCTTAGCCAGTGTTCTTGCTCATGTGCATCCATTTGGTTTTGGCTTTTGTGTTTTTTATTCAGCATGTCGCATCTGACTCTTTCCCCACCCAGCAGGATAGGAACCCAAAACCCAAAAATTTACAAGCGTCTTGGGCTATGGGCATTTAGCTTATCCCCTTCTGATCCAGCCCATCCCTCTTGAGACCTTTTTCAAGTCTATGGCAACAATCTACGACGGCCCTAATCATTCTGTCTCTGCTGATTCAGAAATCCTCACCTCAAGCATGGCATGGCGGGTTTAGGAGTATTGTACTGAATTTCACTGCTATGTGGTAGAGATGGGCTGGAATGATACTGCATTATGTAGTCAGTTTAGGGTGGGGCTTTCTGATGCTATCAATGGAAGCCTAATTCATTATTCTGCTCCTTCTTCCCTTGATGCTTTAATGCACCTTGCTCTACAAATTGATAAGAGGCATAGGGAGAGGCGTCACAAAACAACCTCTACCTCTTCCCCTCATAATACTCCCTAAGAGTCTGCACCCAAGCTTGATGTTTTAGCCCCTTGGCCTACAGAGAAACCCATGCAGTTGTGATCTATTCTTTTGCCCTCAGAAGAAAAGGGCCGTATGCATGCTAATGGGCTGTGCCTGTATTGTTAGGGTGAAGGGGAACATTTTATATATTATTTTTGTTCATAGACATGGCATTCCCATACAAACTCTTGTCCGATTGGTCAAACTATTGGCCATTGATAGAAGTTCTATAGGATGTGGGGTTAGTGTCTTCCAAATCTGTTGATTTCAACATGCCTATGGGTAATAATCACTAATCTGAACAAAGTTTCTTCAACATCATTAAATGGCCTCAAACTCCTGTTTGAGTTACTAATAGGATACTTCAATGGGGAAAAGGCTGTGAGTAGTGATGAGCGAAATTTTTTGCCATGTTTTGCATCAAACATGATGCCTATAAACTTCAATGGGTTCCAGCCTCTGTGCCAGCAGCCCAGCTGGTTCCAGCCTCTGTGCCAGCAGCCCAGCCGGTTCCAGCCTCTGTGCCAGCAGCCCAGCCGGTTCCAGCCTCTGTGCCAGCAGCCCAGCCGGTTCCAGCCTCTGTGCCAGCGGCCCAGCCGATTCCTGCCTCTGTGCCAGCGGCCCGGCTGGTTCCAGCCTTTGTGCCAGTTGCCCAGCCGGTTCCAGCCTCTGTGCCAGCGGCCCAGCCGCTTTCAGCCTCTGTGTCAGCAGCCCAGCCGGTTCCAGCCTCTGTGCCATGAGCCCAGTCGGTTCCAGCCTCTGTGCCAGCAGCCCAGCCAGTTTCAGCCTCTGTGCCAGTGACCCAGCCGGTTCCTGCATCTGTACCTGCAGCCCAGTCGGTTCCAGCCTCTGTGCCAGCAGCCCAGCTGGTTCCAGCCTCTGTGTCAGCAGCCCAGCCGGTACCAGCCTCTGTGCCGGTCCTGTACCTGTTCCTCAGCCAGACTCCGTTCCCGTGCCAGCTCCCAGATGACTGCTTCTTCCTGAGACAGTTTCTGCCTCTGCCCCTGTACTATCTGCCCTGGCCTCCGGGCCTGAGGACCTGTCTGCCCTGGCCTCCGGTCCTGAGGACCTGTCTGCCCTGGCCTCCGGGCCTGAGGACCTGTCTGCCCTGGCCTCCGGGCCTGAGGACCTGTCTGCCCTGGCTTCTGGGCCTGAGGACCTGTCTGCCCTGGCCTCTGGGCCTGAGGACCTGTTTGCCCTGGCCTCCGGGCCTGAGGACCTGTCTGCCCTGGCCTCCGGGCCTGAGGACCGGTCTGCCCTGGCCTCCGGGCCTGAGGACCTGTCTGCCCTGGCCTGAGGGCCTGAGGACCTGTCTGCTCTGGATAGTTCCACTTTCCCTGCTACAGGACCTGGTAGGACAGTTAATCCTGTCTCTATCAAGCCTATTGCTGTAAGTGGTGGTATCGCTGCCCTGGCTTGCCTCTTCTGTTTCTAATAGGTACCTGTGCTCCTGGTCCGCCACCTGTGATGGGTACCTGTGCTTTTGGTCCGCCTCCTGTGATGGGTGCCTGTGCTCCTGGTCCACCACCTGTGATGGGTGCCTGTGCTCCTGGTCCACCACCTGTGATGGGTGCCCTGTGCTCCTGGTCCGCCACCTGTGACGGGTGCCTGTGCTTCTGGTCCGCCATCTGTGATGGGTACCTGTGCTCCTGGTCCACCATCTGTGATGGGTACCTGTGCTCCTGGTCCGCCACCTGTAATGGGTGCCCGTGCTCCGCCACCTGTAATGGGTGTCTGTATTGGTCCTGCCTACCTTCCTGTCCTGGCTTCTGACTCTGGCTGTGATGTTGTCCTGGCTCCTGATTCTGCCAATGATCCTGATCTGGCTCCCGACCCCGGCAACTTCTTTGATCTGGTTTCTCATCCTGGCGAGGCTCCTGTCCATGTCTACAGTTATTGGACTAAAAAAGGATGGGGGGCCATTTGATCCTGGGATCGCCCAGAGGTCAATCCTCAATGGGGGGGGGATAATTTCAGGATCAGCCCGGGATTTGAACTCCTTGAACTCTTGTTTATGATGTTTTGGACACTGGCTGCATTGCCTCTTGAGGGCTGAGTCATTGAATGTAATTTGTTTTTTCATGTTACCTGAAAACCTTGTTACCTGAAAACATTGTTATCTGAAACCTGGAAACCTTCATTCTTGGAAACCTTGTCTTTGAATACCTTGTACTTTGTTCCTGAATGAGTACCTTTAGTTCCAGTGTTCCCCATTTTTTCCCTGACCTTGTGGATACCCTGATTAGCCTTTTTTGCCTGTTCTGGCTGCCATTAAATCTACAATTTACTTTCATCATGTCTTTACCTCCAATCACCTATGGCTACACCCCTGTGCTTCCACCATATCCACTCCCCATGGAGTGGCTATCCTGGGTTACAGCGGTTCCTCGTTATAAACCTTACTATATGTGACCACCCACAGTAGTTGTGTCATTTTTATTTTACAGGAACAGTAACACCATAAAATGAAAGTGTTTTAAAGTAATGAAAATATCATGTACTGTTGCCCTGCACTGGTAAAACTGATAAACACTACTATAGTTGATATAAACAAGCTGCTGTGTAGCAATGGCAGAAATTGAAAAGGTTATATGGCACAGGTTAAATAGTGGATAACAGATAACATAATATGTTCTACAGAGCGTATCTGCTGTGTAACCTAAGCCTTTTTTCCTTTGAATGGGGTCCTCCATTGCTACACAGTGTGTAGCAAACACACCAGTTTTACCAGTGCAGAGCAACACTGCATTATACTGTATTTGTATTACTACGAAAGACTTTAATTTTTTGATGTTTTCACAGGAACTATTGTGTCCTACAGAATGGTAATTAGTGATGGGCGAATTTATTCGCCAGGCGTGAATTCGCGGCGAATTTGCGCGATTCGCGGCCAGCGAATAAATTTGCAAAACGCCCGCGAAAATTTGCTGCAAAAATTCGCCAGCGTCAAAAAAAATTTCCCGGAAAAACGGACGCTGGCGTCAAAAACTAGACGCCGGCGCCGTTTTGCGCAAATTCGCCCATCACTAATGGTAATGCATCTTAATGCCAGTGTTTCATTATGTGAGCATCCACTCCCTTTCCTATTCTACCTTACAAAGGAGGTCAATAACATGCAAAATTGTTTGGTTATCAATGTACCTTGTGAGGCTTTTGCTATTTTGACCGGTTTAATAAATCCTTGGATCCTTGGACACTTGAGGCTTTAGCACACGGGCAGATTCAGGGAAATTTAGTTGCTTGGCAACTAATCTCCTCTTCTTTGGGGCGACAAACTCCCTGAATTGCCTTCTCCCTGCCAAAGTCACCTGAAGTTTCCCTGTGAGGCAACTCACGAAGAAGAGCCAATTAGTTGCCAGGCAACTTAATCTCCCCAAATCAGCCCGTGTGTTAAAGCCCTTAGGATAGTTTCATCCATAGATACATTTGGTTTAATAAAATGTAGCCACCCAACACAATCCATGTGTCCCTAATCTCTTAAATAGTGTTTTATAGCAGGTCACAGAAGGTTACTCAACTACACTAAGGTTTATAATTAGATTTTTGATCAAGTTAAAATATTTAAAAAGTATTGGCATGATATTCTCAGGAACACAATAAACTCAGAAGGAACAACAGACATTTTAAGTCGATGTAGAACAAAGCTAAGCACAACGTGCTTGGAGTAAGTTCTATGAAGTGGCCCCTATTTTAAAGAAAAAGACTGTGTAGATGCATTTTATTTACTTGTATAGCTCAAACCTATTGAGAGATGTGAATTCTGCCCTGAACTTTACTTATAAGGATTTATATTACTCATTCAGCAGTACAAATACCTGTTGGAAGACTTACAGTTTATAAATTTAAATCAAGTGAGGATACCACCATAACCACAAACCATAATCAATTTATTTCATGTTATTTTCATTCTATAGTAGATGTATGGAAAGGCACGCACTCCTGCGACCACCAGGTTTGTAGAAATTAGATCTTTATTCCAAGGGTAAAAACAAACGTCCTGACGCGTTTCGTATCCAAAGATACGTAGTCATATGCTCAAATATAAAATAAACCGTTACATTTTTTAAACCTCAAAAGAGGAAATGACGAAAGAATTAATCTCATTAAAAACATTTAACTCTATGGTACAAAAATCCAGTGTCCATTATTCTAACACCATAATCGTATAAAGTTTTCATTACAGAAATGGACATTGTTACTATTGAATTAATTTTTAACAAACGGGTTTTATCAATATATCGTAGTTATATTTATACTTCCCATTTGTTAAAAATTGATTCAATAGTAACGATGTCCATTTCTGTAATGAAAACTATATGATTATGGTGTTAGAATAATGGACACTGGATTTATGTACCATTAGAGGACATTATAGACAAATAGCAGGGGACCTTTTTACCCATAAAGTGGATCACCGTACCAGAGGCCACCACTTTAGACTAGAAGAAAAGAACTTTCATTTGAAGCAACATAGGGGGTTCTTCACAGTCAGGACAGTGCCTTTAAGAATGGCTTGGATGATTTTTTGGACAGACATAATATCATTGTGATACTAAGCTCTATAGTTAGTATAGGTATGGGTATATATCATTTATGGTAAAGTAGTGGTTATGTGAATGGATGCTGGGTTTTCATTTGGAGGGGTTGAACTTGATGGACTTTGTCTTTTTTTCAACCCAATTTAACTATGAAATGTAACTATGTAACTATATTTTATAGGTGGGTAAAAAAGAGAAATGTAAGAAGTACTTAATTTTTAGTTGTGATATAAGATAATAAAAACTATTATAGTGAGCAAAATGCAATCACCATGTTTTCCCTTAAAATGCAGTGAACCCCCCTAAAATCCTAGCACCAGCAACATGCAGAATGATTTGCGTGATGTAACTGCACTACATCTACCTCAATTGCATGTGTGGGCACAACTGAGACCCATTCAGTACAGAAGGCAGGAAAGACTGAGCACAACTATTTGGAAGTGCAAAGACAGTATTCTGCCATGTGTACTAATAAAAGTGGTTTTACACTGCACTGCAGTTGCGCACTGCATCTTTTTATGTAAATTAACACTTTTGTTTTCGTATGACAGGGAAATTGTGCACATAGAAAGCAAGAGATTCCTCTCTCTAACATGCCAACATGCTGTTTGTAATGCTGTTTTGTCCCTACTCCTTTATGAGGATTATTGTGTCCTACACATTCTCTAATCTAGTGTAGCTGATATAGATTTCCAAGGGTTATATATGTATTTTACCAACCCAAGTGCACAATAATCTACAGAAGAACATAACCCAGTCATGTATAAATCCACCTTGCAACTGAAATGAAAAATTGTACCAGAACTTCTTTGTTAATGTTTCATTATTTTCAAATTTCCATTTAAAAATATTCAAATATCACATTCTCATTCACCAAAACAGCAATACTTTTAAATCTAACTTAGTTTAGCCAATAAATCAAATCATGACATCATTACAGCAAGACGATGACCAGGAATGCAATAATTAGATACTGTAAATGTCTTACATAGACAAATTTTTTATTCTGGTAATTATTCTGATAAGAATTGTTGAGCTCTCTTGGTTTCCACTGGTTACCAGGCAGTTACAATCAGTAGGGGTCATTATAAAGTTCGTGCAGCGCATTTTTTTTCGCAAATGGTTGTATTGCCCATGTTTTTTTATGAACACTAATATATTGCACTGCTCTGGCCGTCTTTCCATTTCTTGCGAATTTGCATTGTGTATACATTTTCGCAAATGGCGAGCAGATGAAACGGGAATTTGCGCGAGCGCACCCAATGTGCGAGGTTGTTATCCGCAAATATAGCATTGACAGTAACTTAAATTTGCACTTTGCTGAAGTGTTTTGTTAATATTTTCTCCGCCACCAAAGTTGTGGCTTAATTCAGTCACAGAGTGTGCGTATACATATAGTGTTTTATAGTGTATGGTCAAGCGTAAATAATCCAATGATACCATATGCGCATGATAATGTGCGTTTTTCAGCCTATAGTTTTCTTCTCCCAACATTCATTTCTGTTTTTTCTCATTCCCCACATTTATACTTGGAAGAGTTTCATTAAACTTTAGTGAAAAAAAGCCAAGCGGAAAGCAGTTTATATTCAAAATGTCGATGGACTGATCGTCAATATGCAGCGAAATTATGTCACCAGCAGACAATGCTACAAATATGCATATATGTGCATTATGTAACCCTATTTTGGCTTAAATAGACAAATACCAACTAAAGTGGTAGAGCTTGGGCTACAATAGACCCTCTTTCACCAGGATACGCTTTCACTAAGTGAAAAAAGCACATGATGGTGTTTTTGAACTACAACTCTGTACTGCCAAAAATGTAAAAGGATATAAAATGGAAGCCAGTGGTTCTTTGCAAAACAATAGAACAGGCTTTATTCAATTATAAAGCACCACAGGGTTGATAATCACACATGAGGTAGAGCAATATATGCCAGGTACAATCAAAGATGTAGCAGACTCAGCATAAATGGCACCACTGAAGGAATAGCATGGGGAGTTGAAGTACATACCTTCCAGGTTGTTAGTACCTCAACTGGACCAGATCCCCTACAGCAGATGTGGAACAGGGATATAACAATAGCCTTATCCCCTTGTCAGTACTGTGGTCCCTTCACTACAGGAAAGCAGGGCCTGGAGGAGAGCTACTGAATTCTATCCTCCTTGGTGGAGCTTGAAGCTGCTCTTACTAGCTGAAGCTCACTAACTCACTCTTTAGAGAGTGCTATAGCAGTGGCTATCCTGCACACTAGCTTAACCTCATTCACGGGGTCCCTGTACCCCAACTTCTCTAAAGGGGTCGTCCTTCTTAGGGCCTAACACTTCTGGTGCCTTGTTGACTCCAGGCTCAATGAAACTTCCACCCTGATCAACTGCTGCAGGCCAAAGAGGAAGGACCTCCCCCTGCAAAGCACTTTGTTACAGTGATGCAGGATATGGTCATCAACCTAGGGAAATGAAATGGGTATGCAAAATAAGGTAAATATGTTACATGGGTTTTTACCCAGCAAGAGGGAAATGAGGCACTGAGAGGGAATAATGCCATAAGTGGCATTATACTTACTGTATGGGTTCCTATAATTCCATATAGTGAGAGTTTGGCGACCATATTGAATATTTTCAGTAAGACTTAATTTTGCATGTATCTACACTTTACTGCTATATTAAACCACATAGGGTGATTGTTAGAACATCTACATTTACTGCTTAAGGGAATAAATCGAGAACAGTAACAATTTAATATCATTTAAAAAAATTTCTGTTCTGTGATTTTAGCTTTTCTGAAATTCATTGTTGCTATTGCCCCATTTCTTTTTTGCACCAGACATTAAATGATATCCCATTATGGTCACACCTCACTTACATTAGTGTTACATTAGGGGGTCTATAGCATACCCCTACAATTATTTGCTGAACTCCACCCATAAGACTTCTGCCCCTCACTTTCCAACATCTCATTCTCCTTTATATAAGCTTTTAAATTCTGCCTAACAAACAGACATACCCCTCCTCCTTTTCTATTGCCTCTGTCCCTCTGAAACAAAGTATAGCGGCTGATATTAACTGCCCAGTCATGCAACTCATTCAGCCATGTTTCGGCCACACCAATCACATCATATTTTCCCTCCAGCACCAGCACTCCAGCTCTCCCATTTTACCAGTCAGACTTTTTACTTTAATACTGGTACCATATTAAACAAATGACATGTGGTCCTCCCTATCCTTAACAGTACCCCCAACCAAATCTCTTCCCCCATTTTCCCTTCCTTTGCCCACAATCTCATCTAACCTGACTTCCACGGAATCTTTTACTGAACCATCCCCCCCACACCTAGTTTAAAATCTCCTCCAGCCTTTTAGCCATCTTCTTCCTCAAAACAGCTACACCATCATCATTGAGGTGCAGCCCATCCCGAGCAAAGAGCCTGTGGCCAACTGAGAGATTACCTTGGAAGTCCTCGTCCTCAACTTTACACCTAGTTTTTTAAAATCGTTCTTGAGAACTTCACCACCTCCTCTAACTTTGTCATTCATACCTATTTGTACCAAGACCACCGGTTCTTCCCCAGCCCCTCCCAATAATC